>NC_134585.1:118013899-118322649 GCF_037038515.1 Microtus pennsylvanicus
CTCGGTTCAGTAAAAGACCCTGCCTCACATCACAATCCTGACTTCAAATTCTACTACAGAGCTACAGTGCTGAAAACAGCCTGGTACTGGCATAAGAACAGACAGGAGGACCAATGGAACCAAATCGAAGACTCAGATATCAATCCATACATCTTCGAACACATGATATTTGATAAAAAAGCAAAATATATCAAATGGAAAAGAAAAAGCATATTTAACAAGTGGCGCTGGAATAATTGGATATCAACACATAGAAAAATGAAAATAGGCCAGGTGGAGGTGGCGCACGCCTTTAATCCCAGCACTCGGGAGGCAGAGGCAGGTGGATCTCTGTGAGTTCGAGACCAGCCTGGTCTACAAGAGCTAGCTCCAGGACAGGCTCCAAAGCTACAGAGAAACCTTGTCTCAAAAACCAAAAAAGAAAAAAAAAGAAAAAAAGAAAAGAAAAATGAAAATAGACCCATATCTATCACATTTGGACAAAACTCAAGTCCAAATGGATCAAACATTGGTTCAGCCACACTGAACCTCATAGAAGAGAAAGTGGAAAATACACTTGAATATAACCCCTGCAGCACAGATACTGAGAGAAACAATTAATAAATGGGACCTCCTGAAACTGAAAAGCTTCTGTAATGCAAAGGACACGGTCAACAAGACAAAACAACAGCCTACAGAATGGGAAAAGATCTTCAAAAGGTCTGATCTCCAAAATATACGAAGAACTTAAGAAATTGGACACCAAAAGATCACATATTCCAATAAACAAAATAAGTACAGATCTAAACAGAGAACTCTCAACAGAGGAATCTAGAATGGCTGAAAGACACTTAAGGAAATGTTCAACATCCTTAGTTATCAGAGAAATGCAAATCAAAACTCTGAGACAAGATCAAAAACACTGATGAAAACTTATGCTGGAGAGGTTGTGGGGAAAAGGGAACACTTCTGCATTGCTGGTGGGAACGCAAATTGGTGCAACCCCTTTGGATGTCAGTGTGGCAATTTCTCAGAAAATTAGTAAACAATCTTCCTCAAGACACAAGATAGATACGTTTGAGTATCTATCCAAAGGATGCTCAATCATGCCATAAGGACATGTGCTCAACTATGTTCATAGCAGCTTTGTTTGTCATAGCCAGAACCTGGAAACAACGTAAATGCCCCTCGACTGAAGAATGAATTAAAAAAAAAAGTGGTACATTTACACAATGGAGTACTACACAGCAGAAAAAAAATAATGGCAGCTTGAATTTTGCAGGAAAATGGATGGAGCTAGAAAACATTATTTTGAGTGAGGTAACCCAGACACAGAAAGACAATTATCACATGTACTCACTCATAGGTGGTTTTTAAACATAAAGCAAAGAAAGCCAGCCTACAAACCACAATCCCAGAGAACTTAGACAACAATGCGGACACTAAGAGAGACTTACATAGATCTAATCTACATGGGAAGTAGAAAGTAGAAAAAGACAAGATCTCCTGAGTAAATTGGGAGCATGGGGACCTTGGGGGGAGGGTTGAAGGGGGAAGGGGAGAGGCAGTGAGGGGAGCAGAGAAAAATGTAGAGCTCAATAAATATTATGAAAAAAAAAGATCCTGCCTCAGAGGAACAGAGTTGGATAACAAAAGCTGACCTCCTGCTGTGTGGAGAGAGCACATCCATGTGTGCACACAGCTTAATCTTACGTCCTTCAAATGTCAGTGGAAAGTCAGCCTGTGTGAAATGGAGACCGTGCTTTTGTTTCCCAGCCACCCAGACCCGAATAATCACACAAAAACTCTATTAATTGGGGCTGGAGAGATGGCTCAGTGGTTAAGAGCTTTGCCCTTCCAAAAGCCCTGAGTTCATATTCCCAGCAACTACTTGGGCTCATGATGTGGGAGTGTCATATATCAATCTGTTGATTTCATTGGTTAAGCAATAAAGAAACTGCTTGGCCCTCATAGGTTAAAACATAGGTGGATGGAGTAAACAGAACAGAAGGCTGGGAGAAAGAAGCTGAGTCAGAGAGTAGCCATGATTCTCCCACTCCAGGCAGACGCAGGTTAAGATCATTCCTGGTAAGCCAGCTCGTGGGCTACACAGATTATAAGAAATGGGCTAGTCCAGGTGCGAGAGTTAGCAGAGAAAAGGCTAGATATAATGGGCCAAGCGGTGTTTAAAAGAATACAGTTTCCGTGTAATTATTTCGGGTATAAAGCTAGCCGGGTGGCGGGAAGCAGCCCGCCGCTCTTAATACTACAGGCTCACAACCATGAGAGAACACTGAATACATAATAAATCTTCTTTTTAAAAAACCTCTGTTAATTATAACAGTTTGGCCAACAGCTCAGGCATATTTCTAGCTAGCTTCTTACATCTTAAATTAACGCATTTCTATTTTTTATATTTTACCACTAGGTTTGTGTTACCTCACATCTTGCTTCTTGGGTGGCTACATGGCATCTGCCTGATTTCGCCTTCTTTCTCCCTACATTGTGTAGTTTTCCCACCTAGCTATATTCTGCCCTGCCATAGGTCAAAGCAGCTTCTTTACGAACCAATGGTAATAAAACATATTCATAGCATACAGAGGGGAATCCCACATCATCTATGACTTCATTAGATATGTTTAGCGTATTTAGAATGTGTAAATGTGTTTAGTAAATGTAATATTGCATCATAGTGTATTTGACCTAATATATGACTCCAACATTATTTATTGCAATACAGTTTTTTTTGTTTTTTATTTTTTATTTTTTGGTTTTCAAGACAGGGTTTCTCTGTGTAGTTTTGGCTTTCATAATTTTTGTGTAGGTTTTACTGTTTGTTTTTTTTTCCAGGATGAAACTCTTGGAAAAGAGCTAGGTAGCAGATATAGTTTGTTATGGTGTTGTGATGATTTTTCTTGGTTGTCAAGTTGACTACATCTGGAATTAGCTAGACCCAAGCAACTGGGTGCACCTGTGAGGCATTGTCTTCATCATCTGGCGGGGGAGACCCATTCAAGTCTTTGGAGGTGGAAAGTCTACCGTAAATCTGGGCCACACGTTCTTGCGGCAGCTCATATGAAGGTCATGGAAAAGGGAGTTCTTGCTCTTTGCCTGCTTGCCCTCACTAGCAAGTTCATTCCGTCACTGGCATCGAATCCTCCGGATTCAGGGACAGTATGTGCATGCCTGCTACTAGCTTAAACCTTGGCTACCTGGGACCAGGATGCTGGTAATAAGCTCTCAATTTTAGAATCTAATAGGCAAATCCTTTTCCCCACTTAAGAAAATATTGATAAGTTCTGAAAAACTTAGGCTACACACAGCATACAAGAGCCACCAACTACTGGTATGTTTTGAACTGTATCCACACAAAAGATATATTGACGTCTAAACCACAGTGCTTTAGTATTCTGTCTTATCTGAAAGCGTTTGGGCAGATGTAATCAAGTTGAATTAATTACAGTAGGATTTCATCCAGTGTAATTAATAGCTTCATAAGAAGACAAATAAGGGTTAATGTCAGCTGAATATGATCAAAGTACATTATGTAACTACATGAAATTGTCAAAGAATAAAATTTAAAACTTGCCAGGGAAAGAGGTGAAGTAGAACATCCAGGGAGAAGATGAGGCCGACTGGAGTTATGCTACCACACACAAACATCCCGCTTCCAGGTGCAGAGGGAGAAGGAAGCATCCTTAGATAGCAGAGGGGCCCCCGGCCCTGTCACACACCTCCACTGCAGGCTGCTGGACAGCACGACCCTGAGAGAACAATGTGGGACCTTACTATGTCGTACTAAGAAAGCAACTGCCAAAAAATTCAATTATTGAAATTTATAAATAAAATTCTACATGAAAAGAATGTCAAACCATGTTTGGCCCTGATCAAATGCTGATATTTTAACATTTGCAGACTGTGAGCCAAGTAACTCTCAGAAGATTTTATCAGAGCAACAGAAAAAGAGACTGGCACCGTTCCTGCCTATTATCTTGACTTCACAACAATTTTATCTTTTTGATGTCAAAGAAGCTTTCCCCCTAATAACATTCTACACTGTCCCTTCCATGTTTTTTGAAATGGTAAGCTTGACACAGATGTCTGAAGGAAGCCAGGGCAATTTTTAAACCAATTAGGTCAACCCTAAGGACCGTGTGTATGATGGGGGTGGGGGAGGAGGAGGGGGGCGGATGCTCTGCTTCCTGAGACAGGCAATCCTAATACTGTGTTCAGTCCATAATGCAGAATTGTGTGGTCTTTGCTGAATCCTAGATTCACGGCACAGTCTCTCAAATGTGAGTTCACATATCCATTTGAATCAGTTTATCAAACTGAATGAGAATGCTTGACAGACATTCAACTTCTCAACTTACTTGCTTCTCCGTATTCCATCCTAATAACACTGTCTACCCAAATAGTTGTTCAAGCCAAAACCCTGGGGCCTCACTTGTTGGACTAGAAGTCCAAACATCAGGGAGGAGTTGCTCCAGACACCACTCACACAGCCACAATTGATGCAAAAGCAAGAGGATTTTATTCGGTCATGACAGGGCCCTTCAGGTTCAGGATATGAAGGACAACGATAGCTGTTACAGTCCATCTTTTAAAGTGAACAGACACAAGGGGGGACCTGTAGGTTGTTTTCCAACTTATTGGATTGGCTTATTCAAAGGGTTACTAGCAGTAATTGGTCTATTCCAGGGCAGGAGAGGAGCTGCATGATCGGGTAGATAAGGGAAGCATCTGTGGGCCATCCTGACCTCGGTCCAGTGACTAAATCAATACATCAGGAACTGAGTCAACATCTGTGGGTCGTCTTTGCCTCAATGTAGTAATATGGGGCGTCGGCGGGGCTGCGTCCCCAAGACCCCAGCCACCTGGCTCGGCTAGCTTATGCCCCGAAATAATTACACAGACACTGTATTCTTTTAAACACTGCTTTGCCCATTCTCTTCTAGGCTAATTCTCACACCTGGACTAGCCCATTTCTAATCATCTGTGTAGCGCCCCTAGGTGCGCTTACCGGGAAGATTCTAGCCTAAGTCCATCTTGGGTCAGAGCTTCATAGCGTGCGTCTTCCCTGGAGCAGGTAGCATGGCGTCTCTCTTGCGTCTGCTCCGGAGAGGAGAGCTGTGGAGTCTGACCTCACTTCCTCTTCCTCCCGGCATTCTGTTCTGTTTACTCCTCCCACCTATGGGTGGGCCTATCCAATGGGCCTAGCAGTTTCTTTATTTTAACCAATGACCTTCCTCCATCATTTCCCCTTTTTCGGTTTAAACAAAAAAGAAAGGCTTTAACTTCAACCTAGCAAAATTACATATAACAAAACAGTTATCAAGTAAAAGTTACATCAGAAACATTTATACATATAACAAAATTGACCGTAAATCTCTATCAATAAAGCAAAATCTATACTAATGCAAATTATTCATATCTATATCATATCCCCCTTTAAATGTAAAAGAACATTTACAAACAATTTTTGGGAATATGGGCGCAGTTATTTCTCTCCAAACTGCTTCCTGCTGAATGGGGGCGTCGTTAATGATTTTAGGGTGTAACCTGTGTGCCAGGTTTATCTCAGTTGGCAGTTGAGCAAGGCAATTTTCTGAAGATGTTCACAGCAACCCTTCAGGAGGACGTGGTCCATCATACCAAATCGGAATAGAAGAAATGAACAGGGTCTCATCCTCTGTGAAAACAAAAGAAGAATCTCTTTTCCAAAGTATCATATCCTTAGATCCAAATTCTGAAATCATACCCTCATGATATCCATTCTGGTTCCACTGGGCAGCCCATATAATGAAATGTCTGTCTGTACTTAGCTCCTTTACAGTCAAAATTTTTAAAGAAAACACAATAATACAAAGAATCCAGACTCTCTGTGAATTTTTCATCTTTACGCGGCTTATTTTTACTCTATCAATTTACTTTATTCTGTCTCTTTAAAGACTTTACCTTTTTTTTTTTTAAACCATTAACTTTATTCTCTATATTCCTTTTCTTCTCTCTCTCAAGCCTACGTACATTCATCCAACAGTGTGACTCGTTTAGTGGTCTGAATCTGTCCTATTGTGAATCTGCAATTTTTTACTATCCAGGAGCACTTTTGATTTACACCTTTAAATCACTAGGCGCTAAGCTGCAACATTTCTAGGTTAACTTTTTGCTTTTTGAGCGCATATCTTTGACCTGGAATAACCCTGTAGACCAGGCTGTCTTTGAACTCTCAGAGATCCGCCTGTCTCTGCCTCCCAGGCATTGGGATTAAAGGCGTGTGCTACTACACCTTGAACTCACAGAGATCTGTTTATCTCTGCCTTCTAAGCACTGGGATTAAAGGCGTGTGCTACCACACCTTGAAGTCACAGAAGTTTGCTTTAAGAATTTTAACTTTTAGTCTGCATATATTTTTAACACACTTTAAACCATTCAGAAATTTTCTGTCTTTGAATCTCTCTTTACTGTATATCTCTCTTTTTCTGACCACATGAATCTTTAATTTACCAAGTAATCTCAGTAGGACTAAAGGCGTGGCTTTGACGGCTGGATCCTTAGCTTTCCAGCCTCATGGCTGATATACAGGCTGCAGCCATGTTTATAGCATTTCAAGGTCCCTGCCAGCCAGCAGACAACACTCAAGTCCTCTCTTGGTAGCCGGCCCTCCTGCCTCAAACAGTCAGAGTTTGCCCTGGCAGGATGGCCCACCGGCATTTTTAAACGCGCAGCTTTTTTCCTGCTACGGCTGAAAACCGAAAAGCATGCGTTCAGCTTTTCGTCAACACCGTTTAAGTGTTTCGTGGCAGGACCTCTTAATGAGCTGCAGGGTTTTGCAGCTGAAGCTGAGTCAGGAAGCCTCTCTTAGATGAGGCAGCTTGCTTGCCTCTAGCAAGCAGAGCAGACCCAAGAAATTGCCATAAGAAACATGCTTTACTCTATTCTTTTCCAAGCTTTCTCAGGCTTTCTGTGGACTCAGTTAGCCACACGTCTGGGCGTCATTTGTAGTAATAAGGAGCGGCGGCGGGGCTGCGTCCCCCAACACCCCAGCCGCCGGCTCGGCTCGCTTATGCCCCGAAATAATTACACAGACACTGTATTCTTTTAAACACTGCTTTGCCCATTCTCTTCTAGGCTAATTCTCACACCTGGACTAGCCCATTTCTAATCATCTGTGTAGCGCCCCTAGGTGCGCTTACCGGGAAGATTCTAGCCTAAGTCCATCTTGGGTCAGAGCTTCATAGCGTGCGTCTTCCCTGGAGCAGGTAGCATGGCGTCTCTCTTGCGTCTGCTCCGGAGAGGAGAGCTGTGGAGTCTGACCTCACTTCCTCTTCCTCCCGGCATTCTGTTCTGTTTACTCCTCCCACCTATGGGTGGGCCTATCCAATGGGCCTAGCAGTTTCTTTATTTTAACCAATGACCTTCCTCCATCACCTCAATTCTCAGAATGGAGTTGTTTGAAGATTATTCACAAGGACACAGGAGGATGAGCAATCCAGCATGTGTGTGTGGGCGACTGTCCCGTTTCCAAGAGAGAGTGTAAGGTTTTAGAAAAATGTCTTAGGGTTGAGGGGGCTTAGAAATGCATTAAGAGTCTTTCATACTCTTGCCTGTTTCACCAAAAGACTTATAATTCTACCTCCACAACAGAACTCTAGCTCAGTATTTGTCTAAGTTACTAAGACTATGCTCCAATTGAACATGTCTATAATCTACCAGTGGTTTCCACAGACAGTAGAATCATCCACAAGCTTAACACAAATTACAGAGAGTAGATGTTGCTGGTTGTGATATTTTTCTGGGTGTTGCTGATGCAATGCTAACATAATGGCAGTCCAAAGATGGCACTTTCAAGGGTCACTCCAGCACCAGACACAGCAGAAAGTTCGGAGCTTCGGAGCTTCTGGGTAGCCATTGTGCAAATGATTGACAAAAGCAATTTCCTTTCCTGCACAAAAATCGGAGTTGCCAAAACCAATAATCACAGTAAATGCACACCATGGGTTCTATATGGTTTTCCTTTTGAAGTGCTCCCAGATCTTTTCAGGTCTTTTGTTGCCATTTTGTATGAGAGTAACCCTTTAATCCAAACACTTTGAAGTAAGGCTCCTAGCAGTGAAACACCAAGCATGTAACAGGTAGGCTTTACGTTTCAAGTAGAAGGAATAGAGGGTATCAGAATTACCAGCTAATTCCTAGGTATCACGAATTACCCATCTTCCTAAAAGAAAAGCCTCCGCATACATCAGCATGTGCTTGAAAAAAGCATCAAAGGATTTGTAGAAACTTAAATCTTAAATATTGGATTTTCTAATTAAACATGAATGGAAAACATTCATTGTGCTTAGAAGGTAAGTTTGCTTACTTACATCCACTTTCATTGCCTACATATAAATTAATCAAAGTAAAGTTAAGCAATTGCTTGGCTAAGGGAATCAGATCGGACAAAATGAAAGCTGAAGACAAGTAGAGAAGTAGCCGCACTCTAAAGAAAGATACCCGTGTTCTGTCCCAGGATCATTCTCCGGGCCTAGTACTGTGTGTCATAAATCAGAGAGGACTAAAGGAAGCGAGACACTGGTAAAGGGTAAGAGGAGATGGACAAGCCTTGATCCGAGATGGAAGCAGCATCTGCCCTAGAAAAGGTTCGAACTGTTCAAAAGGCAAAGAGTACTTGGTGACCTGGCCAGCTGCCCAGGCAACAGAGCAGCAGGCGCAGGGCCGCCTGGCTCTACCGCGATGGACACAAATAAGCAGCGGACGATCGAGCTCCCGGGAAACCCGGCGTGGGACGAGAAGCCCGCACCGGAGACGGAGCGGCTCACCTACACCCACCCGGCAACTCTCTCCACACCGCCGCACTCCCTTGTCACAGGCGGAGGGCGCTCGGCCCGCTCCCGAGCCGGCAGAACCGAAGTGCGGCAGGCCGGGGCGCCCCCGAGGACCCGGCACTGACAACGGTCGCAGGCAAATGAGGGCTCTGGCCACGCGCGTCGTGATTCGGCGTTCGCGGCGGCGCCCAGGCGAAGGAGCCCGGCTTATGTAAATGAGCGGATTGTGAGCGCGCGCTCCTATTGGCCAAGGAGCGAGGACGCGTGTGAACCAATGAGCGCGTCAGGCGAACAATCGGGGCCGTGTCTATAAATGGAAGAGGCGGCGGCGCCGCGGTCCAGTTTCCTGTTTGCGCGAGCGTGTGAGTTTGTGTCTTCCGTCATGTCTGGCCGCGGTAAGCAAGGAGGCAAGGCCCGCGCCAAGGCCAAGTCGCGGTCGTCCCGCGCCGGCCTGCAGTTCCCGGTGGGGCGCGTGCACCGGCTGCTGCGCAAGGGCAACTACGCGGAGCGCGTGGGTGCGGGCGCGCCCGTGTACATGGCGGCCGTGCTGGAGTACCTGACCGCCGAGATCCTGGAGCTGGCGGGCAACGCGGCCCGCGACAACAAGAAGACGCGCATCATCCCGCGCCACCTGCAGCTGGCCATCCGCAACGACGAGGAGCTCAACAAGCTGCTGGGCAAAGTGACGATCGCGCAGGGCGGCGTCCTGCCCAACATCCAGGCCGTGCTGCTGCCCAAGAAGACCGAGAGCCACCATAAGGCGAAGGGCAAGTGAGGCCGCTGCCCGCATCGTGGCGGCTCGCGTCCCGGAGACGCTCGCGAACTCAAAGGCTCTTTTCAGAGCCACCCACTCCTTCAGATTAAAGAGTTGTGTCACGGTAGCCGGTGTCGTGGCCTTTGGCGGCCCGTTCCCAAAGTGTAGGATGTAGCGTGGGCCACTCGCTTTAGGCGTCCCCAGCGCCCTTCCCACTGTGTCCGAGGTCCCCCAGGTGGTCGTCTGTGCGGTCGCCCTAAGTGCTCCTGTCCCGGAGCGAACCCCGCACTGTCCTAAGCACTTGGCGCCATATGTCGGTCCTACACATCCACCCTGCATAACTTGTCCCGCGCGCTGCTTCCCGCCCCAGTCTCCTGAACGCTTCCTGCCCCTTCCCCGGGATTGGGACTTAACCCCGACGTCGAGCCCAGGGCAGACGCAAAGCACAATTAGCCCCGCTGTCGTCCGATTCCCCCGGCAAAGTCTACAAGAGGGACGTGTATCGGGACGACGGGGCGCGGCCAGCTCTCGGGATCGCGACGGGGCGATCACTGAGCGACACTGAACATTAGCTATGGGACTTTGGACGGCGGGCGGACGGGTGAGCTCGCGCGCCTCTCTGGAAGAGACGTCCAGAGTAGGGATTTGCAGCCAACAGAGATGTCCCTCTGTTCCCGCGGGGAGCGTTGGCCAGTCAGCTGGCCGCAGGGCTGGACAAGGCAGCGGGGCGACCAGGGGCGGGGCAGCCCCAGCCAATGGGCCGGCCCGGGGCCGGTGACGCCACGGCCAATGGCCCGGCAGCGCGGGACTTTCAAGTCGCTGTCTCCGCCCCGCCGCGGGGAAGACTGCGCCTATAAAGTCGGCCGGGTCGTTCCCTGTTCAGGTGTCCGCGCCTCTCGTCTCGTTGTGTTCCGTCCCCGTCATGGCCCGCACGAAGCAGACCGCCCGCAAGTCCACCGGCGGCAAGGCCCCGCGCAAGCAGCTGGCCACCAAGGCTGCCCGCAAGAGCGCGCCGGCCACGGGCGGCGTGAAGAAGCCGCACCGCTACCGGCCCGGCACCGTGGCGCTGCGCGAGATCCGGCGCTACCAGAAGTCGACCGAGCTGCTGATCCGCAAGCTGCCGTTCCAGCGCCTGGTGCGCGAGATCGCGCAGGACTTCAAGACCGACCTGCGCTTCCAGAGCTCGGCCGTCATGGCGCTGCAGGAGGCGAGCGAGGCCTACCTGGTGGGGCTGTTCGAGGACACGAACCTGTGCGCCATCCACGCCAAGCGCGTCACCATCATGCCCAAGGACATCCAGCTGGCCCGCCGCATCCGCGGGGAGCGGGCTTGAACGCCACGCGTCGGTTCCATCCCACCAAAGGCTCTTTTCAGAGCCACCACGTGCGCCCGAAGGAGCTGTTCGCCTCCCTGTCCTTGCCTTGTCTGTCTACTACGGTCATGGGGAGACGTCGGTTTCGGGGTGGTCGGGGCGCATTTATGGGTGCTGTTTAATTATTTTAGGTGTTGCACTTGTGGCCCTTTAAGTGTTCTTTGCAGGAAGGTTCCCAGAACACTTGTTGAAGTAACCCAGTAGCATGCTCTGGGAACGAATGCTTTAACAGTCGTCTTGCAAAAGTGTTCTATTGTGGCCCTTTAAGGGGTGTTTGTTGAATTGTTTTTTTTTTTTCTAAGCAATTGTTGGGTTTTCTTATTAACCTCTGTCTAGTTCCCTAGTTCAGTCTGCAACGCCTTTTGTCTGCCTGGGCATCTTAAACCTGTGCTGTATTTCAACTGGTATTGCTAATGATATCGTTGATGCTGAGATGGGTTGGAGCGACCCTGCCATAAGGCAGTCGCTAAGGAAACAGCATCGCAGTCCAGGAGTTAAAGGATCTGTTGTGTAAGCTTGACAGGAAGTATCCTCTACTGATAAGTGCCACACCCACCACTGTCCAAACCTGGGTGGGAAAAATAGTGCACCCAGTGCCTGAGCATGTCGGGGACCCTGCTCTAGCGGGGAACGGGCCTTCCTAAAGAAGCTGAATGTCCCGGACACCTAGCTTTCAGCTACCTTATAACCTTTCTAGACTTCTGAAGATAATTGTTGTTTCTTCCCTTTACTTCTAGGCAATGTCTGGGGACTATGTGCTCATGATCGGTGGTAAGTGGGCCACTATCAGTAATATCAAGTGACACCCGCCTCCCCCCTATTCCTGTGGAGTTGAGGAATTAGACCTCTTGTAGCCTCTTGGAACTCAATATTTATTACTCTTGTTTGACCTTATTCTGTGGCAATTGGTTACTTTCTCCCCCTTATTTCCATTTAATTTACTTTAAAATGCCAACCCAACTGCAATATGATATAATATATGCATTATAGATCAGAGACTTTTCTGTATACAGAAACAGACTCTGAATGTCAAGGAAGGACTTGCTATTTCTTGGCCTGAGGAGGGTCTTCTGCAGGGGTGAATGTTGCACCTGAGACTCAAAGATCATAGTAAATAACTCGGGTCATTATCAGGGACCTTCCCTCTTGTCTACTGCCTGAAACTTCTAGGAAATCTTCCAGGAAGCAAACTTGAGCTTTGCCTAAATATTTGAGAAGTTACCAGGCCAAGATTCTTTTTTGTTGTTGTTGTTGTTGTTTTTGTTTTTCGAGACAGGGTTTCTCTGTGGCTTTGGAGCCTGTCCTGGAACTAGCTCTGTAGACCAGGCTCGAACTCACAGAGATCCGCCTGCCTCTGCCTCCCGAGTGCTGGGATTAAAGGCGTGTGCCACCATCGCCCGGCTCAGGCCAAGATTCTTTGAATTCAAGATACTGGTGGTCAGTGACCCAGGGAAGCGCCATGACTCCTCTTTTCACCTCTCTGCCATCTGAGAGCCCCCAGAGCTGGGAGGAGGATTCGAGATTAGCTCTGCTCCAAAGCCAGCCTGTTAACTGGGGTACGGGTCAGGGTCCTTGCCTGCACTCCAGCCCATTCCTAATCCCTTCAATCATTGGCACCTGAGACTCACTGATAAGCAGAGAAACTGACGCAGAAATACTTTTTAAAAACACTATGCCTTTGAAAGGAGTGGATAAAGGGGGAAACTGAGTGCTGGGGCTCTGGTCACTCACTCATGACAGTGACAGTTTCCAGCCCTACCCTGAGTGCCTCAATATGGAACTAGAACCTTGAAATCAGTGATTAAAGTATTCCAACACTGTGCCTATTACACAATGGTGATATAGGTGCGTATTAGAGCACACAGGGCTGGCAGGGATGCAGTAAGAAGGTGCCGGCTGCGAGCCAGGGACAAAGGCTCGGAGAACCAATCCTGTCCCCACTTTGGCTTTGTGTGTCCAGTCTCCAGAGTCATGAGAAATTGTCTTCCGATTAAACTACCCAAAATGTGATGATTTGTTGGAGTGGCCTGCTATGGTTTGAATATGGTTTGAGATGTGTTTCCTCGAGTTCTTGTGTTCAAAGTTATGTCATTCGAAAGTCTGCAGTATGGCTTTGTTGAGGGTGGGGGAATCTTAAATCGGTGGTCTTGTACAGCCTTATCAAGAGCGTGAGGACATCATTCTCAGAATTAATTGATGCATGCCCTTAGGAGATAGTTCTTAAAGAGCTGGTTATCCTAAAAGAGAGACCTTCCTATCTGCTTGGCCTTTCTGCATGTCAAAAGGTCCCTTTCTGTTTCTGCGCTGTATTTTACTGCGGTCAAGTTCCATGCTGTTTGGACCACCGAGTCCGCAGAATTGCAAGCCAAATATACAGCTTTATAGAGAATTTGGATGTTTTGTTATAGCAGCAGACTATAAACAGACAGAATCCTGGCCAGCTTATCCAGCTCACTTCGTTTCTGTTCAGGGCCTCGTTTCATGCTCAGCCACAGTGGATGGATGATTGGGTCCTTCCCACCTGCGTTCAGATATAAGCAGAAAGTTTAGCAGAGGCTTAGAGCTGCGGAGAGACAGCACTTCGCACCCGTCATCTTATTGGACTTTGCTTCAAAGGTTGAGCCCCAAACTTCTCAGAATGAGTGACTTTTTGGAACATTAAAACTATCAGTGGCTAAGCAGACCCATACGCGTGCAGATTTGCACCATGACATGAAACTAAGGCAGATTTAACAGCAAAATGCCAACCAATTTAGATAGCAAAGAGAGCCAAGATCGCTCCACCCACACCAGAGATCTGGGTGACAGTGTGTACATGTCATGTTCTAAGGCAGCCAGGGATCCTAGCTTAGTAGGAACAGCTATGACCTGCCTTTGCCTTTCTCACGGTAGGGCCACTTCACTCCCTTCTGTGACTTGAGTCAAACTTGCTTGCCAAACTCAGACCACAGGATGCAGGAGAGAGTGGAAAGGGAAGGGGAGGGGGAGGTGCAGTTTACTGGGCAGTGCGGGACCTGGCCTCTTGGCAGATACGGGACACTGGAAGCCTTCTCCTTTTAATCTTTTCTGGCTTCCTACCGAAGGTGAGCTTTTGAGGTCAGTGACTTGCTTACCTCACAATGTCTCTTCCTAGGCTGCTCCCCAACAGCTGTGGACTTTGGCCATGAATGAGTTAAGCCAGTTCTCCACTCAGCTGCCCTAAGACTGGTCTTTCACAGGGGAAAGAAAGAGTTGACAGTACAAATGAGTGTGTTTACTTTTGGAGGAAATAACAGATGATTTGACCAAATTCCTCTCACCCAGCCTAGAACCAGGCTTCCCCAGGACACTAATGCCTAATATAGCAGCCACCTTAGGGACAGCACACACGCACACAACACCCTCCAACCCCAAACATCCCAGAGCTGGGGCGACAGAATGTGCCTCTTACTGTGGCCTGGGAAGACCAGGAGGAATTGTGGGAAGACCAGGAGGAATTGTGGGAATCCCAGGAGGAATTGTGGGAAGAACAGGAGGAATTGTCCACAGCTTTAGGGCTTCCTCAACTGCCTCAGGCAAGGTGATGACAGCATTCAGATTTCCCATGCCTGCCTCTGCCCCCATTCTGACTTCCCATGCCTGCCGCTGTCCCCCATTCTGACTTCCCATGCCTGCCGCTGTCCCCCATTCTGACTTCCCATGCCTGCCACTGTCCCCATTCTGACTTCCCATGCCTGCCTCTGCCCCCATTCTGACTTCCCATGCCTGCCGCTGTCCCCCATTCTGACTTCCCATGCCTGCTGCTGTACCCCATTCTGACTTCCCATGCCTGTCCCCCATTCTGACTTCCTATGCCTGCCACTGTCCCCCATTCTGACTTCCCATGCCTGCCGCTGCCCCCATTCTGACTTCCCATGCCTGCCACTGTCCCCCATTCTGACTTCCCATGCCTGTCCCCCATTCTGACTTCCCATGCCTGCCGCAGTCCCCCATTCTGACTTCCCATGCCTGTCCCCCATTCTGACTTCCCATGCCTGCCACTGTCCCCCATTCTGACTTCACATGCCTGCCGCTGCCCCCATTCTGACTTCCCATGCCTGCCACTGTCCCCATTCTGATTTCCCATGCCTGTCCCCCATTCTGACTTCACATACCTGCCGCTGCCCCCATTCTGACTTCCCATGCCTGCCGCTGCCCCCA
This sequence comes from Microtus pennsylvanicus, assembly GCF_037038515.1. NCBI lineage: Eukaryota > Metazoa > Chordata > Mammalia > Rodentia > Cricetidae > Microtus > Microtus pennsylvanicus. The sequence continues at coordinate 118,029,012 of NC_134585.1, forward strand.
TTCTGACTTCCCATACCTGCCACTGTCCCCCATTCTGACTTCACATACCTGCCACTGCCCCCATTCTGACTTCCCATACCTGCCACTGTCCCCCATTCTGACTTCCCATGCCTGCCGCTGCCCCCATTCTGACTTCCCATACCTGCCACTGTCCCCCATTCTGACTTCACATACCTGCCACTGCCCCCATTCTGACTTCCCATACCTGCCACTGTCCCCCATTCTGACTTCACATACCTGCCGCTGTCCCCCATTCTGACTTCCCATGCCTGCCGCTGTACCCCATTCTGACTTCCCATGCCTGCCGCTGTCCCCCATTCTGACTTCCCATGCCTGCCGCTGTCCCCCATTCTGACTTCCCATGCCTGTCCCCCATTCTGACTTCACATACCTGCCACTGTCCCCCATTCTGACTTCCCATACCTGCCGCTGCCCCCATTCTGACTTCCCATACCTGCCACTGTCCCCCATTCTGACTTCCCATGCCTGCCGCTGCCCCCATTCTGACTTCCCATACCTGCCGCTGTCCCCATTCTGACTTCCCATGCCTGCCACTGTCCCCATTCTGACTTCCCATGCATGCCGCTGTCCCCATTCTGACTTCCCATGCCTGTCCCCCATTCTGACTTCCCATGCCTGTCCCCCATTCTGACTTCCCATGCCTACCACTGTCCCCCATTCTGACTTCCCATGCCTGCCGCTGCCCCCATTCTGACTTCCCATGCCTGCCGCTGCCCCCATTCTGACTTCCCATGCCTGCCACTGCCCCCATTCTGACTTCCCATACCTGCCACTGTCCCCCATTCTGACTTCACATACCAGCCACTGTCCCCCATTCTGACTTCACATACCTGCCGCTGTCCCCCATTCTGACTTCCCATGCCTGCTGCTGTCCCCCATTCTGACTTCCCATGCCTGCTGCTGTCCCCCATTCTGACTTCCCATGCCTGCCGCTGTCCCCCATTCTGACTTCCCATGCCTGCCGCTGTCCCCCATTCTGACTTCCCATACCTGCCACTGTCCCCCATTCTGACTTCCCATACCTGCCACTGTCCCCCATTCTGACTTCACATACCTGCCACTGTCCCCATTCTGACTTCCCATGCCTACCACTGTTCCCCATTCTGACTTCCCATGCCTGCAGCTGTCCCCCATTCTGACTTCCCATGCCTGCCGCTGTCCCCCATTCTGACTTCCCATGCCTGCCACTGCACCCATTCTGACTTCCCATGCCTGCCGCTGTCCCCCATTCTGACTTCCCATGCCTGCCACTGCCCCCATTCTGACTTCCCATGCCTGCCACTGTCCCCCATTCTGACTTCCCATGCCTGCCACTGTCCCCCATTCTGACTTCCCATGCCTGCCACTGTCCCCCATTCTGACTTCACATACCTGCCGCTGTCCCCATTCTGACTTCCCATGCCTGTCCTCCATTCTGACTTCACATACCTGCCGCTGTCCCCCATTCTGACTTCACATACCTGCCGCTGTCCCCCATTCTGACTTCACATACCTGCCGCTGTCCCCATTCTGACTTCCCATGCCTGCCACTGCCCCCATTCTGACTCCACATACCTGCCGCTGTCCCCCATTCTGACTTCACATACCTGCCGCTGTCCCCATTCTGACTTCACATACCTGCCGCTGTCCCCCATTCTGACTTCACATACCTGCCGCTGTCCCCATTCTGACTTCACATACCTGCCGCTGTCCCCCATTCTGACTTCACATACCTGCCGCTGTCCCCCATTCTGACTTCACATACCTGCCGCTGTCCCCCATTCTGACTTCCCATGCCTGCCACTGTCCCCCATTCTGACTTCCCATACCTGCCACTGTCCCCATTCTGACTTCCCATGCCTCCTGCTGTCCCCCATTCTGACTTCCCATACCTGCCACTGTCCCCATTCTGACTTCCCATGCCTGCTGCTGTCCCCCATTCTGACTTCCCATACCTGCCACTGTCCCCATTCTGACTTCCCATGCCTGCTGCTGTCCCCCATTCTGACTTCCCATACCTGCCGCTGTCCCCCATTCTGACTTCACATGCCTGCCGCTGTCCCCCATTCTGACTTCCCATGCCTGCCGCTGTCCCCCATTCTGACTTCCCATACCTGCCGCTGTCCCCCATTCTGACTTCACATACCTGCCACTGTCCCCCATTCTGACTTCCCATGCCTGTCCCCCATTCTGACTTCACATACCTGCCACTGTCCCCCATTCTGACTTCACATACCTGCCACCGTCCCCCATTCTGACTTCACATACCTGTCGCTGTCCCCCATTCTGACTTCCCATACCTGCCACTGCCCCCATTCTGACTTCCCATGCCTGTCCCCCATTCTGACTTCCCATGCCTGTCCCCCATTCTGACTTCACATACCTGCCACTGTCCCCCATTCTGACTTCACATACCTGCCACTGCCCCCATTCTGACTTCCCATGCCTGTCCCCCATTCTGACTTCACATACCTGCCACTGTCCCCCATTCTGACTTCACATACCTGCCACTGTCCCCCATTCTGACTTCCCATGCCTGCCGCTGTCCCCCATTCTGACTTCCCATACCTGCCACTGTCCCCCATTCTGACTTCACATACCTGCCACTGCCCCCATTCTGACTTCCCATGCCTGTCCCCCATTCTGACTTCACATACCTGCCGCTGTCCCCCATTCTGACTTCCCATACCTGCCACTGCCCCCATTCTGACTTCCCATGCCTGTCCCCCATTCTGACTTCCCATGCCTGCCACTGTCCCCCATTCTGACTTCACATACCTGCCACTGTCCCCCATTCTGACTTCACATACCTGCCGCTGTCCCCCATTCTGACTTCCCATACCTGCCACTGCCCCCATTCTGACTTCCCATGCCTGTCCCGCATTCTGACTTCCCATGCCTGTCCCCCATTCTGACTTCCCATGCCTGTCCCCCATTCTGACTTCCCATGCCTGTCCCCCATTCTGACTTCCCATGCCTGTCCCCCATTCTGACTTCCCATGCCTGTCCCCCATTCTGACTTCCCATGCCTGTCCCCCATTCTGACTTCCCATGCCTGTCCCCCTTTCTGACTTCCCATGCCTGTCCCCCATTCTGACTTCCCATGCCTGCCACTGCCCCCATTCTGACTTCCCATACCTGCCGCTGTCCCCCATTCTGACTTCCCATGCCTGTCCCGCATTCTGACTTCCCATGCCTGCCACTGTCCCCCATTCTGACTTCACATACCTGCCACTGTCCCCCATTCTGACTTCCCATACCTGCCACTGTCCCCCATTCTGACTTCCCATACCTGCCACTGTCCCCCATTCTGACTTCCCATGCCTGCTGCTGTCCCCCATTCTGACTTCACATACCTGCCACTGTCCCCCATTCTGACTTCACATACCTGCCGCTGTCCCCCATTCTGACTTCACATACCTGCCACTGTCCCCCATTCTGACTTCACATACCTGCCGCTGTCCCCCATTCTGACTTCCCATACCTGCCACTGTCCCCCATTCTGACTTCCCATGCCTGCCGCTGTCCCCCATTCTGACTTCCCATGCCTGCCGCTGTCCCCCATTCTGACTTCCCATGCCTGCCGCTGTCCCCCATTCTGACTTCCCATGCCTGCCGCTGTCCCCCATTCTGACTTCCCATGCCTGCCGCTGTCCCCCATTCTGACTTCACATACCTGCCACTGTCCCCCATTCTGACTTCCCATGCCTGCTGCTGTCCCCCATTCTGACTTCCCATGCCTGCCACTGTCCCCATTCTGACTTCCCATACCTGCCACTGCCCCCATTCTGACTTCACATACCTGCCACTGCCCCCATTCTGACTTCCCATACCTGCCGCTGTCCCCCATTCTGACTTCACATACCTGCCGCTGTCCCCCATTCTGACTTCCCGTACCTGCCACTGCCCCCATTCTGACTTCCCATGCCTGTCCCGCATTCTGACTTCACATACCTGCCACTGTCCCCCATTCTGACTTCACATACCTGCCGCTGTCCCCCATTCTGACTTCCCATACCTGCCACTGCCCCCATTCTGACTTCACATACATGCCACTGTCCCCCATTCTGACTTCCCATACCTGCCGCTGTCCCCCATTCTGACTTCCCATGCCTGTCCCGCATTCTGACTTCCCATGCCTGCCGCTGTCCCCCATTCTGACTTCCCATGCCTGCCGCTGTCCCCCATTCTGACTTCCCATACCTGCCACTGTCCCCCATTCTGACTTCCCATGTCTACCACTGTCCCCCATTCTGACTTCACATACCTGCCACTGTCCTCCATTCTGACTTCACATACCTGCCGCTGTCCCCCATTCTGACTTCCCATGCCTGCCGCTGTCCCCCATTCTGACTTCACATACCTGCCGCTGTCCCCCATTCTGACTTCCCATGTCTACCACTGTCCCCATTCTTACTTCCCATGCCTGCTGCTGTCCCCCATTCTGACTTCCCATGCCTGCCACTGCCCCTAATAACCACGGCCTTTGACAGGCCATTTGCAATGTCGCTTTGGTTTGAGAAACCAGGATAAAGTGGTAACAGTTTTTTAATGTCAATATCAAAACATAGGACCTGGAGAGATAGCTCAGAGATGCTCTTCCAGAGGACCCAATCTGGGTTCCTAGCACCTAAGAACCTCATCAGGAAGCTCACAACCACCTGTAACTCCAGCTCCAGAGGATTCAGTGCCCTCTACTGGCTTCCGGACACACACATGTGGCCTATCGTTACACAGACATACACACACACACATAAATAAAAAGTAATAATGAGCTAAGTACAAAAGGAGTGCTCCACTTTCAGATCAGGCAACACACACACACACACACAAAAAAAAAAATAGCTACAAAGAATTCAGTCTCTCAAATTCTCCTAACAGAGCTGGCCAGATGGCTCAGGAGGTAAAGTCATGTGCTAATAAACCTGAGAACCTGAATTCAATCCCCAGAATCCGTGGTGGAAGCAGAAAATCAACTCCTGACAGTTGTCTTCTGACCTGGGTCATGGTGCTCACACACACACACACACACACACACACACACACTAAACTTTTAAAGGAAAGAATATTTGAATATTCTCCGTATCAGGTGTTTCCAGGAAAAGTCAGTCACAAAACTGGTATTATTCACAGGTTGTGGCCTTGGCAAGGACAAAGGTGGAAGTGGACACAGGTGGAATGCTGGCTGAAAGAGGCCAGAGGCACAGTTAAACATATGGTAGCTTGGCGTTTGGAGCATGCAAAAGGAAGGACCTCTGGCCCAAGGAGTGGTTCTCAGTCTTGGGTGACTCTTCCACAGGGACTGCCTGAGACCATCAGAAAACAGATGTTTATATTATGATTCAAAACCATCAAAATTACAGTTATGAAATAGCAATAAAATAATTTTATGGTTGGGGTCACCACAAAGTAAGAAACTGTGTTGTGGAATAGAGTATTTGTTTAAAATTGTAAAGATGTGTTACATTTGTTTGTGTTGCAGAATAAGTACTTAACTGTGTAAAGATGTGTTACATTTATTTGTCTATGTAAAGATGTGTTACTGCTTCACCTTACTTACCTGTCTAAGGCATCTGATTGGTCTAATAAAAAATACTGAACAGCCAATAGCTAGGCAGAGGCTGACAGAGAGAAAGGGGAGCTGATCAGCAACAGGGGTGGGAGGGTAGAAGGGTGAGGGTGGGAGCTGGCACCAGCCAGCACCAGCCAGCCACAGGGGGAGCATGAAAGCGGAATGGACAGTTCATAGATGAGGCGAATGAATCTCAGGGCAGCACGCAGATGAATAGAAATGGGATAATTTAAGTTAAAAAAAGAAAACCAACAAAACAAGTCTAAGCCAAGGCTGAGCATATAAAATAATAAGTCTTCATGTCATGATTTGGGGGCTGGTAGTCCAAGAAAGCCTGCTACAAAACGGTACTAAAGGGTCACTGCGTTAGGAAGGCTGGAAACCGCAGAACTAGAAGATAATGGTAGATTTCAGAAAGGTAGAAAATGAGGGCCAAGGAAAGCAATTGATTCTAGAGCCAAGAATTTACACCAAGTCCCTCCTGACACAGAAACTGAGATTCCTTGTATCTAAGGGAACACTCATCTGGCAGTTGGGAATTTTAACCTGTTCACTGAGGTGGCTCAGTCAGACGTGTTTGTGGGGAAGCTCTAGACAGATAGCTAAAAGGATAACAGATCTACCCATGCATTAGAAGAGATGGGGTTAGAGAGACAGCTCAGCAGTTAGGAGCGCATCCTGAGAACCTGAGTTCAGTTCCCAATGCGCATGCCCGGTGTTGCAACTCTAGCTTCAGAGAATCCAACATCCTCTTCTGCCTCTGCAGGCACCTTCATCACACACACACACACACACACACACACACACACACACACACACACACAAGGGGGGGAGAGAACTAAGGTTTAAGAACTCAGTCCAGCCGGGCGGTGGTGGCGCACGCCTTTAATCCCAGCACTCGGGAGGCAGAGGCAGGCGGATCTCTGTGAGTTCGAGACCAGCCTGGTCTACAAGAGCTAGTTCCAGGACAGGCTGCAAAACCACAGAGAAACCCTGTCTCGAAAAACCAAAAAAAAAAAAAAAAAAAAAAAAGAACTCAGTCCACATAAATTTTTTTTGTTTTTTGTTTTTGTTTTTATTTTTGTTTGTTTGAGATAGCGTTTCTCTGTAGCTTTGGAGACTGTCCTGGAACTAGCTCTTGAAGACCAGGTTGGCCTCGAACTCACAAAGATCTGCCTGCCTCTGCCTTCCAAGTGCTGGGATTAAAGGCATGTGCCACCACCGCCTGGCCCACAAAAAATTTGATGGGAGAACTCCTAATCTAGAAAGTGAGAGTTTCTGCATCCCGATAAGCCCCTCTGCCAAAGCAATATTTCAAATCAGACCAAATCAAACCAAATTAGTAAAAGCCCAGGTTTAATGGATACAAACTTGTATGTCTTTCCAGTCCCCCAGAGAAGAGACAGGAAAGGAAGACCAGAAAACCTCGTGTTCATTCTCTGGGGGGGGGGGCAGTTTAAATACCCTGTGGGAGTGGTCTTGAGCATGTCTGGAGAGGGGTCATCATTTGGGGGGCCTTCTCGGGGGGCAGAATCTGGACTGAGACATCTCCAGGGGAGGGGACTTGGACTGGAGCCTCCATCCAAACATTCCAGACTATCTGGATATGTGGATGCCAGGGGCTGGGGTGAAGCCTCCATCCAAACAGAAAGGACAGCTGGAGAGAGATGAAGAAGACAGGAGAGAATGTGGCCGAAAGAGACAAAGGTGGTCTCAGCTGGGCAGTGTCACATTGGGCAGTGACGTTTGGAAATCAAAACAGCAGATTTCTTAAGCTCAAGGTTTGCTGACAGTTGAGGTAGAATCACAGCAACCTCACAAAGTAGGCAAGGACACTTGAGTATTTTACCCAAATTCCCATGACTAGTGTCAAGGCAAAAGAAGGAAAGGAACCCCAAAGTACATACACCTAAAGAGAAACGTCAAAGGGCTCATACAGGAAGCTCACAGGGGACCTGACAGGAAGTACGTGATGGATGCCAGGGCTCCGTGCCCACTGCATCAGGTGACTCTGCTTACCAGGCAGCTCCATAAACATGAGGGGACAGACTCCTCTACCCAACACCAGTGATGAGTTTGACACTCCTATGCTTTAAAACCCTTCCGGGCTCTCTTCCTACCCCTTCACCTTTACGATAAAATCTATACTACGTGCCGAGCACAGAGAATCAGAAACTCAGGGGACAGTCACATGGTGCAGGACAATTCTATATACTGTCAATTATATTTTAAATAAATGTTGATTGGCTGGTAGCCAGGCAGGAAGTATAAGCGGGAAAACCAGACAGGAAGTAGAGGTGGGGCAATGAGAAAAGGAGAATTCTGGGAAGAAAGAAGCTCTTCCCACAGTCCTCTCCAGACTCGAAGAAGCAGTATGTGACCTGTCCTGCTGAAAAAGGTACTGAGCCACGTGGTTAACATAGATAAGGATGATGGGTTAACATCAGTTATAAGAGCTAATACGAAGCCTGAGCTAATGGGTCATCAGTTTTATAACTTGTGGAGACCTCTGTGTGATTTTCTTTGGGACATGCCGGCTGTGGGAACTGGGAAGGACTGAAACACCCACAAACAAGGCCCCCCATGTTACAGTCACAGGCTCTCGTTCCTGGCTCTGCCTCCTACCACTGCAAGGCTGGGACAGAAGCTGAATTGTCCACTCTAAAGATGCCGCTCATCTCAAACGTGGAGATGGTGGATGGGCCAGTGATGTTTGGAGGCATTTAAGGAAATAATTCGCACAACGACAAGTATGTGTTGTCTTAAACAATATAAATATTTCACTGTTGAATATTCAGAAAAACAAAGCACAGTTACAAAGGATGCTTCATTTCCAACCCTGAATTGCAAAATTACCCCCTCTCTAGCTCCACCCCTGACTCCCTACCCTGGCCTTTGACTAAATTCACAAGCTATTCACCTGTCATTGTAACACCCACATCTCTCCTCTTAAAGGCAACAAGAGATAGTTTATTCTTGATTCATTCTGAGTGACCATGACCCAGGAGTACAGATTTAGGTTACCCCAAATTCCATATCCCAGTGTGGAAACAGATCCATGAAGTTTTATAGTTTACAGAACAAATAAAGTCATAAATCAAGGCGAGTTTAAAAGACATTGGTTAATGCATCTGAGAGGTGCTTAGAAGGATGGGAAGCGTTTCTCTAGGCCCACGAGATACTGTCTCATGACAGTCTTCACCTTTGGGCTGATAGAAGTCAGCTGATCTATTAAATCAATAGAGTACAAAGGTTTTTAATCTACCAGTCATGGGACGTTAGCTCTGACACAGATGGGCAAGGAACAGCTGTCCTAGAGGCTAAAGCTATCCCAAGACAAGGTAATGTCTCCCGGTCTATAGCCTTCCCATCTCTCCATAACACTGGAATTCTAACGAGTCACCTCTACAGACACAGCTTCTCTTCAGGTGTCCTTGTCCACACATCTATTGACACAGTTTGACCTGGCCTTGTCCAGTCTCTGCGAATCTCACTAGGCCCCTGGTGTGGCAAGATCCTTTTTTATGTTCAGGTATTGCTCTCTCCTTGGTAGGCTGACCTTATAATCATCAGAACACATCCACGGCCACCAGCACTTATGTGAGCTCTACAGAACAACAGACTACAGTCTCAAGTTCCAAAAAAACTGCACCCCTGCTCTGGGGTATCGTTTCCTCCTGGATTGATTCAACTGCATTGCTAGATCCTAAACTCCTTCAGGGTGCGTGTTTTGCTTTGTGTCTCAGCAAATCAGCACCCTGAGCGTGCTTGGCCAGGGGAACGGGGCAAAAGATTCAGTTCCACTGGCTTCTAAACTGTAACCCAGAAGGAGACAAAATGCCAGCCCTTCCTTGCTCTCAGGAATCTGCAGGCCAGGAAAGAATTTCTTCCAGGGTGGCCCAAGACTGGGAAAAGCAGCAGCTGCCTTGGGCTGGTATGCCTTACTCACACTTAGCTGAAGTGCACGCTGGGACATTAGCTCAGGACAGAGTTTCTTACCAGACTGAACCAATGGGAGATAGTTTAGGAAGGGGTATGCATTTGCAGGAGACTGAAAAGAAGCCCACTTCCCCAAATCCAGGTTCACCCATATCTCAGTCCCTGGAATATATAAGCATCATCTTATATAGCCAGGAATCTTGTAAATGTAAATGAAGGACCTTGAAGTGGGTGGTCTACCCTGGATCATCAGTGGGACCCCCACTGTAATCAGAGTTTTTTATTAATGGGAGGCAAGGGGCCAGTGAAGAAGGTGGTGCGGTGACGGCCGCAAAGGGTGGAACATTGTGTCCAGCAGTCAAAGCTTGCTGCTTCGTGTCTAGCAGCAGAGCCAAGCGACAGGGTCACTCCTCGAGGGGCCAGCCCTACATCAAGGGACAGGGTCACTCCTCGAGGGGCCAGCCTTACATCAAGGGACAGGGTCACTCCTCGAGGGGCCAGCCCTACATCAGGGACAGGGTCACTCCTCGAGGGGCCAGCCCTACATCAAGGGGCAGGATCACTCCTCGAGGGGCCAGCCCTACATCCCTGACTAGCTCAGCCGGAGTTTCCCAGGGGAGCACTTGTCTCTGCAGGTGGTGCTGAGACATTCTTGATGAGGTATAGACTCCCCCAGCCGTGCACCTCCTTGGGCTCCCCGAGAACCACGCTAGGCAGAGAGGCCAACAACCGACTTTCCTGTGGGTTTGTGACTGGACTGCGGGCTGCTTGTGTGGTGAGGAAAGCTCACACCTCCTGCCGAAAGCATTCGGGAGTCGCTTTCTCTAGGGCTGCCAAGTTACTATAAATAGCACCAATTTACTTTCACAGAGCTGGCTAGTTTCGGGCCAACGGACACAGCTAGAGTTATCTGAAAGGAGGAAACCTCAGTTGAAATGATAACCTCCATAAGATCCCACTACAGGGCATTTTCTTAATTAGTGATTGTTGGGGGAGGGCCCAGTCCATGGTGGGAGGTGCCACCCCTGGGATGGTGGTCCTGGGTTCTATAAGAAAGCAGGCTGAGCAAACCATGAGGAGCAAAGCGGTAAGCTGTCCCCCTCCTTGGCCTCTGATTCAGCTGCTGCCTCCAGGTTCCTGGCCTGATAGAGTTCCTGTCTTGACTTCCTTTGATGATGAACACTGGTGTGGACGTGTAAGCAGAAGAAACCCTTTCCAAACCCCAAGTTACTTTGGTCATGTGTTTCATCACAGCAATAGCAACCCTAAGGCACACAGGTTTGGAAAGCAGGCTGAAATCAAGTTGCCATGTTCCCTCCAAGGGTCTGGGGATAATCTGTCCTTGCCCCTCTCAGTTCCCAGTGACTCTTGAATCCTCTGGCATAGAGTGACAGAACTCCAGGCCCCGCCTTCTTTTTCACGCCAACTTCTTCCCTATGTCTCCGTGACCCAAACACCATCTTCTTTCTCTTATATAACACCAATATGTATGATATTTTATTTGTATTTTAATAAATAAAGCTTGCCTGAAGATCAAAGTGCAAAACTAAGCCACTAGAGGCCAGGCAGGGTGACACACCTTTAATCCTAGGGCTCGAGAGACAAAGGCAGATGGATCTCTGTGAGTTCAAGGCTGCCCTGGGCTACACAAGATCCATCCAGAAACAAATCCAGGTGGTGGCGGCTCACACCTTTAATTCCAGATTTTGGGAGTCATGTGGCTGGGCAGAGAAAGGAATATAACGGGGAAGAGACAGGAACTCACTGGAGTGTGAAGTCTGAGGGTCCGTGGAGACAGAATCTCACCCTTTCTGTCTGAAGATTTGGTAGAGGTAAAAGGTCTCTAGTGGTTGACTCTTTTGCCTTTCTGATCTTCACCTTGAACCCCAATATCTGTCTCTGGGTTTTTATTATTTGTGCTACACCACATTTGAATGTAAGGCCTAAATTTAAGGGTGATTTCATTTTAAAGCCCATGCCTCATTACATACATGAAAATACTGTTTCTGTAAGACTTTAAGACAATCCTGAAGCCATTTCTGACAATTCTGAATCCTCTCAGCCTCTGTGCCATAGTGCTTCCCCTCCTCCCCTGGGAACCGAGGACCTAACAGCTACACTCGCTCGTACTCAGTTCCTGAACAATTACCCATATACGTATGTTTTGATTCAGTCCCCTGGGAAACGGGGTCAAAATGACCTCTTACCTCATCTGATCTGGCAACAGCTCTCCAGCCAATTATTGGTAATAGCCCTTTTGAATAAGCCAATCATAACTCCCCCCTGCTTCTCTGGCCTTCTCCTTTAAAAGTAGCCTGTGCCATCTATTTGGGGGTCTCTCGGCTTCCCGAATGCTGAGGGACCCTGTCATGACAGAATTAATAAAATCCTCATGCTTTTGCATCGGCTGTGGTGCGTGAGGTGGTCTCTGGGGGTGACTCCTCCTCAGTGTTTGGACTCTAGAGTCCAACATTTCCAAATGAAAAATAAAGTATCAGCCGGGCGATGGTGGCACACGCCTTTAATCCCAGCACTCAGGAGGCAGAGGCAGGCGGATCTCTGTGAGTTCGAGACCAGCCTGGTCTACAGAGCTAGTTCCAGGACAGGATCCAAAGCCACAGAGAAACCCTGTCTCGAAAAAACAAAAAAAGAAAAAAAAAAGAAAAACAAAGTATCAGCACATACACTGCAGTGGATTTTAATAGGGCCAATAGAGTTAAGCTAAATATGAAGAAAGCTTACCTGAGGTAGGTGGTATATATATATACATATATACATATATATATATATATATATATATATATATATATATATTGCCCTCAAGGCAAGAGATCAAGTGGGAGGCCTTAGAGAATGAAGCACTCGAGAGCCAGGGGGAAACTGCTCACAGTACTGCACACAGAGGCTTGCCTGAGTCTGGACTGGGACGAGGGGAAAGGAGCTCTTGAACAAGAAGAGGAACTAAAGGTACCACTGGGCCTCTCTACCTGAGTCCTGGGAAGAAGGAGCCAACTTTACCATGACAGGAGTTTGGGAGAATGATCTGAGCCCACAGGGTCCCAGGATATGAGGGGTCAAGGAAGACGACCAGGGATAAAAAGATAAAGACAGAAAGCTGGGGACCAGAAGGTCTTGCATGAGCTGATGGCTCATATTCAACAATTTTATTGAGAAGTGCATCATCTTATATACTGTTGGCAGCGGGGAAATGGGCCGAGGTCAACAGGAAACTAAATAGAAAAAAAAAAAAAGCTCTCGGACTGCTAACCACAACCTTTCATGGGGGAAGCCTGGAACCAAAACCTTAACTCCTTGGTAGCTCTGGCTCCAGCCCAGATGGTACCTTGCCAAGTCTGCTCTGAGCAAGGACACAGAAGTTCCCTTTGCACTTTCTTTCTCTTCTTTTTCTCTTTAGCTTTCTTTTTTTCTTTGTTTTTTTTTTTGTTTGTTTGTTTTGTTTTGTTTTGTTTTCGAGACAGGGTTCCTCTGTGTAACAGCCCTAGTTGTCCTGGAACTAGCTTTCAAAGACCAGGCTGGCCTCAAACTCACCCCTGCCTCCTGAGTGCTGGGGTTAAAGGCATGCGCCACCACCACCCTGTTTGCACTTTCATCAGGGCCTCCCGGAAAGTGTTGGCTCGGCCTGGTTCCCAACAAAGGGCCTGGCCTGGGGAAAGTTCCAGCTCTGAATGGCAGCACAGTAGCACTGTCCTTCAGGCAGCTGGCACTGTGGCTGGAAAGGGAGCTAGAGGCTCAGCTGGCTTCTCACCACCACCCAGAGGACAAGCACCAGGCTCTGGGCATCGCTGGGGTGAGATTTCCCCAGGATAGTCTCTGTTGTCTGGGGAATACCTGCACAGTCACTTACAGATCTGATGGAGGCAGGAAAGGAAGGTAAAGAATATTTATACTGAAACCAAAGGGGAAAATAAGGAAATATGATCTCTATGTGCTTCTCAGCACAAATATTCTACTTTCCTGTTAACGATGTATGTCCAACTTCCGCACTTGTACTATGGTATGTGCATACCCTACAACACAAAATAAGTAATGTAATAAAATTAAAAATAAATAAAATATGGGTAGGGGACTAGATGGAGTTCTGAGTGAATATGTATTATTGACATATTATTATTATTATTATTATTATTATTATTGACATGGGCTTGGTCACATCAAGGACCTCAATGCCTGAAACCCATGGACATGGCAAAGCCTTCCTCAGGTGAGGCTCAGAGGCGAGGCAAATATGGTCTAAATGTGAGTGTTTATGAAGGATTGGTCAGTGTGTGTAGAAACTCAACCATAGCTTGCTCCTCCCGGAAGGTAGCAGCCCGAAACCACTCTTACAGAGATCAGCACTAGCTAATCCTGTCTCCTTTGCTGTGCATCTTCTGGGTTGTGTGGCAGCTCCCCTCCTTCACCGTGAGTACAGTCCTGTGTGGCAGCTCCCCTCCTTCACCGTGAGTACAATCCACCCTGTCACAGCTTTCCTGTGTGTGTCTGTGATTTCTCCATTCCCCAGTCGGGTTTCCACGACTAAACCCTGCAGGACGAGGCGCATGTATTAACAGACCTTCAAATTATTGTGTGCGGTTTTCTTTTCCCTTTTGATTTTGCATTTATTTATTTACTTATTTGTCTAGTTGTGGTGCTGCTGGATTGAATTCAGAACCTTGCACACTAATTAGACAGATACTCTCTCAAACCCTGGGCTGTAGACAGAGACTGCTCTTTCGTTTCCAGCTACCCAGACCCAAAAATCACACGGAAACTATATTAACTACACCACTGTTTGGCCCATGGCTAGCTAGCTCTTACATCTAAAATTAACACATTTCTATTCATCTCTGTGTCACCATGAGGCTGTAGCCCACCAGTAAGATTCCACATCACCGGGTTTTTACATGAATTTCTTGTGTGTGTGTTTGTGTGTGCATGTGTGAGCACGTGTACCCCAGTGCGTGTGTGGCGAGCAGAGGACAACTTTCAGGTCTGTTCCCTCCTTCGTCGTGTGAGCCCTGGGAATCTAACTCAGGTTGTCAGGCTTGCAGCAGCAAGTGTCACTCACTGAGACATTCTGATAGCTCAAAGCCTTGGTTTTTTGAGACAGGTCTTTTATCTATAGCTCAAGCTGGGTTCTAATTTGTGGTTCTCCTGTCTCCCCCTCTCAGGTGTTGCCAACACACCTGACATGATGAACATTTTAAAGGAAGCGCTAGGAACTGAACCTAGGACCTCTCGTATGTGAGGTCAGCGCTCTACCACTGAGCCACGGTCACAGCCCCCATGCAGATTTTAGACAAATATTTTAATAAAACTCCAAAACATCAGAACATCCCTCCAAGTTACTTCACCTGCGTGATCATCGGCTTCCTTTGTGAACTGGGATGTTCTTCCTTTGGGCAGAGACTCTCTGAAACTCTGCAACACGCTGGAAGGAGAAGTTTGGATTATCTGTCCTGTCTGGAGCTCAGGTTACTCCACTGTAAACTAAGAATCATAGCATCCGCCTTCCAGATTCACTCCGAGGAGCTGAAACGCTGTGTTGAGAGTCCTGGAACACAGCAGGCTTTCTCGACCTCCTTTTTCTGTTTTGTTTTCACTATTTTATGTTAAAAGTAATATTATCAATCAAAGAGAAACAGCTGAGATGAGATAAAATATTTTTCTTTATGCTTCTATGGTAAGGAGAATTCTAAAGCGGTCCCAGTGCCTGCTAGCCTCTAGTATTCTTTAATCCCCTTTCAGGAAAAGTAGAATCTGTGACTTATTTGTATTTAAGAAAAACATGACAGGGGCTGGGGAATGCAGTGCTATGGGAAACTGGTTGTGCCAGAAAAAGCTGTAAAGTTCCCTGCACACATTGTTAACCGAGAAGGAAATCTGTAGGCTTATGTAAACTCAATTTAGCTAAAACCTTGTTGTCGAAAGTTGTAAATCTTAAAATTCAAAATGTCTCTAAGCATTAACCCGGAATTTGTAAAAATTCCTCTGTCCATGCCGAATGCTTACTTCTTGCTCTAAAAGGGGGCCAGAACCCACCCCCATTGCCATGGTTTCAGAAGCCCAAACTCTGGCTGTGGTCTCAGGTAGCTGATAAGCTTTTTGGGACCCATAGTGATTTTTTTTCCTGGAATGAAGTTTGCTTCTGATTTCATAGACTTCAGGCTCTGTTCCCCATCATTGTGCAACCCTGGACCCAGCAGGGAGATAACTGACTGCTCTTGCAAGGGACCCAGGTTCAGTTCCCACCCAGCACCCACGTGGAGCTTAAAATAGGCTTAACTCAAATCCAGTGGATCTGGCGCCCTCTTCTGGCCTCATAGACATCAGGCATACATGTGGTGCACATACATACATCCAGGCAAACACTAGAACACACAAAAGAAAAACAAATATTTTTTTATAAAATATGACAGTTTGTTGTGGAGGAACATTCCTGTATTCCTCCCAGGCTGGGTTTAGGAACCTGAGTGTCTGAGTCACTGTCACATTGCTGTGAAGAGACACTATGGCCAGGACAACTCTGATAAAAAGAAAGCATTTCATTGGGGCTGGCTTACAGTGCAGAGGTTTAGGCCAGTGTCATCATGGCGGGAGGCATGGTGGCATGCAGGCTTGAGAGTTCTACATCCAAATCAGCAGGCAGCAGGAAGAGACATTGGGCCTGGTTTGAGCATTTGAAACCCCAAAATTCACATCCAGTAACACACTTCCTCCAACAAGACCATACTACCTCAACAAGACCACACCTACCTCAACAAGGTCACACCTCCTTAGGCCACTCCCTAATCATTCCCTAGGGGGTCCATTTTTATTCAATCCACCACACTAAGGTGGGATAACTGGGAGTTTGAAGCCAAAATGGCCTATATAGCAAGATCTTACCTTTGGGGAAAAAAAGAAAGAAAAAAAGAAAGGCAGAGGTGTGCCTGCTGGGGTGGAGGTAGGTGGGTGGAGTGTGGGGGTGGTGGAAGGTGGGGAGGTAGGGTGTGGTAACTAGAGAAGCCTCAAGCCTTCCTTGGGGTAAGGAAGTGCACCACCACAGGCCTACACCACCAGAATTACCTTGCCGTTCACAGTTTCAAGTGATTATATTTTTAATGAGACTGGGGATAGTGGAGTCCCAATCCCAGATCTGTAGGTTAGCCCTCTAACTCCAGGGACTTCTGGACTTTTTGTTGTTCTCGTTATTGTCGCCCTTAATTTAAATTGGTTGCTGTTTGTGTTATTGAGATTTTTCTCAGCTATTACTCAGAATTAACTGCAACGCTTTGAGAGTCTAGTAGGTTCTTAGGTGTTTTGAAACACATTATTTCCACAAAATCCTTTGGTAGAGTTTTGTTTGTTTAGGTTTTGGCTTATTGTGTTTTATTTAGGGTTTGGTTTATTTGGTTTTGGTAGTGGGGTTTTGAAACAGGGTTTCACTTTCTAGCCCAGGATGACCTCAAGTCCCAAATCCTCCTGCCTCAACTTTCCACAAGGTGTGATTACAAGTATGTACCAATAAACCTGGTAGCTACTTTGTATAGGTCTGTCTTGTTTGTTTTTACTTAATAAGATTAGGAGTTATTTAGTTTTGTTTGTGTTTGAGACAGGGCCTCACACTGTAACACAAGTTGGTTTGGAACTCACTATAAAGACCAAAATGGCCTCAGGTTTGCAACAGTCTCTGCCTCAAACTCCTGTGCTGTGAGGGGGTCTCTGCAGATGTCAGGCAGAGAAGCAAATCAAGAAGAGATGAGAATGAAATAAAGGGTTAGGAAGAGGAAGGGCCATGATAGTGATAATGAGACAGAAACTTTCTATTCATAAGATGAAACCACTTGTTTGAGGTTTACATTCCCAAGGACAAGATTTCCTCTTCTAAGGATGTTTTATGTCTAACACCTCTTCCTGATAATATACTTTTCTTAAATATCGCTGATGTGCCGGGCTGTGGTGGCGCACGCCTTTAATCCCAGCACTCGGGAGGCAGAGGCAGGTGGATCTCTGTGAGTTCGAGGCCAGCCTGGTCTAGAAGAGCTAGTTCCAGGACAGGAACCAAAAAGCTACAGAGAAATCCTGTCTCGAAAATCACAAAAAAATAAATAAATAATAAAATATCGCTGATGTGACTAAAAGAAGCTTTCATACTGTGCCAACTAATGATACATGACCTTCTGATTTGTTCTTTGTTTGAATACTATATAATGAAAACATAAATTCAGTAAAATTGCAGCAGATTCCAGCCACTCTCTTGTGTGTTGTGTCTGTTTGTTATTCGCCGAACTTGTGCCTTCCTGTTACCAAGACCCTGCTTCTCCCACGGTCTGAGTGGCTCCCCTGAGCCGGTTCACTGCAGTCATTATGCTTTAATTACCAAAGATACAGTTAGTATTCAAATTTCAATTTCCATCTTTGTGTATGTATTTGAGAAACACTTTGAATGGAGCCAGTTGATGTGGGAGTCCCCTCTGTGTGCTATGATTACCATTAATGAAAAAAGAAACTGCCTTGGTCTGTTGATAGGGCAGAACTTAGGTAGGCTGGGGGAAGGGATGGACTGAATGCTGGGAGGAAGAAGGCAGAGTCGGGGAGGTGCCATAGAGCCGCCACTACCTGAGATAGACATGCTGAAACTCTGCTGGTAGGCCACGACCTCATGGTGATGCACAGATTAATGGAGATGGGTTAAATTAAGATGTAAGAGTTCCATTGGAGGGTTAGTCTGGTGCCAGCAGCCATGGTAACTCCAGCTCCAATAGCATATCTTAAAGTTGCTGCATTTAAAAAGCTCATAGTTGGATCTTGGGAGCGGGCGGCTGGTCCACGTTTACTTTGAAAAAATTAGAGTGTTCAAAGCAGGCCCGAAAAAAAAAAAGAATTAGTCAATAAGAAGTTAGAGCTAGCCGGGCAGTGGTGGCGCACGCCTTTAATCCCAGCACTCGGGAGGCAGAGGCAGGCGGATCTCTGTGAATTTGAGGCCAGCCTGGTCTACAAGAGCTAGCTCCAGGACAGGAACCAAAAAGCTACGGAGAAACCCTGTCTCGAAAATCCAAAAAAAAAAAAAAAAAAAGAAGAAGAAGAAGAAGTTAGAGCTAATGGGCCAAGCAGTGTTTTAAATAACATAGTTTCTGTGTGATTATTCCGGGTCTAAGCTAGTCGGGCAGCGGGAATGGCCTCCTTCTACAGCCAGTGAGATGGCTCAGGGGGTAAAGGCGTTTTGTTTAGCTGGACACCCCAGAGCCAACTGCTGGAGCTCACTTGGTGGAAGAGAACTTATTCCACAAGTTGTGAGACCTTCACACAAATGCTGACGTGCAGACACTCATACACACCGTGCGCATCACACACCAACATATACAGACAATTAAAAAAATGCTTCCCAGCATCCTTGTGTGGCAGCTCACAACCACCTGTGACTCCAGCTCCATGGGCCACACACACACTTGACATATACTCGGACAGACACATACATGCATACATACTTATAAATTTTTAAAGATATCTTTAAAAAAGAAAATCTCTTATATCTATATATAAGGGGTTTGTTTCCATAGTGATTCTAAATCCTGTAAAACTGACCATTAAAACTGACCATCCCATGTACCTATTGAGTGAGAAGAATTGAGATTCAGTGCAAGGCAGTCTGGAGTCAGATCCTGTGCTCTCAACTTCTAATGGGAGATGAAGCTACTAAGTATCTAAAATGTACCTGTTTGGGTCCAGCTGATCTTTCACTTGTTCAGCAAAGGTCAAACTTCAAAGAAAACCAAACTACAATAAGAAAGTCACTTGCTGGAGAGATGGACGTGGGATTAAGAGCACTGGCTGCTCTTCCAAAGGGCTCAGGTTCTGTTCCCAGCACCCACATGGCAGCTCATAACTGTCTATAACTCCAGTTCCAAGGAACCCAAGGTCCCTTTCTGGCCTCTGTGGGCACTGCACACATATGGTGCAAAGACATACATGCAGGAGAAACACCTATGTACAAAAAATAATAAAATATCGGAAGAAAGCAGCTTGCAGGATACTGTCTATTGCCAGCCCGATTAGCCTGAAGCACCATTTCCGCTTTAAAGAAAGTTCCATTGTAATGAACAGTCAGAGGACCAGGGTGCCATGCATCTTAGAGCGCTGGGCCAGGACACATCATGTGGCCTCTGAGAATCTGAGTTCCCTGCTTCTAGTGCCATGCAGTTACTCTCTGTTCCCAGTCAGGTTAGTTTGAGCTCACCGAGATCTTCCACGTCAGCTATCTCGAATCTAATCTGCAGGCATGGCTGTCTACACTGCCCTCTGCACACTGCGGCTCCACCTCTCCTCCTCATCACCCTCTTTCCCACTCCCCTGGGCCTTTGCCCATGCTGCCTACTGCCTGGAGCATTCTTTCGGAACCTTCCCGGCTCTTGGCCTGCAAGCCTCTACCTTGCCTTCCTCTGTGGTGGTTTTAACAGCAAATGGCCACCGTAAGCTCATATATTTAAATGATTGGTTGTAGTGATATTTCATTTGTACTTTAATATAGCATGCCTGGTGATCAGAGAGTAAAACAGCCTCACTGGTCAGCCTTACAGACCAGGAAGTGGTGACAGGCACCTTTAATCCCAGTAGCCACACTAGTTTGCCATATAAACCGAGCAGTAGTGGTGCACACCTTTAATCCTAGCCTTAGAGAGGAATATAAAACGAGAGGAGACAGCTCTCACTCACAGTCTCATTCTGAGATTCCTGGAGGCAGGATCACCACTTCAGACTGAGGTAGAGAGAGGTAAGAGCCAGTGGCTGGCGGTTTTGCTTTTTCTGACCTTCAGGTTGAACCCCAATATCTGTCTCTGGGTTTTTATTAATCATGCTGCAATTGGTTCCTAGTTGGTGGAACTGTTTGAAAAGGATCAAGGTGCGTGGCATGTGGAGGTTTGTCACCATGGTGGGCTTTCTTGCCTGCCTATCTGCAGCCGTGCCTCCCACCACGGTGGCCATGGACTCTCCCTGAAGTTGCCAGCCCCCAATTAAAGGTTGTTTGGCCATGTGTCTCCTCCCTGCTGTCTTAGCCACTGTTTGTTGCTCTGAAGACACCACGCCCACGACAGCTGAAGGGAAGATTTGACTGGGGCTGGTTTACAACTCGGAGGCTTCGTCAGTTATCACCATGGAGGGGAGCATGGTGGCACACAGGCAGATATGGAGCTGGAGAAGTAGCCGAGAGTTCTACATACAGATTCACAGGCAGCATGCAGCCTGGATTGAGCATTTGAAACTTCAAAGCCCACTCCCGGTGACACACTTCCTCCAACAAGGCCACACCTCCTAATCCCCATCAAGGAGTAATACTCCCTAAAGAACAGCATTCAAATATATGAGCCTCTGAGGGCCATTGCTATTCAAACCACCACCAGAGCAATAGGAAAGTAGCTAGGACAACCCTCCAGTGGTGAGCAGGAGACCTCGCATCACACTTCCTGCATCATAAGACTTCCCATTATTTATTATCGTCACTGATTTAACATCTTTCTTTCTAGGCACTAAAAGTCTAGGGAGCCAGAAGCCACTCTGTTCTGTTTAATCTTGTTTCGTCACTGCCTAGACAATTGTCTGCCATCTAACAGACAGGAATTTGTTTGTTTGTTTGAGACAGGGACAATGTAATCCTGATTGTCCTGGAACTCCCTGTGTAGACCAAGCTGGGCTCAAACGCCCAGACATCCTCCTGCCTCTGTTTTCCTCTGCTAGAATTTTTAAAGGTTTGCACCACCTCACTAGCTTGGAATTGTTTTTTTCTTTGTCCCCAGAGACTGAATCTAGGATCTTAAACATGAGAAGCGAGCATTCTACCACTAAGATATATACTCAACCTTCCTCTTGCTTTTTGGGACAAGGGCTCACTAAGTTCTCCAGATAGGCTTTGAATTTGTGATCCTCCTGCCTCAGCCCACAGAGAAGCCAATTGTAGGCTTGCTTATACCAGCAGGCCCAACTCCAAAGATTCGTAAATGAATGGATGATGCTATACCTAATGAAGCTCTGAGAGGAAGAAGTGGCCTAGAGGGTCTTCTTTTTTTGTGAGTGAGCAGAGGGAGGGGTCAGGGCAATGGAGGTGAGTGAGCAGAGGAAGGGGTCAGGGCAGTGGAGGTGAGTAAGTAGAGGGAGGGGTCAGGGCAGTGGAGGTGAGTGAGTAGAGGAAGGGGTCAGGGCAGTGGAGGTGAGTGAGCAGAGTGAGGGTCACGACAGTGGAGGTGAGTGAGCAGAGGAAGGGGTCAGGGCAATGGAGGTGAGTGAGCAGAGGAAGGGGTCAGGGCAGTGGAGGTGAGTGAGCAGAGGAAGGGGTCAGGGCAGTGGAGGTGAGTGAGCAGAGGAAGGGGTCAGGGCAGTGGAGGTGAGTGAGCAGAGGGAGGGGTCAGGGCAGTGCAGGTGAGTGAGCAGAGGGAGGGGTCAGGGCAGTGGAGGTGAGTAAGTAGAGGGAGGGGTCAGGGCAGTGGAGGTCAGTGAGTAGAGGAAGGGGTCAGGGCAGTGGAGGTGAGTGAGCAGAGGAAGGGGTCAGGGCAGTGGAAGTGAGTGAGTAGAGGGAGGGGTCAGGGCAATGGAGGTGAGTGAGTAGAGGAAGGGGTCAGGGCAATGGAGGTGAGTGAGCAGAGGAAGGGGTCAGGGCAGTGGAAGTGAGTGAGTAGAGGGAGGGGTCAGGGCAGTGGAGGTGAGTGAGTAGAGGGAGGGGTCAGGGCAGTGGAGGTGAGTGAGTAGAGGAAGGGGTCAGGGCAGTGGAGGTGAGTGAGTAGAGGGAGGGGTCAGGGCAATGGAGGTGAGTGAGCAGAGGAAGGGGTCAGGGCAGTGGAGGTGAGTGAGCAGAGGAAGGGGTCAGGGCAGTGGAAGTGAGTGAGTAGAGGGAGGGGTCAGGGCAGTGGAGGTGAGTGAGTAGAGGGAGGGGTCAGGGCAGTGGAGGTGAGCGAGCAGAGGGAGGGGTCAGGGCAGTGGAGGTGAGCGAGCAGAGGGAGGGGTCAGGGCAGTGGAGGTGAGTGAGTAGAGGGAGGGGTCAGGGCAGTGGAGGTGAGCAAGAGCAGAGGGAGGGGTCAGATCTGTGCTGGAGAGGACTTGGAGCGAAGGAACATAGCCAGACTGGAGCCTAGAGGAGAGCAGAGGTAGCCCTGCTCCCACTTGCACAGAATGGATACTTGTGTGTATTTCATCTCTCTCTCTCTGTGCTCCTGTTCAACTAAGGGGGGGGGAACTTTTACTGTGCTTCTCTATGGAATCGTCATGGCCCAAAGTTGGAGAACATTCAAAAAGTAGGGGAAGGAAAAGGCGTGAAAAAATACAAGAGAGGGGTAAGGACTAGGGCAATCCGTTGTACATTAACAGGTAAGTGGACTAATAATTACATTGTAGTCAAAAAATACTGATATGTGTGCACCAAGGTGAACAGATCTCTAATATGTCAAAGTCAGGTGTGGTGGCTCCCTTCTGCAGCCCAGCACTCGGATGTCTGAGAAGGAGGGATCCCTGCAGAATCAGTACCAGCCTGGGTTACACAGTGAGACCTCACAATAACAAAGAGGTGTGCGCTGGGTTGTAGTTCTACAACTTGTTCAATGATCCCAGGAGAGTCATTTAAGCTTTCTAAGGCTTTCCCCATGATCTATTGCATAAAGACAACGATACTGAAATGTACCTTAAACAGTGACTGTGAAAAGTAATAATAATAATAATATTATTATATAATAATAATAAATAGTGACATGACATGTGTAAACCCCTAAGCAGAGGACCTGTGAGCAGTCAAGTGATCAGTAAGTAGAAGCAACAGTTATTTTTGCAGCAATTATTATTAACCTAAAGTAAACAAATGAACAGGAGTTTAATGCAAGGTTAATCTCGCTGCACTAATTTCCCCTCGGGGTTAAAGTACCGGGTTCTATTACCACTTCCTTCTTCATCTGTGTCTACTGCAAGACTATCAGAAGAGCCTAGGGTCGGGGGCTTGGGGGTGTCTCAAACAAGCTACTAGGTCTCTTATTTTGGTGAAAGGATGTGAGTTGGTAAAACCCTTCCCCCAAATGCCCCCACAACCCCTTCCTCCTGCCAGGACAAGCTAAATTGACTGGAGCTATGACTTCCGGGATGGAAAGTCGGTCTCTCAATTCCATTCCCAAGGTTAGCCACCACCCTTCTGGATTTCGATGCAGGGTGCATTCGGAAGGGGATGGAGGAGTTGAATATTAAGTATGGATATTTCAATCCCTCTTCCCAAATGCAGAGCGTTTTCCCAAATGCCCAGATTTTTAGGGAGTAGTCCAACTTTCTCAAGTCCCATAAAACTAAACTGGAGACTTCACCTTCGACAGTTTGTGAGGAATGGCAGCGCTGGTCTTCTGTTTCCATAGCTGTAAAATGGGAGATGATAAGGGGACCAGCTTCCTAAAGTTCTCTGTGAAGATAAAATAAGCCAGTATATACAAAGAGCATAGAATACTCCCTAGTACATCCCATCCATGGATTCTGCAGATTTTAGCTAAACTTTACCAGGGGTTTTATTTCACGCATCCTGTTAATAATACCTTTTATACATGGTCATATGTTTCTCAACCACTAGGCATCAGCAATGGCCTTGTTGTAGGGTATTTCAACCCCAATGCTCCTCTGAGGAAGAAGTTTGGCTGGAGGAGGGTGTGTGTGCATGCACGAGCATGAACATGTCTGTGCGTGTGTGTGCCTGTGCGTGTGTTTTTGAAACTAGGGCCTCACTGCATTTTGGGCAAACCTTCTGAACTACACCCCTAAGCCCTGGCTAATGGCTTAGAAATGTTTCAAACCCGAGGCACCCCCCAGCTTTTCCACAGCGCCAACCACAAACAGTTCTATCTGTTCATTTTATTTTTTGAGAAAATGGGTTGCACATAAAACAATCCAACAAAAATTTGAAACTAATTGGTAATATGATTTAATAATAACAGCGTCTGCGCACTTAAAAATGCTCAGGCGGTAAGCAGGACTTGGTCAGTCTCTGCCAATGTCTGGAGCTCATTCTGGATTCACAAAGCTCCTTAGTCAGCTCCAGAAACCCTTAGCCTAACACAGAACCGAGAAAGCAATCGGAGAGCATCGAGTGCCCTCACCAGCAAAATCAAGACTGTGGGGGGAAACTTCACAAAAGCAAGCAGGCAGCTGACTTCAGATGGAGACGAAAGTCGACAGTGTTGGGCATGGCCCTGGGGCCAACCACCTAGCTTCCATCGGTTTCACTAGTAACTCTGGGGCCCATCTTACAGAACCCTCTGAAAGGTAAAAGAGAGGGAAGAGTGTAAATTGAAAGTTCATCTCAGTAGGGAATAGAAGAATTAGGAATGGGGATGTTGGCGGAGGTAGAAGGAGGCTTTTCCCCAAAGCCCAGTGCCCTCAATTTAATGAAAATCCAAGAGTTTGCTCTAAATTGGAAAAAAAATAAGGAACCTACTATGGCCAGCCCCTGGCAAACACACACACACATATACACACATACAGACTTAACACCTCTGGCTCTGCCTCAATTACACTAAGGTAATTGTATTAATCAGGGTTCTCAAGGAACAGAACTTACAGAGTGAAATATATATGTACTTTTTTCATAAATATATGGCTTACAGGCTGGGGTCCATCTAGTCCAACAAACAGTGGCAGCCTCCCAACAGAAGGCCCATGAATCCAGTAGCTGTTGGGTCCACCAGGCTGGATGGCTCGTCTTCAGTGTATGCCAGAATCCAGAAGTAGGCTCTAACGCCAGTGAAGGAAGAGACCAGCCAGAGAGAGCAAGCTTCCTTCTTTCTAGTCCTTTATACAGGCTGCCAGCAGAAGGTGTGGCCCAGACTAAAGGTGGGTCTTCCCATCTCAAAAGATTCAGACTAAAAGTGCTTCTTCTCATTTCAAATTATTTCAGAAAAAAAAAAACCCGCACAGGTGTAGTGTCACTTCCGTTTCAGTTATTTCCAGTCAAGTTGACAAGCAAGAACAGCCACCGCATTAATTATAAGGACGGATTGGGAGAAAGAATCTTCAAACCCTTCTGTTGCATCGAACAGACACCGCGCCCCCCTCCCAAGCCACGGAAGCAATTACAAAAGCAATGATACGAAAATTAATTCAGTAATAAATACTTGAGCATTTGGAATATGTCAGGCATTTGCGGGCTCTGGACTTATCAGAACATCTGGCCGGCTTGACCACAGTGTAAACAGGAAAGCAAACTTCAGACAGTGTAGACGTGACAACCAGGAAGAAGTTAATTCCTTGGGTTGGTGAATTAGATCGCTTCATGGTCCAGAGCGGAAATGAGCAATCTTTGCGGCAACCCGGCACCGCGGCGGTACTAAAGCACAGCAAAGTACTAAACGGGGGAGAAAAAAAAAAAAAGGAAAATCATAAGCCATGGACAGGAATCTAAAGCTTGAGGGAGAATCCCAACAGACTTCTACCAAAGCCGCAGCAACGCTGAACGTTCGCATTGGTAAACCAATCAGTTAAGGGCAAGGACACCATAAATTAGGGGTGAGGGAGGGGGTAATCACAAACCACGAACAGGGAGGGATCTAAAGCTTGAGTGAGAACCCCAACCGTCTTCTACCAAATTCGCAGCAACGCCGCACGTTCGTGTTGGTAAATTAATCAGTTACAGGCAAGGACACCGCCCTCAACTATCGGAAACCGCCTGTACCCAGGACACATAATATAACTGAACCGAGCGACTACAGTTGTTGAGTGGTACACAGCATTCATCGCCACAGGTTTAGGTGTGTCCTGGAGCCCTCTAACCGCCAAAGTAATCAAGTTAGTCATCTCACTTTAGGTCGATAAAGTGCCCGAACACAGTCTAGAACACGGAAGAAACCCAGCCGAGTGGCCAACCTCCGTTACCCTAGTTTAAAAGTAACTCCTAGGAGCTAAATGGGTGCGAGGAGCTCAACAGCCAACTACAAACCAGCTCAGAGAACCTCACAACTACAAATGCTTAAAACTGTGAAGTGAACGTTCTCCAAGACCCTTAAAGTTTAACTTTGGAATAGGAACTAGAAACTAATGCGAGTGGACAAAGCTCTTTCCTGATTTAAGCGGGTGGTTCTGCAAGAGCAAAGGGGGCAGCGAGTGCCTCATCCTCTACTTGGCGCTGGTGTACTTGGTGACCGCCTTGGTGCCCTCCGACACGGCGTGTTTAGCCAACTCCCCCGGCAGCAGCAGGCGCACGGCCGTCTGGATCTCCCGGGACGTGATGGTAGAGCGCTTGTTGTAATGCGCCAGGCGCGAAGCTTCGCCTGCGATGCGTTCGAAGATGTCATTGACAAACGAGTTCATGATGCCCATGGCCTTGGACCAAATGCCAGTGTCGGGGTGCACCTGCTTCAACACTTTGTACACGTAGATGGAGTAACTCTCCTTGCGACTGCGCTTGCGCTTCTTGCCGTCTTTCTTTTGCGCCTTGGTGACTGCCTTCTTGGATCCTTTCTTGGGAGCCGGGCGGATTTAGCCGGCTCAGGCATGATTGCAAAACACAAGAGAGTTGCCTAGTAAGTGAGAAAACAAGCTACACTCCCGAGGACCTGAGCCTTTTATAACCACCTTATGTAAATTAGGCCTCAAAATACTTTTTATTTCCATTGGTTCATACATGAAGCTTGTGTTTTCAGTACAAGCCTACGTAACAAAGACTCTAAATTTCAGATTTCATTGGACTTCTCGGCGACCAAATTACGACCAATGAAAAGCTGGCTCCTGACCCCACCCCTAGGAAAGCGTATAAAGGCCTTAAGACGCTAAAACCTAGTTTTGTAGTAAAGTCTGTAAAAGTTAGTTTTACTTTAAAGTCATGTCTGGCCGCGGTAAGCAAGGAGGCAAGGCCCGCGCCAAGGCCAAGTCGCGGTCGTCCCGCGCCGGCCTGCAGTTCCCGGTGGGGCGCGTGCACCGGCTGCTGCGCAAGGGCAACTACGCGGAGCGCGTGGGTGCGGGCGCGCCCGTGTACATGGCGGCCGTGCTGGAGTACCTGACGGCCGAGATCCTGGAGCTGGCGGGCAACGCGGCCCGCGACAACAAGAAGACGCGCATCATCCCGCGCCACCTGCAGCTGGCCATCCGCAACGACGAGGAGCTCAACAAGCTGCTGGGCAAAGTGACGATCGCGCAGGGCGGCGTCCTGCCCAACATCCAGGCCGTGCTGCTGCCCAAGAAGACCGAGAGCCACAAGACTAAGAGCAAGTGAAACTGACGTCAATACAAAAAAGGCTCTTTTTAGAGCCACCAAGTCTTCATTAAAATGAGCTAATGTGCTAGTTCGTGATCAGCTCTTTTAGTTGACTCTTTGGTGGCTCTTAAAAGAGCCTTTTTGCGTAAGAAGGGATATTGAATGAATTATTTGTTCTTGCCGGGCTTATGGCTCTCCGTCTTCTTTGGTAATAAAACAGCCTGGATGTTGGGCAGGACGCCGCCCTGGGCGATGGTGACCCCTCCTAGCAGTTTGTTGAGCTCCTCGTCGTTCCTCACAGCTAGCTGCAAGTGGCGCGGAATGATGCGCGTCTTCTTGTTGTCGCGAGCCGCGTTGCCCGCCAGCTCCAGGATCTCGGCCGTCAGGTACTCCAGCACGGCCGCCATGTACACGGGCGCGCCCGCACCCACGCGCTCCGCGTAGTTGCCCTTGCGCAGCAGCCGGTGCACGCGCCCCACCGGGAACTGCAGGCCGGCGCGGGACGACCGCGACTTGGCCTTGGCGCGGGCCTTGCCTCCTTGCTTACCGCGGCCAGACATGGCGGAATAAGCAATAACTGCTGCTTTTTCAAGAAAAGGATAAGGAAAGGTGAAGCAATTTGGGGTAATTTATAAGATGTGTCGGGAGGGGTGAAGGAAAAGTAGTTTGATTGGCTGAAAGCAGAGCTGCCTCCAATAGCCAATGGGAGAGCAGAAGGTAGGCTCCATGCTTTACATCCTGCAGTACCGGAAATGACGGATTTTTTTTTTTTTTTAATTTACCAATCGATGAACGCCACATTAAAGCTCCCTATTTACACCAAAGAATTTTTAAAGGCAGAAGGCTTTCGCGGAGCTGTTTTAGTGTGGTCACTTATAAAGGTTTAGAGAAACCACCACCATCACCCTTCAAGAGCACAGAAAGCCACTCCCCTCGAAAGTATTGGATTTTTCCCCCTGAAGCTTTAAATTACTCTTCCCTGTCTCTCATAGGCAGGCTCCGTAAAAGAACTAACGAAGTTGCCTCCCTCCCCTTCCTTAGCCTTGTCTGTGGCTGGCCCAGTACCCATCCCTTTGCTCTGAATCGCTTGACCGAGGATTACACGAGATTGCCATTCTCTTTGACCTCTAGGAGGCGTCTGTCGCCACCAGACTTGTTTCCCCCAGTTTTCAAGATGTCTCCCTCTTTTGATCTCTAATCCCATTTTCTTTACCCTGCTCCTGTTCTCTCCCCTCGTCTAAATTCACGAGTTTAGCAGAACTATCCTATCCCCAGCTCTTAACTCTGAGAAAGAAGGCTGACAAGCTTCCTGCTAATCCAGACTCGTTTACCTCAGACGGCTGTATCAATCAACGCTTACCAGTTATTTAGCCCGTTTGTGTCAACGAGCATCTTATGGCAGCTGAACGTGAGCTCCGCTTATTTTGCCCTCCCCCAAGAATTGCACGCACAGACTTTCAGGTATTATGATAGACTCTGATCTTGTCTTTGTCACAACACTGTATCCTGTCATTTACTTCCTTAACATCAATCCGCCCTTTTCCACTTCGTTTTCCTCCCTAGGATTCCAGCGACAAGCCCGAATGAATAGTTTTGTCTGCAGACTCTGGCTTGAACAATCGTCCCCATCCCCACCCCTACCCCAGCACTTTTCCTTTAAACTCTTTGGAAACCCTCTGTTTCTTCCTTCTTAATGTCTCCTCCAGCCCCTACCTAGCAAAACCTTGCCCTTTTCTTGATAACCCTGTGAAGATGGTATGCTTATGAAGAAAACAATAGAGTTCAATTCTACCTTTTTAGCGTTCTTCTAATATTCATTTTCATCCTTGTTTTGGGGGGTATTTATTTTTATTTTATGTGTGTGGGTGTTTTGTCTGTACCTGGTGCTAGTGATGGGCAAGGCCTCGAATCTCCTGGAACTAGAATTGCAGACTGCTGTTAGCTATCTTGTGGGTGATGAGCATGGAAGCTAAGTCCTCTGGAGGACTAGGCAGTGTTCTCAGTGACTGCTGAGCCTCCTCTCCAGCACCTCACTGGTGTTTATTGAATGTGCGCCACTGGCCAATGAACGATACTGGTCATTAACACTAGTACAAATGAAATGTCTAGAAATGGCAGCGGGCTCGTTAATTATGCGAATTAAGTTAGTTAATGTTAGCTATATACAGAAATTAGTCCTAGGGAAGATGTCACATACTTGAGGAATGACCAAATCTAATCACAAACAAGCAAAGAAAACAAAAGGCAGGGTTTCTCTGCATAACAGCTCTGGTTGCCCTGGATCTCACTCTGTAGACCATGCTGGTCTCAAACTCACAGAGATCCACCTGTCCCTGCCTCCCAAGTTCTGGGATTAAAGGGTGCCACCACCACCCAACCACAAAATTAAAAAAAAAAAAGTCAATGAAGGTGTTTCCTCAGTAAGTGAAATGTAACATAATTCAGAAAATAATCCTAACCCTTTTTTTTATGATTTCATTTCATTTTAGAAAGTGAATGAGTTCACAGAATTTGCAGGTGGCAGTTATGATGGGAATATGTTGTATTTCTCCAACATTAAGAATATAGAGAGCCGGGCGATGGTGGCGCACGCCTTTAATCCCAGCACTCGGGAGGCAGAGGTAGGCGGATCTCTGTGAGTTCGAGACCAGCCTGGTCTACAGAGCTAGTTCCAGGACAGGCTCCAAAGCCACAGAGAAACCCTATCTCGAAAAACCAAAAAAAAAAAAAGAATATAGAGAGAGCCCAGAAAGACAAATATCATATGTACTCATTCACACGTGGCTTTTAGACATAAAGAAAACCAGCCTACAATTCACAATCCCAGAGAACTTAGACAACAATGAGGACCCTAAGAGAGACATACATGGATTTAATCTACATGGGAAGTAGAAAAAGACAAGATCTCATGAGTAAATGGGGAGCATGGGGACCATGGGAGAGGGTTGAAGCGGGGGCAGAGGCAGGGTGGGGGCAGAGAAAAATGTAGAGCTCAATGAAATCAATTTAAAAATCTAATAAAAAAAGAATATATAGAAAGAGCACTCGCTGCTCCTGGAGAAGAATTGGGTTCAGTTCCAAGCACCCACACAGTGATTCGAGTGTAACTCAAGTACCAGGGGATCCACACACCCCTCTTCTGACTGTGGGCACCAAGAGATACATTCAAGCAAACAAAACAGTCTACACAATAAACAAATCACTGGGCAGTGGGATGCATGCCCTTAAGAGGCAGGTGGATCTCAGGATGAGTTTCAAGCCAGCCTGGTCTACAGAGAGACCTTGTCTCAGGAAAGTGGAACGCAGAGGTTGAGAAAGGAGAGCCTGCTATGGGAATGTACCTAATGCTGGGGTCATGCTTTCTTTCCAAACTGTTCATAAATTTCCGGAGTATTTTGTTAGCATAGAAAACCATTTCACTACGCAAGTTCTAACAGTATCAACTTTTAAGACACTGGGGGCTAAGAACAAAACCTAGATAAAGGGAACACCACCGCAGAGCCCTGGTACCTTATAAGGCCCTGCTTGATGGGCCAGTGAACCCCATTCCTTGGACCTCTGGATTTCTTTTCAGTGACCTGTGTTATGAAGAAGGCTAAAAGGAAAGCCGAACCCGATGAGTCCCGTGCTAGAGACTACCTACAACATGGGTATAACTTTCTGTTTCACAGATAAAGAAAATGGGGCTTGGGGATTTAGGCACTCGCTGCAGGTCACATTAGTTATTCACTAACCCAAGCTTTTCCGACTCAAAGAGCATGCTCCTCATGGCTTCATAATCTTTCACTCACCAGACTCTGGACAGAATGAAGTTGTCAGCGTTACAACTCGGATGGAAAGGTGTCCTGGCGGCTGAGAGCCCAAGGAATCCCACAAAGTCACACTGCACAACAACCCCACACAAGAGATTTATTGGGAGGGATAAAACCAGGAGGTTGGCTGCCTCTGCTCCCATGAGAAACAGCAGGAAACTGAACTGGATACAGGGCTTATATGGAGTTTCCAGGGAAGGGGTGGAACTTTTCGGGGTGATGCTTTCCAGGGTGGCGCTTGGTGGGATTTCATGTCCAGAGATTGGATTTTTTTTACTCTGTAAAATAGGACAAGGGTTCAGCAGTTAGGGTAGTTAGAGTATTCTTGGGTGGAACCTGGCAGTTAGAGGTCCTGGAGGGGAGGGGCTGGCCACTTGTGTGCCTCAAGGGACTTACAGAAGGCACTTGTCTGCCATTACTTCCCTCCTGCATGAAAGAGAATATTTTATTTTAAATTTCATACAAAACTTTCTTAGAGAAGTCTACATAGGCCAGGAGGTATCTGTTTATTGCCCTCTAGAACTCCCCTCCCAGTCCAAGTCTGCCTGGAACATTTGCTAAGTACATACCATCACTCACGGGCTGCCGACTGTTTCTTTTGATGCCTCTGGGATTATTTGCCGAAGGCCGCTGAGTTCCTTCCCAGACAATTTAATTAAGCAAACATTTATTTTATGTTCTGCCTTTATTCTAACCATAGTCCCTTCCCCTTCCCTTTCCTCCCCTCCTCTCCCTACTCCATGCCCGTCCCTTCAGGAGATGAGCCAGGACTCTCCACAGCTCTCCTCACTGAGCCTCCAGGTGCCTGGCTTGTGTGCTTCCTCTCCTCTTGGGCCAGCAAGTTCTCGCCTTTCCAGTTTCAGCCCCACATCCTTTGTGAGGGGTTCCCCACTTCCGCACGGCAGTGTCTACACAGCTCCGTTCATATCCTGCTGGCAGCATTTGCCCCCACCTTTTATTAATGCTTATTTCACCTTCAAGTCCTCTTTAGATTTGTGACGATAGTGATTCCTTCTACCTGGCTTATAGTCGGTAACTATTTGGATATAAATTAATTAAACAATACTTTGAGAGAATTCATGAGGTTTTTTTCTATGGTATTTGTGTTACTCCACAACACTTTCCAAGAGCCTCCAAATGCTGGGCTATTGCTCTGCTGGTAGAATGCTCGCCTAGCATGCGCAAGGCACTGGGCTGGATCTCCAGCACCCCATAAAACGGACATGGGGTTCATTCCTGCAGTCGTAGCAAATTAGGAGATGGCAGCAGATGATCAGGAGTTCAGGGTCATCCTTGGCTGCAAAGCAAGTGTGAAGCCAGCCTGAGATAGATGAGACTCTTGTCTCTAAAACAAATATCAGAGGTGGGGGCTAATGAAAGTCGCCCTGCCCTAAAAAATCTGTAATTATTTAAAGGTTGATGGGGGAGAGATATTTTCTTCAGTCTGAAGCCACTGAAATCTGAAATCTCATTTTCCTGCAAATAACCCCTCGCCCATAATAATTAAACTCAGTGGGTCACAAAAGGAAAAAAAAAGACAAGAAAAAATAGTAAGAAAGATTTGAACCAGAATAAACATTTACAAAAGAAAGATTTGAATAAGTTACCTGTGGGTCAGTAGTACCGACTCCCCAGGGTGCCTTCTGAAGCAGAGAAGTTTCCTCTCTCTTTATATGGGTGCACTCGCACAAAACTAAGCTGCACAGTTAAGATGCCTAAATTCTGTGTGTGTGACTTATACCTCAATGAACACAAAGGTCAGTGAACAAATAATAAAGTGACGTCACACCATGGGGTGAGAGCGAGAGGCTCGTTGGGCAACCCGACCCTCATGTTACAGGTGTTATTTTGTGTTGTGGCCACACAACAGGGCGACCATAATTTCTCAGGACCTAATGCCTCAAAAATCTGGATCTGCCCAAGACAGACCCTTCAACACATAAGAGATATTATTGCAGCTATGATTTTATTGAAAACAAATAGCTAACTATATACAGCTTACACTTAAATTTTCTCTTCTAAAAGGAATGAATAAACAAAAAATAAAAATAACAATTTTTGCTTGTCAAGTTCAGTCTCTTTATGTGTATGTGGTGACCATGAGTAGCTGAGGGCTCATCTTTGGACATATTTGATACGTCTTTGTGTTCTAATTAACTTACCTTAATATGCTTCTTTTACTCATTTATTTTTATTTGCGGTCATCCTAAAAGTTAAGTTGACCTTTTAAAGTGCTAAAATGATCCGTATCTTAAGCCTTCAGACATGAAAAGCACTGTAGAAGCTCCACAAAACTCTCTTTGCAGATGTAATAATAATGTTGGTTTATCCACCCAATGCGGTTTTTGGTTCTTAATACAGACCTTACTGTATTGCCCGGTCTTACCCCTGCCTTTCTTACTCATTAGAATCAGAGAGAGGTACCTCCATGTCCTAGACATTCCATCTAATACATCGTACTGAACAGCTGAGTATTTTTTTAAATATTTATTTATTTATTTATTATGTATACAATATTCTGTCTGTGTGTATGCCTGCAGGCCAGCAGAGGGCGCCAGACCTCATTACAGATGGTTGTGAGCCACCATGTGGTTGCTGGGAATTGAACTCAGGACCTTTGGAAGAGCAGGCAATGCTCTTAACCTCTGAGCCATCTCTTCAGCCCCTGAACAGCTGAGTATTCACCATGAACTTGGCCTCACACATTTAGAATACAGTAAACGCCATGCCCTCTGCCTGGAAGCCTCTTTCCATGGGTTAATTACCTGCACCCATTCAGATCACTGAACGCCATCTCTTCAGGACCACAGCTTCCCAGTATTCCCCAACACAGTGGATTAGCAAGTCTCCAGGCCATGACCCATGAGCCTTGATTCCATGACAACCTAGAGTGTGTCTGGCCTTCACTCCTGTCCTTTTCACCCACAATATGGACAAAGGCTCCTCTTGTCCTCTGTGGCTTCAAATACACTCCTCACACACAAGCCAGAGTTGTCACTGAAGTAAATATTTTCATTCTTTTTTTCTTTTCCTTCTTTGTGATTCTGTTATGGTTCTGGGGTCATCCAGAGATTGACCAGTCTGACCGTTAATAAATTTTGACAAAAAAAGATGCTTTTATTCAAATATTTGCACCAAGTCTACACCCAGGACTTTATAAAGCCACTTTAGTCAGGGCTTTATAGATGTTACAGAGTATTTGTTTAACTATGCAAAGATGTATTGCCTTTGTTGGACAATGAAAAGATGTGTTGCATTTGTTTATGCTGTGGAATATTTGTTTAACTATGTAAAGATGTGTTGATGCTTACCTTGCCTGCCTAAGGTACCTGACTGGTCTAATAAAAAGTTGAATGGCTAATAGCGAAGGAGGAGGTATGGGAGGGACTTCTGGATGGGGAGAGTAAGTAGGAGGAATTTAGGCTTGGGGGAAGAAAGAAAAAGAGATGCCAGGGAGATTCCAGGGGCCAGCCAGCCCATGAGGGAAGAAGCAGGAGAGTGGAACATGCAGAATCAGAGAAAGGTAAAAAGTCCCAAGGCAAAATGCAGATGAATAGAAACAGGTTAAATTAAAAGAGCCAGTGGGACAAGCCTGAGCTAAGGCTGAGAATTCATAATTAATAAGTCGTCTCCACCTCTTTATTTGGGAGCTGGTTGGCAGCCCAAAGAAAATTTCAACTGCATATATAAGCAAAAAACATAATGTTACATTCTGGTTACATGCAAGCAGAAGGTTGCATTCTGATTTGCAAGGTCTTGGTTATCTGGAACAAAACAAGCTTTTGTTTAAAGAAAGCAGAAACCATAGTTAACCTTATTACAAGTCCAGACAAATACAGAAACAACCCTTAGCAGCCCTTAGCATTTAGAAAGTTCCAGTTTTGTTTTATAGGTCTCTTAAGCACAGTAGTTTTAAAGTTGGCATCACAATTCCTTTTTGACCATATGCTTTCTCTTCGTGTGACTTCACACACACCCCATGCACACTCACCTATCCCAGTAATTGTGTTTCATCTTCAATAACCCCTGGCTAAGAGACACCTCCAGTATACTTCCCAAGTGCTAAAATTAGTGGACAAAACTTGAATGAGAAACAAAAGCATTGCTTACACTCAAAATACAGTGGTCCTTCCTAGCCTAAAAGAAAAGCATCCCAAGATACTCAGTTGATACCTGCGACCTCAGATAATGCAAACCCTCTGTACCCACTCATCCCTCAAGGGATGGGTTCCCGTGTGGGTACCAACACTGCAGGGGCATATGAAATGGCATACCATTTCGTCATTTGTTCTGCAGTGCTAGTGGTGAAACCTAGGGCTGGGTGCAGAGTAGTGTTGTGTAGCAGTTTCTTCTGTGACGGATACTTTCCATCTTGAAGGGAAACTCTTAAGACAGAAAATAAACGCAAAATAGCTTCAGGACGTCCCTGAAGATGACCAGAGTCACTAGGTCCCTCCATCCCTAGGAGTAAACAGTAAAGACTGCAGAGAGTGACTCTCAGAGATGCCCAGCTACGAAACCTGAAACATCGCTGGAAGAGGCAGAAACCGGCCGAGCTGCCTGGAAGAAGTGTAGACAACGGAGTCACTTGGAAAAGATGCTCCAACCTCTTGGACTTCCTATAGGCTGTGCATGTGCTCCAGGTCCCCGCTTTCTGAGCTGTCATTCATGCTGGAGCGGCTTGGGTGATGAAGGTGTCTTTAGTCATCTCTGCTCATGTAAGTAACTCCTCACCCACATTCCTATAAGTAACCCCAATAAAGCTCATTGGTTCACTAAGTTGTACTTTGGTGATATCACCACATTGGTCTGTCTTGGGCTCCCTGTCTGGGGTGAGTAGATGCTTGTCTCCCCAGATGTACTGACTACCTAGTATGAAACCAAAACAGAAGCCACATTGTTATTATTAAGTCTCCATACTTATAAAGAAAAGTTTGTTTCTTAAGCCTAATGTATCCTGCAAACCATGTTTTTCAACCTGCACTGAACTTGTGACCCCATGATACATACCCTTTGCCTTCCTAAACTCCTCGACCTGTGATATGTGATTGCCTACGAAAATGTACCTTCCCAGACACCTTGATAGCTCCCCTTCCATTTGATGTACTCTTGCACTTTTTTTTTTTGAGACAGGGTTTCTGCCAGTGCCAGAGGAGCAGCAGGTGGCAATGGAAGGTGTCAGCCCACCAGGAGGCAAATCTCTGATGGGTGAATCTTGGATAGGCAAGACCCCAAAACCACAGACTCCAGAATGTCTTTTGCTTCTGCTGTGCCTTTACATGTTTATCTTTCTCTGGTATCCGGCACGGTGTGAATGGCTGTGGAGAGATCCTCACTGCCTGTAAGGTGTGTGTTTATCTCATGGGAATATCCCATTCTACTGGGCATTTTTACCTGTGGTAAATTATTATGAAGCTGATTTCCTCCTAAGCTGTACTATCTCATTGATAATAATAATGTTAGTATAAATAGAGTTTTGATGATTGAAAATATATGCAGGGAAGTGTCATACAGCTGGGCCTATGAGTTTCACCTAAGGAGCTAGATAGATGGCAGTTTGGGTTAATATTAAGGAAAAGAGTTGAGTCCTAGGAGCCAGGCTGGGTCGAACTCTTTTAATCTTTATGTTGAAAGATGTATTCATGGGTTTGGGTGTACATCACAGCTGAAACAAAGCCTTAGACCTCAGGTTAGATTGAGATATTTGGACAGGCTCCAAAGCTACACAGAGAAACCCTGTATAGAAAAAAAGTATTTTTTTGATAATAGTTTTGAGGTTAGGGATTAAAAAGCAAAGCAGCCCAATTATTACTAGCTGGTGTACTTTCCTTGAGAATATTCGTTAATCAAATGATGATTACGCTGGGTGGTGGTGGCGCACGCCTTTAATCCCAGCACTCGGGAGGCAGAGGCAGGCGGATCTCTGTGAGTTCGAGGCCAGACTGGTTGGTCTACAAGAGCTAGTTCCAGGGCAGGCTCCAAAAAACTATAGAGAAACCCTATCTAGGGGGAAAAAAAGATGGTGAATAATTCCTTGTACCCATTTCTGTCCTCAGTCTCCTGACTTAAAAATCAATGATGAGTGGGTGTGCACGCTAAAGACGTAGAGCAGAGCTGATTGTTCCTCATCGACAAAATGTGGGTTTGGGGCTGGAGAGATGGCTCAGTGGTTAAGAGCACCGCCTGCTCTTCCAGACGTCCTGAGTTCAATTCCCAGCAACCACATGGTGGCTCACAACCATCTGTAATGAGGTCTGGTGCCCTCTTCTGGTCTGCAGGTACACATATGGGCACAACACTGTATATGTAAGAAATAAATTTTTTAAGAAAAAAAAATAGGTCTGTGATTCCTTAAAGATTCCTTATAAGAAGTACAAAGAGGCAAGATCTCCTGAGTAAATTGGGAGCATGGGGAATCATGTGAGAGGACAGAAGGGGAGGGGGAGGGGGAAGGAAGGGAGGAGAATGGAGAAAAAATATATATAGCTCAATAAAACAATATAATCAATCAATTAATTAATTAATTTTAAAAGATTCCCTATAAGATTATCTTTCAAGATAAACAATAAGATGATTGGTCCTTTTTCTGTAACCATAAAAACACAGCCTGCCAGTAAAAGAATATCTTGCTTGCTTACATTCTGTTAATCTAAACAAGTTGATTGAGTGTGTTTGTGGGTTCCTGGGACAACTTGATTTTAGCTTGTACTACATAAAATGTTAAATCATGTAAGGGAAATGAAACCATGTATTCATTGTAATCATTCACTTGAAAAATAGAATGTACCACACTGTAATTTCCATATTGCTTGAAAGAGATTGTTGGGGTATATAAATTGTAGAGGAAAAATAGTCAGAATACAGAACACAGAATAAAGACCGCAGAAGAATGAAACCATCCAGAGAGTGTGTGAGTGTCTTTTCCCTTAAACCCTCCCTTAAAAAAAGGCCTTTTGAGCCCTGTGCTGCTGGAAGCTGCCCTCTCAGGCAGCAAAAGGTGTCTCTGTGTAGCCTTGGCTGTTCTGGAACTCACTCTGTAGACCAGGCTGCCCTTGAACTCATAGAGATCTGCCTGCCTCTGCCTCCCAAATGCTAAGATTAAAGGCGCGCACAATAACCACCATCTTTCTGCACTCATTTTTTAAAATTTATTTATTTATTATGTATATTCTCAGTATTCTGTCTGCATGTGTGCCTGCAGGCCAGAAGAGGGCACCAGATCTCACTACAGATGGCTGTGAGCCACCATGTGGTTGTTGGGAATTGAACTCAGGACCTTTGGAAGAGCAGGCAATGCTCTTAACCACTGAGCCATCTCTCCAGCCCTCTGCACTCATTTTTATTGTCCCCCTTCTAACCAACGATCCCTGTACCTGTTCTCTATCCCCCTTATCTGCCCCACAGGCAGCCTTGAGCCCTGAGTCCCCCCACTCTTCTGTCCAGGTGCTAACAGCCAAATATCTGGACAGCTGTTGTCTGTCAACCTTAACTCTTCCTCATAAAAGGGACCTCAAAAGCCAGGGAAGGGCTGTACTCTGAAATCTGGACTTAGGGGGAGGCAGTCATGTGACCAGTCCCTTGTGCACCTTTAAATGTGGCTTGTTTTTATCAGACAGCCGTGGGATTGGTTTGTTCTCAACTCTAACTTTCTATGTCATCTTAACACAGGCTAGAGTCATCCATCAGAGAGGAGGGAGCTCCAGTTGAGAAAATGCCTCGTAAGACTGGGCTACAGGCAAGCAGGTAGGGCGTTTTCTTAATTAGTGATGGATGGGGAAGGGTCCAGTCCATTATGGGTGGTGCCATCCTCATGCTGGTGGTCCTGGGTTCTGTAAGAAAGCAGGTTGAGCAAGCCATGAGAAGCAAGCAAGCCAGTCAACAGCGCTCCTCCGTCTCCTCTGCGCCAGCTTCTGTCTCCAGGGTCCTGCCCTCTTCGAGTTCCCATCCTGA
Organism: Microtus pennsylvanicus; assembly: GCF_037038515.1. Classification (NCBI taxonomy): domain Eukaryota; kingdom Metazoa; phylum Chordata; class Mammalia; order Rodentia; family Cricetidae; genus Microtus; species Microtus pennsylvanicus. Next base: position 118,068,463 of record NC_134585.1, read on the forward strand.
CTTCCTTTGATGATGAACACTGATGTGGAAGCATGAGCCAAATAAACCCTTTCCTCCCAAGTTACTTGGGTCATGTGTTTCATCACGGCACTAGTAACCCTGACTAAGAAACCCCGCTACGGCAGGAGAAGCCTGTCACAGAGCAGCTAACCAAGCACTTTAAGCTGACCTGTATTACTAACCCTTTTTGTTATTTTTAAGACAGGAACTCCTTAGTTGCCCAGGCTGGGCTTGAAATCAGTATGTAAGTCAGGCAAGCCTTGAATTTGAGATCCTCCTGCCTCAACCTCTTGAGTAGCTGGGATTCTAGGCCTGAGTCACCAGGCCCAGTTCTCAGATTTAGATGCAGCCTGTTTACCGTAAGTCATCTCTAAGTTACTTACAATGCCTAATACTACGTAAGTGTCATGGAAACTGCTGTTATACTATGTTGCTTGGAGAAGAAAAAAATCTGTAACTGGTCAATATGAATATAGTTTTTAGTTTGTCTGGGTTTTTGTTTGTTTGCTTGTTTTCAAGACAAAGTCTCTCACTGCCAGGATATGGTAGCGCACATCTTTAATCCACAACTGGGAAGGCAGAGGCAGGTTGATCTCTGTTCAAGGCCAGCCTGGTCTACTTAGCAAGTTCCAGGACAGTCAAGGTTACACAGTCACTGTCTCACTGTATAGCCCTGGCTGGCCTGGAACTTGTAACATAGACCAGGGTAACTGGCCCTGAACTAACAGAGATCTACCTGCCTCTGCCTACCCAGTGCTGGCATTAAAGGTCTGCCACCATACCCAGCCTTATACACACACACAGAGCCTTGCTTGAATAAAGTTCAACTTTTGTTTCTTTCTGACTGGTCCCAAAATTCTTTTCTACAGCATAAATCAAATATCCTAACTTAACATTGAAAGGTTTTTATGCCCTGTTAAACCTCTCTGCCGACGCAATATCCAAATCAGAACAAATCAAACCAAATTAGAAAAAGTCCAGGTTTAATGGATGGCAGCGCTCCAGGGCCAAGACCAGGAAAACATGGAGAGAGAAAAGGATAACCAGGAAGACCATGTGTTTGTTCTCGGGGGCAGTTTAAATAGCCTATGGGAGAGAGTCTTGACCCTCTCTGGGGAGGGGTCACCCTTTGGCGGGCTTTCTCGGAGGTAGAGTCTGGACTGCAGGCTTGGGGTAGAAAGTTCCATCCAAACCTTTTTATTTTGTATTAATTTTTTAATATTTATTTATTATGTATACAATATTCTCTCTCTGTGTATGTCTGCAGGCCAGAAGAGGGCACTAGACCTCATTACAGATGGTTATGAGCCACCATGTGGTTGCCAGGAATTGAACTCAGGACCTTTGGAAGACCAGGCAATGCTCTTAACCACTGAGCCATCTCTCCAGCCCCCCACCCAAACATTTTAGAATGGATACCAGAGTCTGGCGTAAAACTTCCAACCAAACATCCTAGACTCCTTGGATATAGGGGTGTCAGGGGGCTGGGGTGACACCTGGACCAAACATTTCAGTCTCTGGATATAGGGGTGCCAGGGGGTGGGGTGACACTTCCAACCAAACAAACATGAGTAAAAGTTAGAACTCCCCAGACCACTCCAGGTGGCAACATAAGGCTGGGTCTCCAGCTCCCACTGACAGTCCCAGCCACTCAGAAGGCTGAAACAGGATTGCTCTGAGCTCAGGAGTTTGATACTAGCCTGAGCAGCAACCCAAAGCTCCAGCTCAAGGAAAATAGTCATGCTCTCAAAGACTAAGCTAAAGGACCAGTTCAGAATATTGAAGAGAAAGAAACAACAGCAGAGCAACTGCTGGTAGGGGGTAAGGATTGTGGGACTCTGTCTAATCATTTTCCTTCTGGTTGTTATGTACCAAAATGTCTGGGTTTTTAAATGTATTGGTAAAACCCTAGAACCTCCAGAAAAATAGAACAGAGAGAGAGAGAGAGAGAGAGAGAGAGAGAGAGAGAGAGAGAGAGAGAGAGAGAGAGAGAGAAATGGCAGGGTAGGGGACATACAGGGATTGTAACTGCAGGTGCACAGACGGGAATCGCTGTAACACTTCCATCTCACAGGCCATCGTCACAGCGGGTGTGTCTTCCCCTGGGATGGCTGGTGCTCGCAGTGTCTCTCCATTTCTACCGTCACCTGGGCCCAGGCTGAGACGGGGCAGGTAAAAAAGGGAAAATTCAGGGGGCATAAGAAGGAAAAGGAGGCCCAGGTGGTGGTGGTGCATGCCTTTAATCCCAACACTGAGGCAGAGGCAGGTGGATCTCTGTGAGTTCGAGGCCAGCCTGGTCTACAGAGCGAATGCCAGGACAAGCTCCAAAAGCTACAGAGAAACCCTGTTTTGAAAAATGAAGAAGAAGAAGAAGAAGAAGAAGAAGAAGAAGAAGAAGAAGAAGAAGAAGAGGAGGAGGAGGAGGAGGAGGAGGAGGAGGAGGAGGAGGAGGAGGAGGAGGAGGAGGAGGAGGAGGAGTCAGAAGTCTCTGAGCAGGTGAGGAGGTCGCCTACGTGGATCAACATTCCTTTTAGACGGAAGAGACAGATGTTGAGAAGCTGTGTCAAAGCTCTTCCTTTAGAACTCCGACTCCCCTCAGACTAGCTCACCCTGAAGTTCTTGTCTGTGGCGGCATAGAAGAATCCCAGCTGAATCGGAGGGAAGGATCCTGAAAAGAAGGCAGCAGAGACCGTGCCCACGCTCCCTGACAAGGCCATCTCTCTCACAAGGGCAGCTGCATTAACCTCCCCGCTGGCCTCCCACTTTCATTTCTTGCCTCTCTTGCAATCCATTTTTTACACAGTGATCTCCACAGAATGGGGATCTGGAGCCCAGTAAGTGTACCTACCGCACGATCCTTGGCCGCGTTTCCCCAGACTCAGCATTGCAGGGACGCTGTCTTCGTCTGTTTGTACTGCCACACCAAAATAGCACTGACAAGGGAATGTAGAAAGAACTTTTTTTTTTTAAGTTCTAGAGACAGAAGATCAAGATCAAATTGCCAATGGACTTAAGTCTGGTGAAGGCCAGTTCTCAGAGATGACGCTGTCCAGATATCTTTGCAGAAGGGATAAGGGAGTAGCCTTGCTTCCTCAAGCCCATTTCTAGGGCACTCGTCCATTCTGAGAGCAATGCCATCTTGGCCTCACCATTCCTAAAGCCCCACCCCGGGTCACTACTCCAACAAGCGTTAAGATCCCACACGAGTGTTGAGGGCACAGTGAAAGCATGGCAAACACTGGTGAGGGACTGGTAACCCAGACCAATGGCAAACACTGGTGAGGGACTGGTAACCCAGACCAATGGCAAACACTGGTGAGGGACTGGTAACCCAGACCAATGGCAAACACTGGTGAGGGACTGGTAACCCAGACCAATGGCAAACACTGGTGAGGGACTGGTAACCCAGACCAATGGCAAACACTGGTGAGGGACTGGTAACCCAGACCAATGGCAAACACTGGTGAGGGACTGGTAACGACCACCAGCTGGGTACTAGATAGGCAGGCTGTGCGAATCTTCATTGCGGGAACCGTGATAGCAGTATTTTAGGATGGCACCTGGTTCTTAGAGGACAAGTGGCTATATTTACAGCACTTACAGGTGAAAATAGTTTACACCCAGAGGCTGGAGAGGTGGATGACTCAGTAATTAAGAATTAGCACTGCTCTTGCGATTGACCTGGGTTTAGTTGCCAGCACACACGTTAGCTTGCAAGATTCCACCAGCTTCTCCTAGGCTTCTCAGACACCAGGCACTTACACATATTCAGCAAACACTTGTACGCATAAATTTTAAAAAACACAAAACTTTTTTTGCAATGGAAGTGATTCAGCAAAAATAATTATTTTATCATCATAATACACACATTCAAAGAGAGATATGAAACAATTCTAGCAAAATGTTGCTGGTAAAAAAAAAACAAGGTGTGGTGCCTCAGACCTATAAACCCAGCACTTAAAAGGCAGAGGCAGGAGGATGTCTGTGAATTGAAGGCCAGCCTGGTCTATGCAGAGTTCCAGGCCAGTCAAGACTGCATAGTGAGACTGTCTCCAAAGGGTGTGTGGGGCGCGGTCGGTGGGGATAAAAGATCAGTGGACTAGGTAAAAGGTAGAGATATTGTCTGCTACTATGCCAGTACTGTAATTTTTCTGAAAGTCTTAACTGTCTCAGAGGCTAGGGAAAATGTTATTACGTGTTAAATATCGTGAGTCTAACAAGCAGCATTATGATTATATAGCGGAATGTTGGTGCCCTCAGGACACCCAGGCTAGACCACATCAGGTCTGTAAAATTTTTTTTCAAATGACTTTAGCAAAACAAATTTATAAAAACATGTCTGAGGTGCACCTAAAGTACGTAAACATGTAAATGCATGTGTACATGTACAAATGTAAGAAACGGCAAGCCTAAGGCCGCATAGTGGCTCTGAGTATGGAGGTACATGCCTGTCAACCCATCCAAGGAAGGTGAGGAAGGAGATTGTGAGTTCAAACCCAGCCACCTGTGGTTATTTTATCAGTATCAGGCTCCAGGCCCCCAGCACACCCAGCTCAGACTGCACAGAAATCCACAAAACAACAACAACAAAAAGCAAATCTAGTAAAAAGAAGGCATTGCTTCTTGAGCTGGAAAGCAGGGTTTTCTCCGAGGCCCAGATGAAAGGCAAAGGGAAACAGAAGTTGTGTTGCCGAGGGGCAGACTTGTCAAGGTCTGATCTAGACGGGAGCCAGGGCCTCAAAAGAGTTAGTTTCAGTTCCTGGGAAAATGTCTCCTCCCACCCCCACCCCACAGAGAGCAGTGGTTATCGTCCTGAGGCAGATGTGTCTGAGGTATCCTGTGTTCTTTAGCCAACATTGTCTGACTTAGCTCTCTGCTGGCCTTGGCCATTTTCTTCTGCAAACAGATGCTGTATTTCTTAATGACCTGGCTTGGCATGAGACCTGGTCTGTGCACGACCACCTAATCCTAGCTTCCTGTGTTCTCTATCTTCCCATCTCCTGACCCTCCCCCTTAGGACTCATACCTCCCTCTCCTTACCTTCTCTCTCATCTGCTTTTGTTTTTTATCATTATTATGTGTCTGGGGTGGGTTATGTAAATGAAAGTGCCTGCAAAGGCCAGAAGCAGTGGCCATGAGCTGCCTGCTGTGGGCTGGGTACAGGACCAGGTCCCCTGGAAGCAGAAAGTGCTCTTAACCATTGAGCTGCTTTCCAGAACTAGGACTGAAATTTTTCAAAATGGAAAAAAATATATATATGCTAAATATTATTATATATTTTAGGTCATCTATTTATGTCATAAATAAGCTTAAATTATATAGCATATTGAAAAAGTAACACCTTGTTACATTTCTAACTAAAACCACTAGCTCTCAACTGCCACCTAGGGGCTGAAGAGATAAAAGCACCTAGGAAAGGCACCTAGCAGGACCTGACCCCTGCCTCTTCTCCCCACTACTGCCCACTTGTTGGGTCCCATAGGGCGTGCAATAATGGGGAGCAGACCACAGGAGTCCAGAAACCAGAAGCAAACTTTATTCCAATCACCATGGGGAACAAGAAACTTCCAGTTCGCTGTGGGCACAGGTCAGAGTTCGGGCTTCTGACACTGTGACAATGGAAACAGGTTTTGAGCCTCTTCTTATAATAAAAATCACTCACAGAGATCCACCTGCCTCTGCCTCCCGCGTGCTGAGACTAAAGGCGTGTGCCACCACTGTGCATCCCAGGATGTCTGCCTTTAAGGCGGAAAACGATTGTTAAAAGTTAACAGTACCTGTCAGCTTCAATTCCCCAAAATATGTTAAGGCTTGTAATTTTATATTCTGGGCTCTTTACACTCACTCAAACGGTACAGCAACAGTAAGGCCCATCAAGGAAAAACTGGCACCTCTGGTCACGAAGATGGAACCTGTGTCTTGGGTGGAGCCCCAACATTCTGAACTACTCAGACATGAACTGAGAATCCGGTTAGGCTATCCACCACCTGGTCAGTGGATCCTGGGGAGGCAGAACCACCCTTAAAAAGCCAGGCTCAGCTGGGCAATGCTAGCCCAAGGACTCGGGAGGCAGAGAGAGGTGGGTCTCTTAGTTCAAGGCCAGCCTTGTCTACAGAGTGAGTTCCAGGACAGGCAGTGATGCACAGAGAAACCCTGTCTCAAACAAACAAACAAAAAAGTCAGGTTCACCTTAAGCCTTCTTAAAGAGATAGGTGGGATAACTGTCTCTTTAATGAGATGATATATATTTCCTTCCTCTACCTCCAACACACACACACACACACACACACACACACACACACACACACACACCAGTGTTAGTATTCAGGCATCTGTACTGGCCTGCTCTTGGGGTCCTGACAGGATACATCCTCATCTGCAGCCACTTAGAGCTCCTCCTGTGCACAGTCACTACGTTCCCTTTTAAAAGGGCCCTGCCACCTCCCTCTCTCTCCCCCTCCTTCTCACCATTCTTGTCCCCAGGGACCGGTCTATGCCTCTTCTCTGTCCCCCTTTTCCCCCTTTTCTCTCCTCTTCCAATAAACCTCCCATGTGAGCCCTCCTGTATGCACGACTCTCTCCTCTGCCATTTTTAAATAAATAACCACACCCAGGGCGGTCCCGGCTAGTAGCCATGAGGTTGTGTTGGTGTACAAACTGACACCGTGACTGCTCCATGGAATGGTTAAGGGGGAGGTTTTTATTAGAGACGTGAGAAAGAACAGCCAGGCCAACGGGAAGAGTCCAGGACAAAGGGAGAAGTAGACTGAACACGGCCAACAGAGTAGTCCTGGCAATGAGCAAAGCAGAGAGAGGAGGGGGAGATGAGAGAGCAGAGAGATATCAACAAAGAGAATGAGTAGCTGTTGGGGGGAGGGAAGTCCCCAGCTGGAGGGAGTTTAGGGTAGTGGGGAGGTTAGAAGACTTAGGATGCTAACTTGGAGGGAGCCTGGAGGCCAGCGAGGGCTTTGGTATGCTAAAAGGCACCACAGATTGGCACCCCATGTTGGGCACCAATTTGTTGTATGAGGCCCCTTGTGTGTTTCCGGCCACCCAGACTACCAAAATAACCACACAGAAACTGTATTAATTAAAACACTGCTTGGCCTATTAGCTTTGGCTTCTTATTGGCTAACACAGCCATGTGGCTGTGGCTTACCAGATAAAGTTCCAGCATCTATCTCCAGCGGGGCTACATGTCTTCTCTCTACTCAGCCTTCTTTCTCCCAGCATTCAGTTTAGTTTTTCCCGCCTATCTCTGTTCTGCCCTGCTATAGGCTCAAGTCTGCTTTCTTTATTCAGTGACCAATAAAAGCAACACATAGACAGAAGGACTTCCACGCCACAGCTCCTTCTCCATCACCGTGTCTGCCTGTATGCCACCATGCCCCCCCCCATGATGATAATGGACGAAGCCTCTTTGAACCGTAAGCTGAAGATGGACACTAAAAAGACATACCACACTAGTTCAGAATTGAGTGTAATAAAGAGTCATTTATTTAGGGGTAGGCTCATAGTCCTCTGCTCGAATGGGTAACAGCAACCGAATCCTACCGATTCCTGCAGCCGGAAGAGAGAGGGAACACACGTTTTTGTTTTTTTTGTTGTTGTTGTTTTTACATCGGCATTTATAGTATAAGACCACACCCAAGTGGGCAGGTAACTTAAAGGCTACTGGCTGCAGGATTTCTTACAGCAGTAAGCCACTCCAATTAAATGTGTTCCTAAGAGTTATCATGCTCATGGCTGTCTCTTCACAGCAGTAGAAACCATAACTAAGGGGCTGGAGCGATGGCTCAGAGGTTAAGAGCACTGACTGCTCTTCCAGAGGTCCTGAGTTCAATTCCCAGCAACCACATGGTGGCTCACAGCCATCTATAATGAGACCTGGCGCCCCCTTCTGGCTTGTGGGCATACATGGAAAGAATGCTATACACATAATAAATAAATATTAAAAAAATAAAAAAAGAAACCCTAAGAGACCCATGGTGTCCCTCTCACTATTTCCCCAGTGCTCTGTAAACTCTGAGAGCAGGGCTTGTCTTTATTCTCCAGCCTCCAGCACTGATCTGGCACATGATTCTGTGCTTAAGATATAGAACGGGCTTCCATTTCCTTATATGTCTAATAAATGATTGGGACCCACGGGTGTGAGTGTTAGATTTAAAAGTACAGAAACAGAAGGCAGAACGAGACCAGAAACTGACCTCAACAGGTGAGCCTCTTTATCAGCGCTCGCCGAGAGAGATTCCTATCTCTCTCAGGTATGAAGGGGTCTGCGAGAGAAAAAAAATGCTGCTTGGGTCTCTATATAGGGGTGACTGAGAGGTTTTGGAATGAGGAAGTTGATGTAGCTGTAGGGGGCTACGTGAGGGTTTTCAGTTTCTTCTTCCTGGACTTGCTGACTTCAGGCAAGACAGATTACCATGGGAAATAGGCTGTCCCAGCAGACATAGCCTCTGAGTTGTGACTGACCTGTTGAGCAAAGTCAGATGTCATCGCATAGGAATCCTGTTTTTACTTTGGAGGCACTCTATCATTGACACGGGACAATAATCCCAGCATGTAGGAGGTAGACGCAGGAGGATCCGGAAATAACGGGCATTCTGGAGAGGTGGAGGCCAACCTGGGCTGCATGAGACCTTGTTTTTAAATAATCAATTATAAAGGAATAAAACTATTTGAGTTACAAAACCAAGAAACAACAAATTCGATGCGACGATCCCAAATTTGCTGGAAATCCTTTTATCCTTGTGTTTGCATTGCTTTGCTCAAATTCCAGACATCGCAGGACTTGGCCTGTTGGGAGGAGAAAGGACTACAATTCCCATGAATCATCTGGGTACTACGTAACTCCTGCCAGACGTAACCGGTACAGCATTTCCTAGCTAGCTTTCCGACGCTTCGTAAAACTGAGGTAACGCAGGCTCCGCAGCGAGTACAAAGGTACCCCCCCTAGGGTCTGAAGTGGGTGTTAGGGCTCTGACTCAGCCAAGAGGACGAGGTTGCACATCCTCAATTTTTGCAGCTCCTAGCCATGCCTTCCTAGTGCCCTTAGTGCCCATCGCTCCGGTCGTTAGAACAATCGCCCCTGTCCCTCCGCTGCCGGCGTAGAAGCCGCGTTAGCCCGCCACGCAGTGCAGAGGCGGTTTTGGGATGTGCCCATCTGGGGTGCCTGGGGAGGGTGTGTGGACCCAGCTCTCAGCCCTGCGCCCTTGGTCTCTCCGCAGCGGATGCTGAGGGCGCAGCTGGCCCGGTGCATGGTCTCCATGGCCACGCGCGCGTGTGTGTCGCGGGACAGCACGGGATCGGCGGCTGGCGGGCCAGTGGAGGCCGCCATCCGCGCCAAGTTGGAGCAAGCCCTGAGCCCCGAGGTGCTGGAGCTGCGCAACGAGAGCGGCGGTCACGCCGTCCCGGCAGGCAGTGAGACGCATTTCCGTGTGGCGGTGGTGAGCTCTCGGTTCGAGGGGCTGAGCCCCCTGCAACGGCACCGGTTGGTTCACGCGGCGCTGTCGGAGGAGCTGGCTGGGCCGGTACATGCACTGGCCATCCAGGCGAAGACCCCCGCCCAGTGGAGGGAGAACCCACAGTTGGACACTAGCCCCCCCTGCCTAGGTGGAAGCAAGAAAACTCGAGGAACCTCCTAATACCAGATTGGGAGAACAACCTTCCGAATGGGCCGAATGAAAATAAACCACTAAATCACTACTACCTCATACCTTGATTTGTATGGACCGCTACCCTTTCTGCTAACATACACCATGCAGGGGTAAAGAAGCTCCTGGCCAGCCAAAACTAAGCTAGAGAGCAGCTACTCACAACTGCCCTTGTTTGGGCTAGTCAAGAAGGGCTGCCCGGTCTGATGAGTCGGAAAGGGCCATGAAAATAAAAGAGAAGCTGCCTTGCAGGGTCAAAGCCATGTTCTTGATATCTGTTGTTGTAGTGTATGGGATGGGGTACATGACACCAGGGCCCTCATGCAGAGGTCAGAGGACAACTCTTGGGAGTCTGGGGAATTGAGGTCATCAGCTTTATACAGCTGTTAGGCCCCTTCAGGCGTTTTTGTGAGAAGAAAATTACGTGTAGACTAGAGAAGGGGTTCATGAAGAAGTGAAGTATTTGTTTTTTACAAGGATACCAAGAGGCCGGGTAGTGGTGGCCTTTAATCCGAGCACTCGGGAGGCAGAGGCAGGCGGATCTCTGTGAGTTCGAGGCCAACCTGGTCTAGAAGAGCTAGTTCCAGGACAGGCTCCAAAGCTACAGAGAAACCCTGTCTCGAGGGGGAAAAAACAAAAAAACAAGGATACAAAGATTAAACCAGAAAGGAAGAAATCCCTGCATCTGAAGCAGGAAAAGAACTGAAACAAACACAACCTGGTTTTTCAAGGGAAGTTCAGACGATGCTTAGAAGCGGCCTTTCAATGCCCTGTATGTGGACATTGTCAGAGAAAGGTGTTGCTTGGGCGGAGAATGAGGCTCGGTGGCAGAGCACGTGACTAGCTCCTCTGAAGCCTTGGGTTTAATCCCAGCAAAGCAGATGTGTATGATGTGTCTGAGTATATAATTTGACCATTTCTAACTATAAGCACTTATCTAGATTGGACCTATTGGGGGCAGTTATTAAAGGTTTCAGAGCCCCGTGTAGTGGTGCACGCCTTCAGTCCCAGTATGAGGAGCAGAAGCAGGCAGATCTCATTGAATTCAAGGCAGTCAGGGCTAAATAGTGAGGCTTGCCTCAAAAAAAGAAACAAAACATAATGTGGTTTGACTAAAGTAGCAATGGGCTAGAGTAAAGGAATCAGGAGCAAGCTGCAGAGAGTAGGAATTCCCGAAAGACAGCTTAAAACTGGGGGCTAGAGAGCTAGGTCAGCACTTTGGAGCACTTTCTGCTCTTTCAAGAATCCAGGTTTGCTTCCCAGCACCCACAACCCACCTAACAACTGCAATCGCAGGGTATCTAATGCCCCCTTCTGGCCTTGATGGGTACCAGGCACATGTGCATATACATATGTGCAAGCAAAATACTTGAGCACATAGATGTATGTTTGTGTTACTATTTGCAAGAATGACAAGGGCTCTTAACCCATAGAGTCGCCTTTTTTTAAAAAAAAAAAAAAAGAACAGCTTAGGGATCTTTATTATTTATTTATTATGTATACAATATTCTGTCTGTGTGTATGCCTGAAGGCCAGAAGAGGGCTCCAGATCTCATTACAGATGGTTGTGAGCCACCATGTGGTTGCTGGGAATTGAACTCAGGACCTTTGGAAGAGCAGGCAATGAATGCTCTTAACCGCTGAGCCATCTCTCCAGCCCTAAACTCACCTTTCCAGCCGCCATAAATAAATGTTTTTTTAAACAAACAAAATGTAGATTTGAGGTACCCTATTCCACAAGTCATGACTAATGATAGAGGGGTTTGTTTATTTTGGCTTTGGAGAAGGAATAGTTTCACCAACACTATTGTACCTTCCCCAGACTGTCCGGGAGCAGTCAAACGTGAGCGGAGAGGCCAAGGAGCTGACAGAGCCACTTTGAGTTTTAAGGATTTGTACCCTTTATTTTTCAGCAGTATTTTTCATTTCGTTTTTCACATCAATGAATCAGGTTTAGGGTTCCCCAGGAGACGAGAAAGTGGATGTGTCTCCCCTGGGGCTGTACGGGAGAGGGCTACGTCCAGCAACGGAATGGTGAGAGAAGGGGCACACGTACACTGGGCACTGGAGGAAGAAGGCAGTCCTCTGAGCAGACACCAGAGTTAAACAGTCACCCACCTGGTTCAGTGTTACAAAATCAGGGTATGGCCTTGGGGGCGAGGGCACCAGACGAAGCGTGAGGAGGGCAAGTTTGGATTTTCTTTGTTGTGGTTATTTTAACTTCCTGTTAGCTTTTTAACATTGTACAAACAGCTAAAAACTCGAACACGGCACAGCTACAGAGGGGGCGTGGCTACAGAGGGGGCGTGGGAGAGGGGGGTACCAAAGAAAGCAGCCACACGGGGTAGGGAGGAATGGAGAGGCAGCTCTACCTACGGAGGCTGTTCTGTGGAAGGGCGAGATGGGGAAACTGAGGCTTCTGGTCCCTGCATTAGGGGTCCCGCACTGCCCAACCTCTTTAAGAAGGGTCGAGGGGAGGACCCCTGTTTCCTGCCCCTGCCCCAACTCCTTGTGCTTTTGGATCTGCTGGTTTGACCTTATGCCTGGTTATTTTCCCTTTCTTTCCTCTGGTCCCCAGCCTAGGAGGACAGGTCAGGTGGGAGGGCTGTGGCTAGCGGCTGGAACCTCTCTAGAGAAGGAAGGAGAGTGAGGCCTTATCAGATGCCCCCAGGTCTCCCTAGATGGCAGGACTCTCATTCCAGCCTGGCTAGTGCTTCTCCCTCTTCCCCACCCCCCAGCTCCAACACAGAAGACTCTGGGAGGTAATAGAGAAGAACAGTGTTGTGTGTGTGTGTGTGTTCACTGACACTATCACCCTTGGCTTATATGTGAACAGTATAGTGGTACCCCTGCCCCATGGCACACACACACATTCACACACACATACACACACACACACATATATGCACACATACAGAGTCCTGCTAAGCTGCCTCAGAACTTATATATAAATAAGAATCAGAAAACTAATTCCGTAAAATCCAGGCTTCACATTTGTAGCCTGAATTGAGGTGAGAATGGAGGCCAGAGGGCTGAGGTTTATTGCTACACCCCAGCGTCCTTGGGAGGTTAGACGGCACCCAAGGCCCTCCCCACTCAAGGAGTTCTTTTGGTCCAAGCCTCAGCCCCCAACATAACTCCATACCTGTGGTTCACCAGGGCCTAGGCAGAGGGGATGAAGGGGAAGGCAGAAGTTCTGGAACCCCTGGAGCAGGGAAACAAGGGCTCCCCACTAACACTGGGGGAGAGAAGGATGCAACCCAACCTTCTCCGGTGCAAAGTCAAGGGTGGCAGCAGGTGTGAGGGGTGCCTCCTCCCAAAAGTGGGATGAAGGGACCTTCCCTGTAGTCCCTGCCCATCAGGGTCACACACATGCACACTGGCACACACAGCTAAGACACCAAACACAGGGGAGTGAGGACCAGGACGGCAGGGCAGGGAAGGGATCAAAGGAATTATTGGTCTCACAGTGTGCCTGCCGTCCCTAAAGTCCTGAGCCCCTCTCCTCACTGCAGTACCTGCCCCCGGGTCTCCGGCAGCTTCAGGGCCAGAGAGCTACCAAGGGCAAGAGCAGCGGAGGCAAAGAGGATAGGAGCAGCCTTGGTGATTCCCACAAAGGATGTGAAGATGCTGATCCCCAGAACTGCTGCCAGCTTGCACAGGGCATTGAGGAAGCCAAAGGCGGTGGTCCTGCTCAGGAGGCCCCCGGTGCCGAGTCACATGGCCGTCAGGGCCCAGAAGAAGGAAGACAGGCAGGTGGAAGCGTGAAGCCAGGAAAGAAGGCCAACAGCGTTCAGGAGAGGGGAGAAAGGATGGAGGAATGAGGGGAGAAGGTGGGAAGGCAGACAAACCGGGAGACAGAGAAGGAGACAGAAGCATGATGTTAGTAGTTAGGAGTACAAGGAATGAACAGAGAAGCTCCCAACTGTTAGGGGAAAGCTCAGCAGGGATGTGTGTCCTGTCCCTAATGATATTCTTCCCATTCAGTCCCCCACTTCACCCTACTTCCCCCATCCTGCAGCTCCTAAGCCCCCTCCCCTACCCCCAGCACACTACCTCTTGTCCGAAGGGTAGAGTTCAACAGTCAGCACGTCCAGCGCATTCCAGGATGCAATGCTGACCCCCCCAAAAAGGCAGAGCAGAGCGATCATGGCTGACTCGCTGTTCCCAAAAGATAGGAAGAAGCAGGAAACACAGGACATCACACTGGAACCGGCTGGAACCAGAAGGGAGGCAATGAGACCCAGCCGTGGTCCAGCTTACCATCAGCTTGCTTTGCGACACCTCCAGGGAACTGTTTCCAGGGTAGACATCAACCCCTGTGTTACTACCGGTAACAGTGACAGCCATTTATTCAATACCAATTTAGAGACAAGTAACTGGAGGACTCAGATGTACCTACCTGAGACAACAGCCCTCTGAGAGAGGTTTTCCTTTCCTACATTGCTGGTGCAAGCTCACCCAGGGTGGTGCAAGCCTGCCCAAGGTAAGTGGCAGAGCTGAATCTCCAATCTATAACCTCAAAATCTGTACCCTACTTCCCTGACATTCTCTTTAACCCCCTAGAGTAACTTCTAGGCAAGATCCACCCCCCACTTTGCAGCACCCCTAAACAAAACATGAGAGGGGGAAGCTCTCTGGCCAATCTCTTCTGCAGCAGGAGGTGAGAAGCCTACTGAGAGCCCGCCCCAGCCCCAGCGGCCTCCATGCTGATCAGCACCCAGCCCTCATCGCCTTACCAAGCATTCTGAGCCTGCCAATCTTGTCCATGAGTAGGGCAGACACGATATTGCCAGGAAGCACAGCCAACGTCCCCAAGAAGCTGACAAAGTACACCATGTAGGCACCTTCACCCGTTCCTGTCACATCGAGTGGGCAACCTTCCTTATTGTGCAGGAATGTGCTGTTCACCAGACGACTGTTCACGAACTTGTACTTAAACAGGTCTAGGAGGTCAAGACACAGCAGATGGTGAGGTGGAAGCAGCTCCCACTGATGGCTTAGGGATCTGCTGCATTTGTGGAAGTTAGAAGTCAGGGGCTCTCAGCATTATCCCTGGCACCCATTGCAAAGCATCAAATAAGATCACCATGGAAACTAGCAATTTTTCAGCAGACCGTACTCAAGAAGCATGGCATGTCTGAGGCTTTGCTAGTCTTTGTTTCTTGTTTGTCCCTTTTGTCTACCTGAGCTGGCTACAAACAGGAGCCCTGCTGCTGGCCTAGGAACTGCTTCAAAAGAAAACATTAGACATGAATTTTAAAGTCCTACCCTCTCTCTCTTTCTCTTTCTCTGAAAGGTGGGGAACACTTGCACAGTACTCTATTTTGAGGTGAGATGCTTCAATCTCACAGAGCTACCACACAAAACAGCCATCTAGCTAAGACCATTGTTTAAAAAGTAGATTCGGAGGGTTTTTTTTTCTTACATATGTTTAAACGATTTATCTTAGTTGTGTGTGTGTGTGTGTGTGTGTACCATGAGCTCTCAGAGGCAAGAAGACAATGTGACCATCCTCTAGAACAAGAGTTACAGGCACGTGTGAGCTGCGTGATGTGGGTTCTAGGAACCAAACTTGGATCCTCCACCAGACCAAGTGCTCTTAACTGCTAAGCCATCTCTCCAGCACGCTTAAAGATTTGGTTTTGAAACAGGTCTCATGTAACCTGGCCTGGTCTTAAAATCACTATTTAGTACACTTGCACTCCTGATCCTCCTGCCTCCACCCCCAGCGTGCACCCCCATCCTCAGCTTAGCTGTTTTGTTTGTTTCTCTCTAGGGACTGGAACCAGAGAGCACCACAGGAGCTGGGCAAGTGCTCCACCCACCACTCAGCCACATTCTCGGCCCTTTTATCTGTTTTCATTCTGAGACAGGATCTTATAAAGGTGTGGGCTGGCCTTAAACTCTGTGTCGCCCAGGCAACTTTCAATCATCCTGCCTCGGCCTTCTACAGAGGGGGATTACAGGCCTGTGCTGCTAGCTGGGCTAAGAAAGAGATGGATGCCATGATCCCCAGTCTCTTCCTTACTGAAAATCCCTTTTCATTGTCTTCCCTTTTCCCAATAACCCCCTTCAAACTCCCATTAACAATATCTCACTGAACTTTTATAATCACGGCTAAAGGTAAAGAAATGTGACATTTTCCTCAGGTAATCGATCAAAATACCCAATGTTCATTATATGTCCCAAATCACTGATGGTGCCAGTAAGCGACTCCAAGGCTCCAGGGGACTTCCAACCTGACAACTGTAAGCTACAGGTTAAGGGAGCCTCCTTCTCCCTTCATCCAGGTCCCAGTCCTTGGGCTGACACCCGCTGGCCACCTTACCAGTGTTATAGAACACGGTGTTGATGAACGTGCAGTTGCGGAAGAACGTGTTGCTGGACGTGACGTCTTCGAAGTAACACTCCTCAAATAGGGAATCCTCAAAGGACACTGACTTCAGACGCAGCCCGATGAACCTGCGGGACCAATATGATGAGATCCGCCCTTTCATCCTCAGCCCTTCACTGACTTTACTCCTCCACAGAGATCATCAGCACTGAGAACACACAGGCTTTGCCTGGCTCAGACTCATCACAGTGACAGAAGTAACAGGGACAGGGAAAAGAGGCGTTGGAAACCCCGCGTACTTGTCATTGAAGTACTGCCCCCCTCGGTGGATCTGGTTCTCCAGTGTGAAGTTAAATGTCACGTGCTCGACGCGCTCCCCTGGAAACACTTTGGTTCGAGCCGCATAGTCCACAGCCTGGAGATGGCGGATCATGTCAGGGAACCAGACAGTCAGACCGTAGTAGCTGGGGAGTCAAAGGCGTGGAGTCAGACAGGACAGATAAGAGCCCTATCAGAGGGAGGGATGGACACTTCACCTGTGTGCTTACCCCCTCCTCACCCCCACACACCCCTGTGGACTGTGGTTCTGGAGTCAGACAGGACAGATAAGAGCCCTATCAGAGGGAGGGATGGACACTTCACCTGTGTGCTTACCCCCAGCCTCACCCCCACACACCCCTTCCAGGACTGTGGTACTGGAGTCAGACAGGACAGATAAGAGCCCTATCAGAGGGAGGGATGGACACTTCACCTGTGTGCTTACCCCCTCCTCACCCCCACACACCCCTGTGGACTGTGGTTCTGGAGTCAGACAGGACAGATAAGAGCCCTATCAGAGGGAGGGATGGACACTTCACCTGTGTGCTTACCCCCAGCCTCACCCCCACACACCCCTTCCAGGACTGTGGTTCTGGGGGCTTTAAGGTCTGCTTCCCAGGTATTCCCTCTTCCTCTGCCACCTCTCCAGCCCCTCAGCTTGTCTTATTCCCAGTCTCTCTGAGGGTTTAGATCCCCAGCCACCCAGTCCCATGCGTCTCCACAATGCAATGCCCCACCTCACTGTGCCCAGCACCACCGCACAGACTCAAGAGCTAGCTTTATCTAGAACATAAACTATAAGGACTGGAGTGGCGCATCGACTCATCCTACTGCACTGCCCGCACGGGATAAAAATGGATACCCGCCAGCTTGAATTACAAGCTTGATGAATTCGTTAAGTGGGGAACCTGGATAAGGCATGGCGAGGATGCAGACAGACAGCATCTTCCCCTCATTATCTGCCCTTCATTTCCAGTCTCCTGGCTCTCTGGTCCACACACAGCCCTCTCACCTGAAGGACATGGTGAACCACACACCCATCATCATCAGCGTGATCCGCCGGTACTCCGGACTGAAGCAGGAGAGGAAGTTTCCCCACACCTACAAGGGACACAGGGAGCGCCGAGGGTGACCACACTGCCATCTCGTCTAACAGACCCCCATTTTTCGTCAGCTCACTTTCACCATCGCACGGCCAAGTCCTCCGCCCTCCATTTCTCCCTCTCCCTTATCTTCCTCCACCATTCAATCCGCCATTACCTGACCCCCCAGGCTCAAAGCCCGGACTCCCCAGCGCTGGTACCAGGTCCCTGTGTCAGACTGAATCTCAATCAATTCGTCCTCCTGATGAATCGTTTTAATGTGGGTGACCTGGGTCAAGAAAAGGGGTGAGTTGTCATACACTGTTTCCCACCCCACTCCGCGGGTCTCTCGCAGAAGCAAAGTGAGAGGCAGGGAGTGACATAATGCCCACGGGTGGGGGTATCGCTGCACTACAGTGCGGGCTGAGGCTGAAAACGGGCATCCAGAAAGGGTCTGAGAGGGGGTTGTAGTCAGGACAGCGGGAAGAGCAGCACTTACTGAGAAGACCCGCTCGGGATGGCCCTTGGCTCGCATGTTGGTGTCGTGAACCTGCTTCAGTACCATCCAGGCCTCGTCATGCTTCCCATTCTAGAACCACAAGTGTGATTCCCAACATGCCCTTCAGGGCTCCCAGAACCCATTCTAGAACCACAAGTGTGATTCCCAACATGCCCTTCAGGGCTCCCAGAACCCATTCTAGAACCACAAGTGTGATTCCCAACATGCCCTTCAGGGCTCCCAGAACCCATTCTAGAACCACAAGTGTGATTCCCAACATGCCCTTCAGGGCTCCCAGAACCCATTCTAGAACCACAAGTGTGATTCCCAACATGCCCTTCAGGGCTCCCAGAACCCATTCTAGAACCACAAGTGTGATTCCCAACATGCCCTTCAGGGCTCCCAGAACCCATTCTAGAGCCACAAGTGTGATTCCCAACATGCCCTTCAGGGCTCCCAGAACCCATTCTAGAACCACAAGTGTGATTCCCAACATGCCCTTCAGGGCTCCCAGAACCCATTCTAGAACCACAAGTGTGATTCCCAACATGCCCTTCAGGGCTCCCAGAACCCATTCTAGAACCACAAGTGTGATTCCCAACATGCCCTTCAGGGCTCCCAGAACCCATTCTAGAACCACAAGTGTGATTCCCAACATGCCCTTCAGGGCTCCCAGATGCAGTGTTTCAGAGCCCATCCCTCCAGTCCGTCTTCTAGGATCCCAAGATGCAAAAAGACTCCCAGCTCCCCTGCAACCCTAACCTATGGGGATACACATCAGCCCGAGCTGGGGTACAGCAAGGTATGGTCAGACTCAGGCGAGAGTTGGGGTGGGGGTTTGCAAGGGAACAGATGCCAGCATAGGTCCTAGGTATTTCTTCATTAAAACAGAAAGGGAAAACCTACAACGTGGAAAATGATGGTTGAGTATATGGCCCGAGACGGAGCCACATCCCAACACATCCCAATCTGTGCTAGAGACAGGTGCAGTTGGGGGGGGGGGAGTGGATCCCATCCTGAGCCTGCAGAATCTTAAGCCACCCATAGATGGGCAGGTTTCCCGATCTCTCCAAACCCCTCTGGAGACTCAGTTTAAGTCAAAGGAAGCAAGATAAGGTCCCATAGAGTCATGGGCACACGAAGGAGGAAGCGGTCCCAGGAGTGAACCAACCCCACAGCTAGCATCTTTATCCCCTCCCCACCCCACCAAAGCAATCCATTCACCTCTAGGAAGAAGCGGGGACTCTCTGGCTGCGTAGTCAGAGCCCCGATGGCAAACACAGAGGGAAAGGCACAGACGAGGACGAAGACCCTCCAGCTATGGAACTGGTAAGCCGAGCCCATCTGGAAACTCCACCCTGGCAGACAGTCACAGAATCAGCAGAGAAGCGGGAAGCTGAGTGCTCCCATCATGGGGAGCACAGCAGAGGTGGGAGGATGGAGACTCTGGGGGACTCCTGCTTACCATAGTGGGGGATGATGGCCCAGGCCATTGCAGCCGCATACACTCCACCGATCATCCAGAACATACAGAGCCAGCTCAAATGTTCCCCACGTTTCTCCTGGGCCAGAAACTCCGAAAAATAGGAGAAGACAATGGGGATGGAACCGCCAATCCTGTACAGTTCAAAAATTAATAGAAATAATTAGAAAACAGCCATCATCCCAGCCCCCTATCCCAGCACTCTGGGCCCTCAGTCCCCATCCCCTCATCTCCACCTCAGACATTATGTCCTACAAACTCTTCTTGCCACCAGCCACCAAGTCACCATTCTTGGGATGGCAGGAAACAGGCAAGCAGGTCTCAGGGCAAGAAAAGAGCAAGCATTAAGCCTTGAAGGTGGCCAAGACTCGGGAGAGGGCAAAGCTGAGGCCCACTGGAACTCAGTGTAGAGTCTCAGAGACAGAGTTAGAGGTAAGTTGGAGGACTCAGGGATGGGCCAGGCATAGGATTCTGCATGTTACCAGACAGGCCTTGGGCAGACAGAGCTGGCCTGAAGATGGGGTGGGGAGTGGGAAAGGGGTTCATTTCCTCAATTCACACATATGCCTAACACCATACTAAGTGTATATATTACAGCAGCGTCTTTAAGGGTTTAGGATGCGGACACTCACCCAACCCCAGAAAGGAGGCGGCAGAAGAGGAAAGTGCCATAACCCTGGACGAAGGACGAGAAGAAGGCGAAGACACTGTTGACAGAGAGCGAGATGAGCAGACACTGCCTCCGACCCAGCCGGTCAGCCAGGCCGCCCCAGAGGAAGGCTCCCACCATCATGCCTAGGTACACGATGAGACCTGTGGAGAGGAAGAACCGGGAGGGACGTGAGTCCATATGCCTCAGCTCTCCCGTCAGCTGAGCACTGTAGGGGTTAAAACTCCTGGGGCAGAAACTCTGAAGAGCCTTCTAGAAGCTAAGTCTACTCAAAGATAGGGGTGTTGGGAGAGATGGGTGAACAAAGACGGATCGTCATTACCGCAGACCAGGGTTCAAAGGCAAAAAGGCAAATATTTAAGAAAAACCTTCCCTCACTTTCCTCCCCGTCCCCCTCCTAATCCCCTTCCTCTCTCTCCTCTATCACACAGAACACTCACCCCCCAGCTCACCTAGAAGTAAAATGGATCTGCCTAGATTCCTAGACGCGCCCCCATCCACTCTACCCTCCCAGTTTGTTTGATTTTTTTTAATTGTGGTTTTTTTTTGTTGGTTTGTTTTTTGTTTTTTTTAGATGGTGTCTCACTCTGTAGCCCTGGCTGTCCCAGAACTCACCATGTAGACCAGGCTACCTGGAACTCATAGATCTACAAGCCTCTGCCTCCTTGAGTGCAGGGACTAATGGGGTTCATATGCATCGCCCCTGGGGCCTCCCTTCCCCGCAATCCAGTTGTGATGCCCTCAAAGAAATTTCTTGTACCTTGGAAAAGGGGTTTCAATACAGTGTTTCTCCTTTATCCTTCTAGCCCCAATACTTGGGGTCCTAAGATTCCCCCGGTTTATTGTTTCTTTCCAAAAAACATTGGAATTTATTTTTTAAATCATCTCCAAATTTTGCATTTTATCAATGCCCAAACCAAGCCCCCAGAGAGAGTCCTGTTCATGGCAAAGCCAGCCCTCTATAATTTCTCAGAGAGCCGATGGGATTCCTCCTTCTAGATCCCTGTCAGGAAAGGCCGTCGGAGACATTCCTGTCCTTAGACACGCCTATGTCTGAGATGTCCCTTCCTGCACCACTCCAAACAGACCCTTCCCGTGGATATCAAAGCGTTTCAACGCTGTTGTTCTTGCTCTGCAGCAGGGAAAGCCAACTCAAGACCAGAGTAGAAGGCTTTGAAAATACACTGCACAGTAGCCCCGCCCACTATGGCCAGATCAGCAGTTAGGCAAACTACCACCCACTCAGACACTATTAGTGAAAGCCCCAACCCAGCTACAATCCCTCTCTTCCACACAACTTCATTTGCTCAACCTCCAGAAGAGGGGGTGGGGGTGCGGAGGGTCAGTGGGCCCTCTAGGTGTATCATGTCCAGCCTACTGGGAAGAACTGGGCAGTCCCCAGCTGCAGGGTGTGCACAGGGCTCTTACCTAGCATGCCTTTGTTGGAGTCAGACAGGCACATATCTTTCTCAGCACTGGGCAGCACGAAGCCCACCACAAAGACCTCGACGCCATCTGCCATCAGCGCCAGACCCAGCACGAAGTAGAGTGTCCACTGGAAGCGGCCATGGCCACACTCCCGGAGGATGGTTTCATACTGCTGAGCCAGTTCTTCCCGGTCTTTCCGCCGCTGGGCCTCCCCGCGACCCCCAGGAGGCCCCTCCCCATCACTCAAGCCCCCTCTCACTCCAGCCAAGGGTGCCCCGTCTGCCATCCGTTCGCCTTTGCCCCCAGATTCTGCCCTGGGAATGCCCTGATATTCCCCCTCGTAGATCTCATCATCCTCGTCGTGGCCCTCGGTGGCATCACTGGAAGCGCCGCCTTCCTCCTCATCCTGGGCCCCTTCTCCGCGGTAATAGCCATCAGCAGGGGCAGGGAAGTCATCGTCATCATCTTCCTCCTCGAATCGGGAGTAAGACCTTCGAGAATACTCATCCTGGACCCTGTCCAGGCCTTTCACCACCTTCTTGGTCGCGTGCTTCTTGACTTCTTTGGCGATGTCTTTGGCCCCACGGATGAACGCTGCCCGATCTCGGAAGCCTTCTTCCATGATGGGGCTTGGGCGCACCTCACTTGATCTACCTCCCTCGCGGCTTCTTTTACAGCCTTTTGCTTAACGACTTGAGGGGTCAAGAAGACCCTCTCCCCAGAAGAAATGTGATCTGGTATCTTTGGGCTCAGAACAAGAGGAAGTAGGGCCTGGCCAGCGACATCAAAGGTGCAGGAAGGGGAGAGTTTGGTTCTGCACCCAGTTCAATAGGGGGAGTAGGGGAGGGACGGGGAAGCAGGGGGGTGGGATGGGAAGGGGGAGCCGGGTTGGAGAGGCTAAACTGAGGAGCCAAGATATCTCAGGGAGGGCTGCCTACTTCTCCTCCAGGAGCCTCTGGAGACCTAGAAAAAAGAGAGGAAAAGGAAGTTCACTAGGCTAGTGAAGGAAGGCCAATATGGAACCCCTCTCAACCCAGAAACTGACGTAGACCATGAGGAACAGGAAATGCCTCTACCTCTGGCCACCAGCCATCAAAGAGATGATTGGATGAGCTGACTGTGGGCCACCTAGCAGACAAGCCCCTTGACTTTGACCTTGAAGGGTAGCTCTACAGGATTGCCTGGAATCAGCCTTTGCCTAACCTCTGCCCACACTCAGTTCAGACCCTCTGCAAAGAAAACTCAGGAGAAACTAGAATTCCCTGCTCTGGTCTGATGAGAGGTTCCCTTTGAGACAGAGCTTAGGATGAAGGGCGGACGGACAAGCCCTCCTCCCAGGTTGCTCACGCCACTGGTGGCTCTGAAGGTGGGTCCTCCACAGTTCTTCCCTGGAGGTCTCCTCAGGAGGGGTTTCTCCCAACTTAGCCTAGTAGTAAAGCTCAGCCTCCAGAGTAGGAGAGACTTGGGTTTGGCACGGATTACGAGTACGACTTGTCTCCCAGCACCCAAGCCCGGGCTCTCTCTTACTTAAATGGGGAAAGTAAGGGTTTAGCAGCTCAGTGCAGATGTGCTGACTTCAGGCCCTGGCAGAGGGAACATGTTAGCTCTAGTGTCGCCACCCAGGGGGACGCCCTGCAATCCTCAGCTGAGCCACCTCTGCATGTTCTGTAGGGTGAACGGCAGAAAGGGACATCATCAAGGAGAATGCTGGCGGGAGCCAAAGCACGTGGCATCTGAAGTCCCCAGCCCCCTACTCGCTCACTGCAGATGAGCAGGCGGGTTGCCCCAGTTCACCTGAACCTCAGTGTCCTTATATTTAACTTGCTGATAATTAACTTGGGAAAATCCATTTCTCAGAGTTGAAAAACTTAAACCTCACAGTATAGCCTATGAATATTAGCTTGCCGCCTTCCCTATTATAGTGAGAAGGCGCGAACAAAGCAGGGAGGTGCAGTCAGCAGAGGTCCATACTTGGCTGCTGATGCCCAGGAGCCTCCCCAGAACTCTGTGTTTAAACTAATTCCAGCAGCTGGAATGATTAGAGCCTCTGTAGACCAACAGGATAAGGATCCCAAAAGGGAGACTTGGAACCTGGATAGAAGGGACAAAAAGGGAAATCATGAGCTAAGAAGACACAGCTGCTTCCTTCAGAATGTCACATATAGGCCCCCTTTTGCCTGTGGGGTGGGAGGTCACAGTTCTAGTGAGTGTCTAAGGTCTATAGTGGTGCTGTGCTCCTCCAGGGTCTCCCTTCCTAATCCCCCTTAATTCCTCGGATCCTTCCTGAGTCGGTGACAGAAAGAGTCCACAAATACCGCATTGCGTAGGCAGCTGGTGGGAAATGAAGGGGGCCTAGGACTTCCCCTTAAAAAAAAGACGCCCCATAAAGGGAGGTAGAAGATAACCTCCTTCATGGCAACGGAGGACACAGGCCTAGACTCTGAGCAAGATCATTCCCCTAAAATAAGCCACTGCTCCCACCCAGCCGGAGCCTTGACTAATGTCTCTCTCTCTCTCTCTCTCTCTCTCTCTCTCTCTCTCTCTCTCTCTCTCTCTCTCTCTCACACACACACACACACACACACACACACACACACACACACACACGTGCGCGTGCTAGTGGAGAAAGGTAAGGAGTGCTATGTCATTCACAGATGAAGCACTGGCAAGGACAGATGTAAGCGGCTGTCCAACAGTGACCAGAGCAGTGACCCCTGTGTCACCTTTTCTTCACAGCTCAGGGACCAACCGTCCTCAGTGCAGGTAATTTCTACCCCTTGCTTTCTTTCCCAACCATGGTCTCTCCCCTCAAAGCCTGAAGGAAGCATTTGGACCCAGCAAGAGCTGTTCCCGCGCCTGTTGACACTGTTTGTCCCTCACAGGTGACTGTGGGGGTAGGGAAGGCTCCCACAACACTAGACAGAGGCTCAACAGCCAGCCCCCTCCCCACCCGGCCAGCAGACCCAGGAGAGAGGGAAAGAAGACAAATTCTTTGAGCTGGTGAGGAAGTGGTGCTATATTTAGCCTGCAGAGCAGCACGGAGTGGCTGAGCCTGAGGAAGAGAGACAGCACCGGGAGAGGTGGAGTTAAAGGCGACCAGACTGGGATTCACCGAGTCCTTTAGGCTGACTGGCTTCACCTGACCGGAAGAAACGGGTCCAGATTTTCTGCAGAGGGTGCAAAGGGCATATGGAAAGGACCTCAGAAGCAAACCATTCCTTTCAGGACAACTGTTCAGGTCCAGACCAGGCCCCTCATCAAAGCCCTTGATTTGGGGGCTAGCGAGGTCAGCCCATCCTATCCCGGGTCATTGGGAAGTGACAAGGTCGTCAGCAAGCAGTCATTTATCAAAAGGGTCTCGTGGCAAAGGACAAGGGACAGAGAAGGTGGGGGTTCCAGAGCACCCTTCCACATCCAGCTGGATAACTGACCCTCCTACCCCTCCGCAGGACCAGCAAGGCTGAGCCTCACCCCTACAATCTACCCCTGGGTTCGGGAGATGGGAGCATCCAGTGTCAGCTGAGAATGCTCACAGAGAGGACAGGGATGCAGAGAGAAGGTTCCCGGCATGCACAGGTTTAGAGGCTGCCTCTTCCAGGATTGCGGAGACCCCCCAACCTCACCTAGCCTCAGCTCCGGCACAAGGCACGAGGCCCTAGGGGTGACTCCATTGCTACCCCCATCCCTGGTCCTGCTGCTGGACAAGTGCCCACTGTCATTCTGCGGTCCTCTCCTGCCCCCCTCAGCAACTGCCTCCAGCCCCAAGCCCCCCACCTGGGTGCTTCCCATCACTGTCTCTCCAGTCTTGCCTCCCTTCCATCCTTCACCAACCCTGCCCCTCTGCCCCTAAGCCACCCCAGCCCAGGCAGGAGAGACGGCACCCATTCTCGGGCCCCAGCCAAGGTCATTTATCATGGGATTGGGGGGGCATACGTCAAGGTGAGGAGGGGACTGGAGTCTGAGGGAACCCCAGCTTATCTAACAACCCCTCACCAGGTTTATCTCCAAAGAGTGTACCGGGGACTTAGGCTAAGGTAGGAAAAAAAATCCTCAAAAATATGTGTGCATGTATGTATGTGTGTATATACATACATTTACATATATGTGTATATGCACATATATATTTATTTATTTAAGTATATTCTCAAAGCAACTGAAATAAATGACCCAGTCCCCAAACCGATACCACCACCACCCTCACCCCTACAGCAGGGACAGTCACCCTCCTCATAAGCAAAGCATCAGAAATAAAATGGCTGCAAGGCTAGGCAAGGATGCTTCTGCCTTGGGCGGGGTGGAGGTGAGAGGAGAGGGGTCTCACCTGAGCTGGGTTCCCGGGGTCAGGGAGTCCCCGGGTGAGGGAGGGGTCCAGCCGCAGGGCTGAGGCAGCAGCAGCGACTGCTCCTCTACCAGGGGAAGCAGCACTGCAGACCTGCCCCCCGCACGCGCTCCGGCCCCGCCTCCTGCCCCCCTCCCCCGCTCCAGTGAGCAACGGGAGAGACCATTGTTGGGGGGGGGTGGCGAAAGAAAAGAGGATGGGGAGGGGACTTAGGACACAGAAAAAAAAAGATGATGAAGGCACTGGAGGGGATTGTCAGGGCGACAGCGGGAAATGACAGTCTTTCTCAGTCCCTTCCTCCTAGCACGAGATGAACTAAGGGAAGACGCTAAGAGTGGTTAGCAGAGCAAATGGGGAGACAGAAAGGCGGTGATGAATGAAGCAGCCCTTTCCTTAGCACCCCAAGCCAGGATGACAGAGCCCAAGACTCCCAGCCCCAGACGCTCTTGCTTTCCTTTTCTGCTGCTCTCTGGAATTAAGAACCCACCCAAGGCCACACAGCTTAGAGCCCAGGTTCACCTGACTACCGGAAAGCAGAGATAACAAGGTGTGGTTTCAGTACCCATGAGCCAGAGTCGGTGACTCCTGGGTCCCTGTCATCTGTCTCCTCCAAAACCAGTCCAGACTGTTTACCACAAGGCGGACCTCCTCCCTTCCTTCTCCACTCGGTTGCTGGGAGCAGAAGCCAGTGCTGGAGAAGGGATTTGTTTGTTTGCAAGTCTGACTAGCTGGACATTTTCCATTATTTCCACTCTCTCCAGTGACTTAAAAAAAATTTAAAAAAAAAAACCTCTTCCAGAGGAGGGCGTGAACTGGCTTGGGCTCTTCTTGTGTCTCTCCCCATGTCATTGTCAGATGACCTGGACCCTGACAAATCCAAGAGCCATCACTTGGTGGCACACATCACTTGGTGTGGCTTTGCTCCAGAAGTCAGGTGTTTTGGAGGTCCACACCCTGAACCAGTCTACTCCAGCAAGCCCATGGGACTGTCTGCACAGAGCACAATCCAAAATCTGGCTCAGATGTCCTCTTCTGACACTCTGTTGGCTTTTAGCCAAGCCCCCTGCCTCCGTGAACCTCAAGTTTCTTGTTTAGAAAGTGGAGTGTTTTGGACTGGGTACTACATCAAGTCGTTTTTAGATGCAATACTGTATGAGTCTGCTTGGTTAAATGTGGGTTCAGAATGTTGAGCTCTATTAAATACCAAAGGCCAGAGGTCTGTGTACTGAGAGATTTCCAGATCTGCTTGGACGTGTTAAATTTACTAGGCGAGGAACGGGGACCTAAGTTTCACAGTTTAGTGAAAGTCACAATAGACACCAGTTTACCCTAAAAGCTTACTCTTACCCAGCTTGAAAATGCTTGTGTCCTGTGCATCTCCCCCAAAAGCCAAATCACAACCATGTCACTGCATAGTTGTACAGTGGCAATACTGAACAAGAGGGTTTGTATCTTTAATGGCATCTGGCCATGCCCTGTAGGATGCCAATGAATCCAACAACACCTGGCACCAGTCCTCTGCCCCACCTCTCGGGAAGCCTTGCCAATGCTCTAGAAGTACTCTAAATCTGCTGGCTGGAGGACTCCTTCCAGGATGGCACAGGCAACAGCGCCGCCCACGTGGGCCTCAGGAACTCGCCCTCTCCTGGACTTTCATTGATGAAACTTTTTAAGGTCAATACATCTTTTAATTTAAATACATTATTTCCCATCCTCGGTTATAGCCAACGCTGGCCGGCAGGAAGCTGCTTCTCTTTCAAGCAATTCTGCACACTCTGCATGACATGTTAGCCTCCTAGAAGAAATACTGTACTCGCCAGCCAAGAGTGCTACAAGCCTGTAGTCCTTGCTAGTCAGGGAGCTGAGGCAGGAGGATCACAAGTCACATGCCTGCCTGGGCTACAGAATGAGTTTAAGGGCACCTTAGTGAGACCCTGTATCAAAATAAAAATGGTGAAAAGGGCCCGGGATACAACTCGGGGGCATTCGATCCCCAGTACTACAAGCAAATGAAACAGGGAAATGAAGTTTCTCTTTAGATTCCAAGGGAAGACTTCAATCACGCACTTCACCGCCTACACTTCCCGAGTTCCCTGAACTGAATTCATCAACTCCAGCTTCTTCAGTTGGGTACCAGGCCCTTCCAGCTCCTTCTCACTCATTCTCTTGCTACTGTGTCTGCGTAGGTGATCCCACATTTACATCTCCAACCCAGGTCTGTCTCCAGCGCCGAGTCAACACGACCACCTTTGATGTCTGATAAACAGTCACCGGGGCAGCTGGAATTCCTGAGCCTAGAGCCCACAGCAGCAGTAGCTTCCTCCCTTTTACCCAATGCTGTTCTGAAGGGCTCTGTGGTCACCAAGTGAAAAGAGCTGAGAAGCACTAATGCCTCCACGAGTCTCCACACCCAACAGCCCAGCTCTAGTGCAGTATCCACCCCTCTGCATGGCAATCCCACCTTTCAAGTTACCGTTCAGCCAGGAGCTGTGGAAACCCCATAATGCCAGCATCCTACTGGTAAAGGCAGAAAGACAAGGCAGGTTGAGGCTAGGCTAGGCTAGGGATAAACCATTTTTTTTTTATTGAGACAAACAAGTCCTATATGACCCTGGCTGTCCTAGAACTCATGGTATAGAACAGGCTGGCTTTGAATTTACAGAGATCCACCTGCCTCTACCTCCTGAGTGCTGGGATTAAAGGCACGTGCCACCATGCCTGGCTAGTAAGACCATCTTTGACAAAAAAAAAAAAGACTATACTCAGACGTCAGTATTTTTCTAAGAAAGTCTTCCTGAACTTCCAGACTAAGCTAGGCATCTTTTGTCCTATCCCAAAGCGTGTTTCGGTACTGTGCTGTGCCAGTTCTGACAGCAGTGACCTGTTGAGCTTGCATCCTCGCCACTAGCAGAGGCTCTGGAGGAACCGTGGAAATGTTATATTGTCCTTACTCATTTTGTCTAGCAATTAAGACGTTTATATCGCTCCAAATGAAAAGCCATGTTAACGGTACACTCGGTAAACAAAGCTTCAGCTAAGCATGGTAGCGTACGCCTTTAATCCCAGAGAGGCAAGAGTTCTGTGAGTTGCTGACAAGCCTGGTCTACATATCTACATGAGTTCCAGGACAGTCAGGGCTACAAAGACCATCTCCATATTAAAGAAAGGAAAGAAGTTTCCTCCATATTCCCTACCTTCCCAGTGATAATTTCCATTGGTTATCTATTTTTCCAATAAAAGCAAACACACACATACGTGCTACCCCTTAGATAAGGTAGCAGCACATCATATATAGGCAAATTGTATTAATACATAATACACAGCATGTGTAATTTCATTTACTATAACTTACACTCCACCACTCAGTCACAGCACTCTATTGTGTGGCTTTTCCGTGCCCAGTCCCTTACTGACTTTCCAACTCAACTCCATATAGCCTTACAATGGATACTTTTCTGCATGTTACTTTCTTTTTCCCTCAGTTTTTTGAGACAGAGTTTCTCTTAGCTTTGGAGCACATCCTGGAACTAGCTCTTGTAGACCAGGCTGGCCTCGAACTCACAGAGATCCGCCTGCCTCTGCCTTCTGAGTGCTGGGGTTAAAGGTGATATATCACCATGTTATTTCTGCGGCTAATGTCCCCATCATGAGCCAGAGGCTAAGGTCTACTCCAGAACAACTGCTCTGGTACAGGCGTCTGGTGGTTGAGCCACTGTAGTCTAGCAGCGGCACACGTGACCTCTACAAGGGGAACGCCCTCTTTCTATACCACTCCCCCACGGTACCCTGACCGCTCTTAAAAGTTACTTCACCAAAGAGTAAGAAGTATATTTTTATTTTCTCTATACATCTGTAAAACAATTAGGACCAACATTTTGAAACAGAAATGAAGAAAACCCCCCCTGTGGAAAAATGACACTGAAACAGGGACAGAGTTGCTGAGGGGCAGTGCACTAGCCCTGACAAGCTGTAGCAACTCTGATTGGTCCAAGAAATGGCGGTACTGGGAGGGTGTAAGAGGGAAACAAAGGATGGCAATTTACTGAGGAAGTGGGCCCCGAAGTGGACCACGAGGGGGAACTGGGGGCCGTGGAGTGGGTCTGGGTGGAGGGAGGGGCCCCCGCTGGTAGCCGTAGGGAGGGGGCCTTGGAGGACCAGTGTATCCATGAGGGGGCATCAATGGAGGAGGCCCGCGCATACCGTGCGGAGGCATGGGGCCTGGATGACCTGCAGAAAGAGAAAAGAAAAGTTAATAAAAATGAAAACAAGTAGCAGTTGATGCTGACGGAACACAAGAAATGCGAGAAGCCACAGAGGGCAGGGGACAGGGCAGTGACAAAATGCTGTAAGAGGACACGCAGAACTGCCAGCTCGGCCACACAGGCCCCATAACCCCAGCACCGAGGCAGGAGGAGGAGGAGCCAAGGCTACCCAGGGGGGTAGAGCCTGTCTCTCTCACACACAGAGAAATCTATGTGAGGATGGATAAAGGGGCTAGCACCCACTCACCCATGGGAGATCCAAAAGGAGGCCCTCGGGGGGGCATGCCCATGGGAGGAGGTCCAGGATGCGGCATTCCAGGAGGTGGCCGGGGTGGTGGTTGTCCTCCAGAGCCTGGAGGCCCAGCATGGGGGTGTCCTAGGCCATGGGGGCCATGGTGGGCCAGCTGCATCTGGGACATCCCTATGAAAATAGAACAAAGGAAAAGGAGACAAAAGGAACTAAGCGCAAAGAAAGAACAAAATGACAAGAGCGACACGGAGAATATTAAAACAGGGCTACCACTGTCCTTCACCTGTCAACAGTGAGACCCAACCAGTTCTGTAGGCTCTTCACTTTCCTTCTATGATTTTATTTTTATATCAAAACTTGTCTGAAGGTGACTGACAGCAGTGGTCAAAGTAGCCACGCTGCTAATTTACCTCCAAGTTTATTTAGCACATCAGAAATATCTTTTCTCTTGATGTGAAGAAAAAAGACAACGAAATGTGCACTCGTTTTTCTTCTATGATCAAGCACAGGCACGGTGACAGCACGTATACAACAGCAGAATGTTTGCTCTAAGACAGGACTTGGGACGGTGGCAGTCATACCCCAGGGCAAAGGCTTCATTCTACAAGGACTAGTTCCAGGACAGCCAGAGCTATACACAGAAAAACCCTGACTCAGGAAGCTCACACCTGCATTCTCCAGCATGTTGAAGGCTGAGGCAGGAGGATCAGTAGCAGATGAAGAACAACCTTAGCTACCTAGCAAAGTCGAGACCAGTTTGGGCAACATAAGACTCTGGCTCAAAAAACAATAAAAACTAAATTATAAAAAATAAAATAAATGCCAGTGGGTGGTGGTGCACGCCTTTAACCCCAGAACTTGAGAATAGAGGCAGGCGGATCTGGTCTACAGAGATAGTTCCAGGACACCAAGAAACCCTGTCTCGAAAAACCAAAAAAAATAAAATAAACTTTTTTCTTGCCATAGTAGTGCACAAGGGAGGCAGAAACAGGCAGATTTGTTGCGTTTAGGCTAGCCTGCTCTACAGTGTTCCAGGCCAGCCAGGAATATACTGTAAAGCCACCACCAGCACTGAAAAAAGGTTCCTTAAGAGGACAGCAGAGTGGACATCAACGGCTCCCGGCAGAAAGTCTGGCGTGCGCAAATCGCCAAACGGCAAACACGGAAATACTAATAACTAGGCCATCAGGAGAACCTGAGTACAGAGTGCTATGGCAATTTCATAAGTGACAGGAACAGAAGAATTTTAAGGACACGTCTATGAACATCCTAGAAAAATCACTCAGGAAAAAGTAGATCAAAGACAGAGAAAATTAGAGCCAAAGAGACAGGAGATCAGCAGTCATTACAGGTGCAGGAGAGCAGGGTGCCGGCTTGTGGCCAAGGGCGGGAACACACGTTAGATTCGCAAGTGGATGACAGAACAGACAAACTCCCAGAGCTGTGAACTTAGCGGCTACAAACAAGGGCTGTGGAAGAAGGCTCAGGAAGGAAAGAAAAGCAACCTGTGGGCTGAGGAGCAGCCTTGTCTAGCCTGTCATTAAGATCCATGGACCAGAGACCCAGAAGGAATCAGTACCTGCACATTTAGCACTACAGATAAACATAGAAAAGAGAACCAAACAGACAGAAGGGGGGGCGGGGGCTGGTCCAGGTTGCTAAGGCTGATAAGTCACATGGAGAATAAAGAAAAACAGAAAAACACAAGAATTTCAAACAGGAAGACATGGCTAGTCACATGCATAGCAGTGGTTGAGAAGCTGAAACGGCTGGTTGGTGGTGGCGCCATCTTTAATCCTAGCACTTGGGAGGCAGACAGGCAGATCTCTTAAGGCATGCCTGGTCTACAATGCAAGTTCCCAAAACGAAACAAAATCAAACAAAAAAAGGAAGCAGAAACATCACCTAGATTTGGCAACTGAGTTACTACCTGGGAATGGGAGGAGGCTAAGAGTTAAAACAACAGCAAGTACAGCCTAGTCTGCAGAAAATGAAAAGCTGGAGATGAAGTGGGAGCGTATAGAAGTATGGTTTTCTGACGGAAAGGGGGACCCTGGACTACTTCCTCCCAAGACAAAGAGCAGCGGCCGGGCAATGACCAAGGCAGTCTCACAAGCTCAGCTCCTCTTCCCAGCAAAGAGCACTCACCTGGATGGGGCATCCCACCTGGGGGGAACGGGTGAGGATGTGAATGTCCGTGACCAGGATGTCCAGCTCCTGGAGTTCCCGCTGCTGGGGGGCCATGTCCTCCAGCCCCAGGTGGCATCGGGGGCGGGGGCATGGCTGGGGGTATCCCGGGAGGCAGGGCTCCAGGAGGGGGCACCGGAGGTGGGAAGGAGCCAGGAGGAGGCATGCCTGTGTGAGAAGGGAGAGTTAGTGCTGGTGTCCAGCCTCCTGAAGACACCCAACAGCTTCGTCCCTTCCACCACCGCTCCCTGTTCTCACTGCCCACTGATTTAATGGCTCCCTCCTTCAGGGCCTCCCTGGTGTAGTTTGAACTAAAAGCTTTACCTGGTGGAGGAAGTCCAGAACCCAGGGATGAAACCACAGGGTTGGGGGCAGAAGGTGGAGGGGGTGCGTCGGCAAACAGCTGATGAGGGCGGTCAGCCTGGGACAGGGGGTTCTGGGCTGCCAGAAGTCGCTCAGCTGCTGAGCCATGGCGCTCGCCCTTCGAGTCCTTCTTGAAGGCGTAGGACACAGTGATAGGACGGTTACACAGGTACTGCCCATTCATGGCCTCGATTGCTGCGTCCGAAGCGTCAAATGAAGCGAAGTTAATGAAGGCATAGCCCTTGGAGTTGCCCGTGTCCGGGTCACGCATGATCTTGGGGGTTTGTAAGATAACCCCAAAGGCGCTGAAAGTATCATAGAGCAACTTCTCATCGATTTCGGGGTCCAGGTTCCCAATGAAAATGTTGGCCCCTACATCCAGGTTTTTGTTGTGAGCGGAAGCCTTGTTCACCCGGATCGGCTTCCCATAGAGCTTGATCATATTCATGATCTTAATGGCATAGTCGGCATCCTCCTCGCTCAAGAACTCAACGAAGCCATAGCCTGCGGAAATGGAGCAGAGAAGGGACTACTGACTACTCAGGTGAAGGGAAGCGAACATTAACTCACCAGCCTCCAAACAAGGACTAGGACGGAAGGGGAAATCTCGCTTTAGCTGAGAACAATTCCAGTAACTTCAAACTAAAGCAAAGAGAATACTCCAGAAACAAACTACGAACTGAAGCCTAAGGAAAAGAAATCTTTAGGATGATCCTTCCAAAACAGTTGGGACTACTAGGGTTGAGACTCTTCAGGGGCCGTTAACCCTACGTGGAGTTCCTTCTTGCCATCCACTCACCTTGGTGCTGGCCAGTGACTCTGTCCTTTGGCATGTGGGTGTTGACCACTGGCCCTGCCTGGAGAAAGAGTTCCCACAGCAGAGGTTCGCTTACTTTCTCGTCTAGACCGCCCACGTACACCGTGGCATCTAAAGCGAGGGAGCAGAAGGTAAAGGCAAGGTCAGGAGTTGTAGAAGGAAAACAAAAATGAAAAACGCTACCTAAAGCGCTGAAGCCTCCCTCTGCCTGCCTAGTCGAGAAAGTCCGCTGAAGTCTAATTCAGCGCTCTTTCCTGGTGGGCTTCCGTCTGTTTGGGGATGGCAGTGCCGAAGGGACTGGATCTAGAAGCATCACCCCTTACAGGCCTCGGCCTGCACCCGGCCTCCAGCATCCAGAGACTGGCCTCACACCGGGAGAATCTAGTCTCCCACCCTGGCAGACACGCTTCTGGCACTAATCCGCCCTCCGCCTCCCCTGCGCCCATGTTGGGCTCTTCTCTCTCAATTACCCTGATTCCGTTCGGAGATCGGTCCGGCAGCCATGGCGAAAAGGCTCCCGCCGTCTCTAAGCAGCAGCACCGCCCTCTGACCTCAGTTACTACTTCCACTTCCGGGCCAAGGCTCACATTGGGCGGGGCCGGCGGCAGGGGAGGAACCGGAAGCGATCGCGGCCATCTTAGGAGTCGGATTGTCTAGAAAGATGCTCCGGAGCTGTCACAACACCGGGGAGGAACAGACGCACTCAGCCCCTCTTGATGTAGTTCTCGACTGTCAGAGGATCACACTGCTCCCCAAGTGCAAACTCAAGTGCTAAGCCGAGCTTTATATGTTCCGTGACGCAGAGAAGTGTGCTGGGGGGGGGGACCACCGGGCGGGGGACGGGGGCTCCCCCAGGTCTGCCTTCGGAAGCAGCCTAGGACCTCAGTCCACGCTTCTCGTGCAGATCCGCCCTCAGCCCTGGCTTGAGCTCCAGGTAGATTGTTTTCCGCGCCTGAAGTGTCTGAGCTCCACTAATGTTTGGGAAATCAGAGACCCAAAGCCAGTATTGAAGCTTTCCACAACACACTCTGGTCTCAGCAGCTTCACGCTCTTGTCCCATCGCCTATATAAGAGACACAAAGAGAACCTTTCCCTGGGTGTGGTGGGCGTGATGGCACCTGTTAATCTCAGCACTCAGGCCGGTGGGTCTGGAGGCCAGCCTGGTCTACAGAGCTAGTCCCGGGACAGCTAGGGCTACACACACAAACCCTGTCTAGAAAAACAAAACAAAACAGAGGAGGTTTCAGGACAGCCAGGACTACACTGAGAGACCTGTCTCCAAAAAAAAAAAAAAAAAAAAAAAGGAAGAAAGTAAAGGGAGGGCACCCTTCTGTCCCCACATTTCACGTGAATTCAGCCCAGCCCCACCTGACTTGTGTCCTTTATTTCCTTATCGATAACATGAGTGCTATTCTCTCAGTTCATACTTTTCTTCCAACCGCTTTTCTGAGATCATCATTCAACACAAGAAACGCTACCAGCAGTGCGTAGAAGTACTGTACTTTAATGAATTCCTTAAATAGAAATACCACTACAAAAATACACAGTGGGAGGGGAGGGTGTCTCCCTTATTCACCTTGTTCCGGTAGAAGACTAAAAGACAGGGTTTCAAAGCCGCAGCGAGGCTTGAGAATGAGGTCTCTAGGACATCTAGGGACTGATCTCACAGTTTTGACTGTTTGTGATCTAAAAAGTATGGAATTGCCTCGGGGGCAGGGCGGGGGGAAGGCAACCACATTCTGAACTGGTTTTGTTTCTTATTCTTCAAATCAAGAGAAACAAAAATAGCTCTAGTAACCAAACGACATGCAAGCTGGAGGGAGCTGGAGGTTGGAAGCGCCTGCCTCTGCTACAGAGACTCACGCAGGGAGTTAGCTCCTTTATGGGCTGGGATGTGAAAACTGAGCACCAAAGTCAGATACAAAGAAAGCTTGGCAGAACCGCCCCCTCCGTCCCCTCTGCCCTGCCTTCCAGAATGCTAGCAGTTTCAACGGATCTGAGCGAGCATGGTATTTGGATCTCTTTTCTTGCAGTGATCCTCAGGAGATACTCTTGGTGTCAATTTTCTTAATAGTTCCTGGAGACAAGAGAGCTCTTCCTGGAGGCCAGAGACTGTAACTGCTGAGGAACCCATCTGGGGAGGAGAGAAAGAAGGGCACAAAGGTATATTGTTGCAAGTCCCTCTGGTTTGCTTGCTTTTTTTTGTTTTGTGTTTTTCAAGACATGGTTTCTCTGTGTAGCCTTGGCTGTCTTGAAACTCACTTTGTAAACCAGGCTAGCCTGGTCTGCACACAGGCATGGGCCCCACTGCCTGGCAAAGGAGTAGTATCTGTTTTTAAGATCCTTGCTACTTCTAGAGTCTTAAATGCTCCTTCTTCTTCTGCCCATGCCCTACATTCTACATGACTCAAGCCAGAGGCAGTTTCCCACCACCGATTAGCCCAAGTGGATAAACAGTATCCCAGCTTGATAGATAGAGTACCCCCAGTTCCTCCAGCCTGTTGCCTTTCCAGCTCTTTCTCCCCCTCCTGTCTGTCTTCCCTTCTCACCTGGACGTCAGGCCTTCCCCTCAGGTAACAACGTTTCCAGAATCTGATCTGAGGTCCCAGATACCCAGGCAGCAGTAGCCCAGGAGGTAAAGGGCAAGCTCCCCAATGTGAGGGGAGCCCCCATTCTTGATCAGCTAGGCTTTCGGAGGATCTAGCAGGTCGAGGGAGCCAATGAGAAGAGACTGCCAGCAAGGAGGGATTGTCTTGCCAAGGACAGAGCTGATTTAGGGGTGTCAGGGCCCCTCGAGAGAACAGCCACACAGAACTGGGGGGTCCAGGAATCATGAAGCTTTTCTAAAAAAGAAAGTGAAGTCAACAGACAACCGAGAAAACAACTGCTTTCTGAAGTGGGAGGGTATCCAGCTGCCGCCCACTCGTGGTCCCAGTGGCTGAAACCCCAAGCCGCCTCTGAGCTCCCATCTCACTAGGCTTAGGGCTTCAGAGTTATTAGGTTCATTTTTATTTATTTTTTATTTTTTTTATTTTCGAGACAGGGTTTCTCCGTAGCTTTTTTTTTTGGTTCCTGTCCTGGAACTAGCTCTTGTAGTCCAGGCTGGCCTCGAACTCACAGAGATCCACCTGCCTCTGCCTCCTGAATGCTGGGATTAAAGGCGTGCGCCACCACTGCCGGCTAGGTTCATTTTTAGAGAAGCTTGTAATATATGGACATGAAACAAGAGGACTAGCAAGCAGAAATGAAGACAAAAAGGATGCTGTCTGCTATTCTGGGATAGCGGTCTTGCTGAAGACAGGCTACACGTGACAGCTTTGAAAGACATGGCAGCTTTCTCTGAGGATCTCTGATATCCTGTCTTTCTACATCGTCTAGTAGTGTGAGCCTGAGAAAGTCAGGGAAATTGAAGGGTAGACATTTTACCTGTTGTCTGGGGAGCCAGGAATCTGGGCAGTGCTCCGGACTGTAGCCAGGATTAAGGAATTGTGATATCTGTTCCTTGCTGTAGCGTAAATCCCAGTCCCAGACAGACAGATGTAGATTAGCAGAGCTCCCAGCTACGGACTGGGAGTCCTCAGGGGGGTAAATTTGTGTATAGGAGTTGAACTGGACAGCGGAAGCAAGAAAAGGGGTTGGTTAGAGCTCAGGAAGTGGCTTCGTGGAGAAAAGCACTTGCCATGTGAATTTGAATGCCCAGAACCCACACAAGGCCAGACACACAGCTCAGGGTCGGCAACCTCAGTGCTTCCACAGGAAGACGAGAGGCAGACACAGGAGAGTCCCTGAGAGCGCAGGTCCAGCAAGGCTGGAGTATGCAGCAGACAAGCAGTAGGAGGAAGGTGAAGACTGACGCCGGAGCTTGCCCTCCGACCACGGCAGGACTCCTATGGCATGCACACATCCACATTCACACACATAAACGTGCACGCATGCACACAAATTTTAAACGGATTGTTAAACCAGTGTGTATGTGTCCACCTGTCCTACATCTACAAACCCCCTTACTTCCTATTTCAGGCATCATATATAGAACAAAAGTCTAATCTCAAGAGGGAGCTCCCCCAACCCCTTCCATATACCTCAATTTTTATAAATCAAGACCAAATCTCAAAGTTTGAATACTCTACCAGGGGAAGAAAAACCAAAACTATAGAGGTCACTGACCTGCCCACTCTTCTTCCCACGCTCCCAGGGAGTGTCTTTCAGGAAGGTGAGGGTGTCAGGAACCCAGATGCTGTCGTGCAGAGCAAGAAGGAAAAACTCAGAGAACTCAAATTCAGCTGGAAACTGCTGGAGAAGCTGCCAGGCACAGTCAAGGAAGAGAGGAAACACTGGGGCCTAAAACAGGAAAAAGAGGTTGGAGAGTCTACAGGGATCTAAAGAAGGGGATAGCAAAATACAAGAACAAAGGGCCCAGGAGCAGGATACTAAGGAGGTCAGAATTAAGAGCACCAGGATGTGAGCCTGGCCATCTGAATGTCCACTCAGACTGTGTTCACTTCCAGTGGGTCAGCCTCTGCCATTCTCTCTCATTTTCTTCGGAATGACCGCCCCCCCCCAAAACAAAACCTAAAGTGTTCTCACCTCCTCACTGCCCCCAGTTTCCCCAAGCCTGGTCAGGAAAGGGTGTCCAGCTGCCACCCACTCTCGTTGCACTAGTGACTGGAAACCAAACAATGTCCGGGCTTCTGGGGCCAAAAGCAACTGGACGAGTGAAGAGAGGAGGCCATTGAAATCACGATCCCCACGCTCTGGGCGATGAAGAAGGAACAAAAAAGGGGGTCCGAGAAACTAGGGCAGGAGGGAATGAGAAGAGGAAACATGAGAGAGGACAGGAGGGGCACGGAAAGGAAAGGAAGAGAAAGCAGGATTGAAAGGGCACAGAGAAGTGAAGAGAAAACAAAGCTCAAATGAATCACTTCATAGACTTCACCTTCTAGAAACATCCAGTGTCGCAGAGGAAGCAGAGCCACGCTTCCTGGGGACCTGCATGAGGACAGGTCCCCATCCACTGATGAAGGGGCCAGAGGGACTAAGAGCATCTTGTTACAGCAGGGAGACTGCATAGCTCTGAAGGATGCCTTGGCACAACTGCTTCCTTGAGCACAAAGATGCTAGAATTTAAGGGCGTAAGGAAGCTCTACAGATCTTCCAGTCACATGAAGGAAAAGGTCAGGACTGCAAGGAGCTGACCCAAGGAACTCACCTTGAAGTACTACAGAACGGACCCGAGATGTCACTAATACTGAGATGTCACTGGCCTTTCGAAGACAAGACCTGGAGGGGCATATGAGGAAGGGAGTAATAGATTAGGAGAGAGGCAGATTTCCAAACACCTGCTCCTTCTAAGAAACAGTAGTACAGTCTTCTTGGGAAACTGAGAGGATAATTTATGGAAGGCCATTGGAAAGTCCAAGCCAAGAGAAGGCTGGAGAAGTTGGATTTTATTTTGTTTGTTTTAAGACAGAGTCTTACTAGTATCCCTGGCTATCCAGAAACTTGGCCGGGTTGGACTTGAACTCATAGACATCCACCTGCCTCTACCGTCTACCTCTGCTGCTGCCTTGAGTGCTGGGATTAAAGGTGTGCACCATTACATTCGGCGACAGGTTGGAATTATTAATCAAAATCAGAAAGTTGAGCATACCTGACATAGTCCAACCATCGTATTCCTTCCAAGGCTGAGAGCCACTTATCTTCAGCTACAGAAGAATCTAGCAGAGAGGGATCAAGAGAGGCAAAGAGATAAGGATCCAGGTCTATACCCTAATGGGTTAAAGTCTGATAGAGAGGGCGAAGGAGATGGCTCAGTGGTTGAGAGCATTGGCTGCTCTTCCAGAGGACCCAGGTTCAATTCCCAGCACCCACATGGCAGCTCACAGCTATAACTCAAGTTCCAGAGATCTGACACTCTCACACCAATGCACATAAAGGGTATCACTCCTTTAATCCCAGCACCTGGGAGGCAGAGGCAGACAGACGTCTATGAGTTCAAGGCCAGCCTGGTCTACAGCATGAGTTCCAGAACAGTCAGGGCTACACAATAAGACCCTGTCTCAAAAAAGCAAAACAAAATAAAA
The DNA here is from genome assembly GCF_037038515.1 of Microtus pennsylvanicus. NCBI lineage: Eukaryota > Metazoa > Chordata > Mammalia > Rodentia > Cricetidae > Microtus > Microtus pennsylvanicus. Next base: position 118,108,237 of record NC_134585.1, read on the forward strand.
TGGTTTAGTAGTGGGGGCTAGATAGAATACTTGGTGTTAAGAGTGCACATCACTCTTCCCGATGAGTGATTCTCAGAGCCACCTGTAACTCCAGATCTAGGTTTAACTCCAGATTAATGGTTTAACACCATTGGCCTCCACAGGCACCCCCAAATACACAGCATACAGACACATGTGTACACATGATTAAATATAAAGGAAGGCCTTGGGTTTGATCCTGAGCATTTTAAAAAGGTTTTTGAGTATACAATATAGTAAATAAAATTCACTGTATACTTAAGATGGGTAGAGTGAATTTCATAAAGATTTTTTTTTCATTTTTGTTCTGAGATAGTGTCTCAGAGCCCATGCAGGTATGTGTGTGTGTGCCACTGGATCCATATTCAGCCAGCAGTGGAGTTTTGTTTTTAAAGTTGGGGAGCAGAGTGTGGTGGTGCATGCCTTTAATCCCAGCACTCATGAGACAGAGGCAGGCAGGTGGGTCAGTGAGTTTGAGGCCAGCCTGGTCTACATAGTGAGCTACAGATCAGCCTGGGCTACGTGTGAGGCTCTGTCTTAAAGAATAAGAAATCAAAACAAAAAAGATTTGGGGGAAAACAGGCTATTGGTAATCTGTAAGTGATGAAGATGGGATAGAAAAGTGAAGGTTCATGGGCTAAAGGGCCAGTCATCTATAATATACAAAATAGTAAACCAGGGTAGAATTGGGGGCTCACAGGTTATTCTCACCAGGCAGGCAAAGGGCCCTCAGCTTCACGTGGGCAAGCTGGATATCAGCAAGACTGGGCATCTCGTCCATAGAATCTACCAAGACAACATCAGGGTGCCCAGCCTGTAGCATGGACTCCACTGCTCTGCAGGGAAGGAAGGGAGTCAGGAATTACGGCAAGGCGTCTCCTAAGAATACCTAGCCCCAAGTGTCATCGCAACTCCTCACCTGACATCTTCTTTGTTAGGGTCGCTGGCTACATAGAAGCCTCCACATCGGAGAAGGTCACTGCCGCCAGGGTGGTGCCAGGACAAGCGCTTCATAAGGGTGAGAAGAGGGTCATTGTAGAAGAACTATTCTTAAGCTGCCCTTGTCCCGACAATGACCTCACAGGAAGCCCTCCAATCCCTTTTCCCCTGACCCTCTAATCTCAGACTAACCGGTCCACGGCCCTGCTGGAAGTGGGCAAATGCTCTTCTGACCTCACTGTCCAGAATTCGATTAGGGACCCAGAAGTAACCCGAGAGGCTGCAAAACAGAGAGTGACGTCAGAGCTTGTCAGTGACCTCTGCTAATAGGAGCTAGTATGACAAAATAGAGTGACGTCACAGCCTGTCAGTGACCTCTGCTAATAGGAGCTAGTATGACAAAATAAAGAGTGACGTCAGAGCCTGTCAGTGACCTCTGCTAATAGGAGCTAGTATGACAAAATAAAGAGTGACGTCACAGCCTGTCAGTGACCTCTGCTAATAGGAGCTAGTATGACAAAATAAAGAGTGATGTCACAGTCTGTCAGTGACCTCTGCTAATAGGAGCTAGTATTACAAAACAGAGTGACGTCACAGCATGTCAGTGACCTCTGCTAATAGGAGCTAGTATGACAAAATAAAGAGTGACGTCACAGTCTGTCAGTGACCTCTGCTAATAGGAGCTAGTATGACAAAATAAAGAGTGACGTCACAGCCTGTCAGTGACCTCTGCTAATAGGAGCTAGTATGACAAGGAAGTTATTTTGGAAAGACCATTCCAAGGGATCTCAGGTTTTAAAAACAGAGGTAACAGAGCCTGGAGTTTATGGGAAGTTCTGGCTTAGAGGATCAAGGGACTCTGGGAAGACCTGGAAGGCAGCAGGAGTGGGTGGACGGGGACATCACCTGGTAGCCATGTCGAACCTCTCGTTGACTGTGCTAACCCTCCAGCCTCTGGCCCCCTGCTTCTTCCGCTCAGCTTCCCAGTCTTCTAAAGTCTCCAAGAGAGGAATAGGTGGTTTTCTGGAGCCAGTAACCTTGCCTGGAGCAGGAGTGAGACACAGAGGAAAAAGAAATATTTTATCCAACTAGCCCCTTCGGTTTCAGACTCTTCCCATCTCCTTAAGCTAAGGCCTCACTCACCAACTTTGCTCAGGGTTACTCCTCTATAGTGCTGGATTTGACTACTCTGAGCTCGGGCTTGAACGATGGCCACGGTTACCTGGAGAGGAAAACATATTCCATCCTTTAGCCCCAGACGAAGAATGAAACGGAGCACATGTTGCTCCACCATCTTTACCACCAATAGCGCAGAGAAGCTAAGGCAGGCCCCAGAGAAGGGGGCCTCCACAAGTGGGTACTGGGACCAGAGGGACAAGCTTAGAACCACAGACTCAGAACATTAATTTGGGGGAGGAACCTTGGGACTATTATCCAACTCTCCACAATTTTCAGAGGTAAAAACTTACCCATAGTTACTGCCCTCAACTGACAGAGACAAACTACAGTCCAGGCCCCTCCCACTCATGAGACTATCACTCCAGTCTTTTAGCTTCTAGAGTGGAGTGAACTGATGAGAGAGCCTGGAGCATGGAGAAGAGGCTGGGTTCCTAAGGTGAAAAGAGTTCTTCAAATGAAAGGGTTCTTACCTGAAAGGCCTGAGGCTCTAGCCCTCCAGCCTCAAAACCAACTCGAAGCAGACGGAAGTCTCGGCCATGAATGAGAATTTCCTCTGGGATGAACTTAAGCTGGGACCCCGGACGGAGGAGCTGCACTCTGGACAAGCCGCTCACTGAAGCGAGAGTCCAAGTAGGATAGCTATGGGTTACTCTGGGAGGACTCCCTGCAGTCCAGCCTGCCCCGCCCCTTTTATAAAACCCTCAGGCTTACCAGCCTCTAAACGCCCAATGTTGACCAGGGCAAAATCATATTCACTGCTCAGGGGAGTGTCCTAAAGGAAGCCAAGACTGTTGTTATTGACCTCGGACAGCCATCATTGTCCCATTTTGCTGACTCCTCTCTCCCCTCCCCAGTAGAAGGCAACTTACTTCCCTAGAAATAATTCCTACTATCAATGATACATCCAAAAGAAAACCCCTAATCCTGTTTGTCTGAATCCAGACTCCCTTGCTGTTCACTCTAGCTGTCCTTTTATTTTGTCCAGTAACAAGAGTATTGCTATGTAGCCTAGGCTAGCCTGGAACACTCATGGTCTTCCTGTCTCAGCCTCGGGGGGGGGGGGGGGTCACAGGTCACTGCCACCACGCCCAGCTTCTGTCTTGTCTATTATCCTGACCATCTCACCTGATTTCGCTGCCATCCACAAGGTTGGAAGGTGACCCTAAAGTTAGTGCAGATCAGAGTTCCAGGCAGTTCCAATTCTTGCCCCTTCCTCAGCCCTGGTGCCCATGCTAGGATCTTCTCCCCTAAAAGGGAAAAAAGGAAGCCAAGTTCTAACTGTTCCCTGTGCTGCCCACATGTCTACATCTCTACTCCTCTTTCTAGAATGGAAGATAGAAGGGAAATGATTTGCTTTTTTTTCCCTCTCTCTCTCCAGACAGGGTTTCTCTGTGTCCTCAGTCCTGGCTATTCTGGAACTCACTTTGTAGACCAGGCTCCAGGCTGGCCTCGAACTCACAGAAATCCACCTGCCTCTGTGTCCCAAGTGCTGGGATTAAAGGCGTGCACTGCCATCACCACCTGGCTATGGTTTGCATTTTTTAACCTCTAAAAACTCAGTGTACAAAACACGGCACATAGTAGACACGCAATGATCATGGACTAGTTAATAAGAAAAGGGCTAACCAAGGCAAGAAAACAAGAGGGAACATTAAGGTTCCCCAGCAGCTCTGGGGAGACAGGAGAGCAAGCCTCAGGCAGAACAACTCCGACGAAAGGAATCCAGAGCTATGTCTGGTGAGAACATACGAAGGCTGGGGTAGGAGGAATCCTGATGGAGTCTTGGGAAGTCAAATTATTACCTGGGAGACACCCAGAGGCCAGGCAACCGCCAAGCTGATGACTGCTGGGCTCCGGCATCCTGTTGCCTCCGCCAGACTTGGGTCCAGAGAGCTGAGAAGGGGAGAGTTAATCTGGGACTTCCCAACCTCAGGATCTGGGATTTCTTCAGCAGCTGCCGGCAGGGACCCACACTGAGCCTCTCCCTCTGGGGAAACTGAGACCAGTGACTGCCAGGAGCTCAGGCCTGGGACTGGCAGACAGGACAGGGAGGGGCTAGTTAATGGATAATGAGACAACTCGAGACTGAAAAGGACAGAGCAAGCTCCATGGCAGTTGATTAAAAAGATACGCCCTCCTCCTCTGGACCCTTTGCTTCCCTCTTAATTTCCACAGCATCCCCATTCATACCGTCTTGCCACCCTCTCCCCCCATTCCTTCTCCTTACCATCTCTGGCTCCTCCTTCCGGGGGGCAATGTTGAAACTCTGGCCCCGGCCCCCCCACCACATTTCCCTGGCTCCATCCGGGAGTGGAGCAGCTAAGGGTGGGAGTTCTCAAAGATGCTCACTCTCTGGGGAGAGGCTAAATCCTAGAGGTGGGGAGAAAGAGGCCAGGGAGGACTCAGGGGAAACAGCCTTTGGGATGCCAAGAGCACAGTTCCGGTGGTCTTACTTGAAAGGTGTGTCCTGCTCAGACACGGGAGGCTCTTTGGAAACTTCGGTGAGTCTAAAGAGGACAGGCGAGATGCCCAACCCCTTAAAGGAGAATACGCACAATTTTTTGGAAAGTAGAAAGGAAATGGAGGACCTTAAGAAAGATGGGAGAAATGGGGTAACTGGGGAATACCCAAATTCCCTTCACCCAATCCCACATTCTAGTCTCTTTCTGTTCATGAATATTAGAAGTGTGGGGGCAGTAATACAATTATTAGATAGAAACATTTTGTGCTAGCTCTACTGTTTCAGTGGAAACGAAACACTAGGAAACTCAAGTGTTTTGTTTGGTTTATTTATGGGTTTGTGATTATGTTATTTTGGCCTATGTTTTGATTTTCAACCTTCACCGACAAGCTAACGACAGGGCTTGAGAAGAGGATGTAAATGGGAACAGGACCTTGTGTCCTTTCCGGAGAGCGTGACAGGCCGAGGGGCAAGTGGAGTGGGCGGAAGTTGGTGCGTCTAGGATGCAGACGTAGTACAGGTATTTTGGCGTGCAAATCTCGGCAGTGGGGCGGAGGAGGGGGGAGGCGGGTAGAAAGCACAGGAAAAACTCATAGTATCTAATCCAGCCTTTACGCACAGCAAGCGCACCTCCCTGTTCCCGCCCTCACCTATTCCCCTGGAAAGCCCTGCCTCCTCCCCTCCAACCCAGTCACCAGATCTCCTAATGAATGATTCATGTTCTGGACTTTGAAAGCTAAGGGTTGGAAACCTTCTTTCAGCTCCAGGATCACATAGCCCCCTCCTTCCTTAACTCAAGGAGCAAAGATGGGGGTGGGGCGCTAGGAGGCGCGGAACAGAGATGGAGGTGGGGAAGGCAACTCGAGGGCAGCATGTTTCAACACGGAAAAGACAGGAAATGAACACAAAATTGATGTTAATGAGCTGCTGTTTTATTGTTTCTGAGTCTGTACAGAGGCAGCAATCCTAAGGTGGGGGCCGTGACACCCAATACTCCCCTCCCCACAGCACACATCCTTCCAGCCTCAGCTTCCCAAGTTCCCAGGGTTGGCTGCAACTGTGGAAATACTGAAGGTAGCCCGAGCAGAGTCAGTCTGGAACAAACAGGTATGTAACTTGCTAGCAAGAGCCCCAGAAGCCCCACTGTAGGAATCCAAAAGGCCGCTGACCACCACCACCACCCCGCCCCACACCTCAATGTCTTGTGGAATACAGTACGGGCTGTAAGAAGGAAGCGGCAGGTAGAGAGGTGTGCCCCACCCCCATGGTTTAAAATCCCACGATCCACTTTTCCTCTCCCCACCTTCTTCCTTCAGAGAGCCTCATTCTATTTTTTGATACCTCAAGGTATGGGAGCAGCAGAATACAGAGGAAGGAATAGTCAGAACTGGGAGAAACCAGAAATAAATTGGGTGATTTGGACCATCACCTAACCAGAAATGCGAAGGGGTAGCAGCCGTGGGTTAGGTAACGGAAGACTTGCAGCACACACCCAGAAGCCCATGGGACGGAGAGGGCAGAGAGAGGCAAAGAGCTCTATCAGTTTTTCGTTTTCAGACCCCTATTTTGGTTACACGTTTGTGCCAGGAGCAAGGGCTGTTGGGAGGGGCAGTCGGAGGAGGGAGGTGGAGCTGAATGACTCAGAGGATGAATCACAGATCCAGTTATAAACACAGAAAGAGGCCAAGGTCCTTCCCACCCCACTCCTTAGACAGCTTCCATCACTTCTGCTGCCCCCAACCCAGACAGCCAATGGAGGAAGCAGACACAGGAATTCTACATGGAAGCGTGGTAGTTAATCAGCTTAAGTCTGCAAAACATTAAAAAGAGACAGAGTGCCTCTATGACTCATTGAATCAGCAACTGGAGATGGAGGGAAAGAAGAAAATTATGAGACTCTGGGGTACATGTGTTTCTAAGCCAGAAAATGGCTTCCAGTTCACCTATGGCTATATGGCTGATACTGCCTCCTTGGAAAATGAGGGCACAGTCCAGAGGTGTCTGAGTAACTCACAATTATTTCCAAATGCTCCTTTATTGAAGGAAAAACAAAGTGCCTGGAACCTTGGGCATGTGACTTAAGGAAGAAAGGCAAGAGCCAGATCTCAGAGAACCAGCTCCATTCTCTGGGCTCAGGATCACCTCCCAAGTGTACAATATAAAATCGTGCTAATTTTTGCTTTATTGGTCTGTGGCCTTTGGAAGCCTATAGCGAGGAAGGTACTTCTACTTTAAGGCACAGCAGGGAACTTAACACCATCCGTCACTCTTAGAAATTGCATCTTAAAAACTAAATAAAAAGATACAATTTATATTATTTATAAAACAGTATGAGGAAATCTTTTGCAATTCTCAATTAAGCCAGCATGAGTTAAGAGGAAGGATGTGGAGGATGGCCCTCTGGTGTAGGGTGGAGAGTGCAACCATGTTAAGTGAAAGGAGAAAAATAAGAACCCTGAACATCTCCTCTCTGTATCCCACTTCAGCAGAAGCCCAGATGCCCTGGATTGACAGGAATAATTGCACTTAAATGGAAGCCTGAGAGATGAGGCCATGCCTCATCTAAGGATACAGGGTCTGCCTTCCATCACTCATGTGACCTCCTAAACAAGGGAGGTTCTACTCACTTGAAAGCCCCCACATGGCCCTCCCTCCCTTTTCCCCACCACAGCAATTGCATGGGCTTATCTATCCCAAAAGACAGGCCGGTCCGTATCGGTTTTGTTTTCTAGACATTATTAACTCCACCCTACTCAACCCCTCCTTCACCCCCAAAAAGAATGAAAAATAAAGTCCACCACTCCTTATTTTAAAAAAGAATGTTTCAGAGAACGGAGAGGCCTTTTGGTGCCATCCTCCCAATTGAAACAGATTTAACAAGAAGTTAAAGGGCCTAACACCCATTTTTTCCACACCATCTTAGAACACCCTTCCCTTTCCCTGGAACTTCCTTTTATTTTTGCTTTGGAAAGGCAAACAATTAAGATTGGGTACCATATGAATAAAAACAAACATGATACAAGGTTTCTGTTTCTCTTCATTTGTCCTCAGTTTTTAAAAACAAGAGTGGTAAATACAATCTAATAACAGATCAAGTCCAAACACAGCAGTCCAAGGAGAGCAACTCCCCTGTTTTACTTGATAGGAAAACCCCTGCCAGGCTCTGTGTTGCTATCCACTTAGGCAGGCATCTATGCAGGTATGGGAGAATGACTGAGCAGTGCACACCATGGTGTCTGTAGTGTCAGAAGGGAGAGGCTCATCTGGTGAAGGCTTCACCAGTGTCATTCAACCTCCAGGAACCGGGACAAGTCTAAAGGGATGAGAACAAGGCACAGGCATTCATTCACCTTGGGAGAAAAACTGAAGGAGAGCTTAAAACCCAGGAATCAAGATAAATACTATCTTGATGCAATATTTTTTAAAAAATCAAAAAATGTTTAAAAAGAACAAACTTTATGAACGTATCAAAATTTAAATAGGATTTGTCCTCATAGTTGTTCAGTTCAGGGCTCACTTCTTTACCTTAACACCAATTCCTGTTATATCCCAAGATTTTGATGTTTTGGTCAATCTGGGTTTTATATTATGTTTCTATACTTGACGGTGTGACCCCAGCACTTGGGAAGCTGAAGCAAGAGGGTCATACATTTGAGGCCAGCCTAGGCTACAGAGTAGGACCCTATCAAAAAACAAAAAAACAAAAACCCCTCAATTTTTGAATAGACCTTTAAATTATACACCAGTCAGAAATGCTTGTCCTATATTAGGTTCCAGCTTAAAGAAACCTGGGCGTGGTGGCTCATGCCTAGATCCTACAATTCAGAAGACTGAGGCAGGAGGATGGCTATGCATTGAAGGCTAGCCTGGTCTATATAGCAAGTACCAGGCTGGCCAGCCAGGACTAAGTATCAAAGAAACAAACAAAAAATTGCCTAAAAATAATGATAGGAAATTATTAAATCAACAGATATGGTAGATATGGAAGTGAGTGACTTTCAAATTTTTGGAGGGGAAAAACTAAATAATTTCACTGAGAAATTTTTGACTAGCTTCGTTATCAAGGCGAGGTGTGTGACCATTTTCCTAACTAGGCAGAAGAAACATGTAGAAAAGGGTTCCTCAAGCATGCACGCATGCGCGCGCGCCCACACACACACACACACAGACACACACACACACACACACACACAGAGCCATTTGTGACTTAGATCAAATGTGAGAATTACATTCCATTAGTGGGTGATGACATCCCTCACTCAGCAAAGAAATCAAAGCCCAGAACACAGTCCAGTTAACACTCCGGACACACCTCTTCTTCATATGCAGCCACAAGTGTACACAATTGCATAGATGATTTTTCCCCCAGAAAAAAAAATATAAGGAAGAAGGACAATTGGTGAAAGATAGTCTTCTGGTTTAAAGCTCTTAGAAATGGCTCTGGTCAGAGCATAAGCTGTCCAGACTTGTGCTTTGTGCAAACTGCAAGGGCGCTCTCACCACTGGGGCCACTCCACCCCTCTGGAGAACAGGGTTGGCTCAGGAAAAGGGAGAAATCCAAAGGCAGATCCGCTCACTGGGCTAATCTGGGCCTGTGGCTACGGTTCACTAAAATATATTTCTCTAGCTACCTTTATAAAAGGCCCCTTCCCACACTTCAATACCAGCCCTAATATCAAAAATATTCTTCTTACAAAGTATTTTTATTATTTTAATAAACTAACCATAGATTAAGGTCAGCTATGGCTTAACAAAAGAAGCCAGGATGTTAAATTCATTCTCCAGCAATAGACAGGAAGGAGAAAAAAAAATCGCTTAAATGGGGATAGGGAGTAAGTAATTTTTAATTCTTTTTTTGTCAGGATCTTATTTCTTTTTCTTTAAAAAATTAGTACACTAAGCTGCTTTCTCTAGAAAGGCAGCCGCAGAGGACGAGAACTCCGTATAGGGTTTTGGTATTGTTTCAAACAGTCTGGCCGAGAGTCTGGCCTTCCTCCACCTTCCTCAGTGCACTCAAACCCCACATATAGTTATTGCTAAGTAGTTAAAAATAGATTCCTCTGTACCCACCCACCTCAAGAGAAGCCCACACACAAGGCTGCTCTTACCACCCTCCTCTCCCCCTAAAGGGACTTGCTTTTAAAATAAAAACTTTTTTTTTTTTTTAAATCACAACTTCTTAACTTAGCTGAGCTTAGTCCTCAAAATGGATGAGGAAAAGATGGGGGCAATAGACAATCTCCCCTAAAACTAGAACGGATGACAGATGACTATCTAGAAGAACATAACACTTACGAGGCAAAGAATCCCCCTTGAAGGTTCCTATTTCCACTCACTGGGATTTAGATACCCTTTCTAAGTAGGCCAAGCACACATGCCTGACATCTACCTAATTCAGACCAGGATCAAACTTGTTCTCAGGTTCACCCTATGCTCCCAACTCCATCACCATGTGCTTTTTTTCTAAAGTCAATGAACTTTGGTCTATTTTTCCTTAACTGACCGAAAGCCTTCTTTCCAGGTTCCTCCCCCAAGATGTCCACCCACCTCCCACCCACACACACCAATTATTTCCCCACTTTCCCTTGGGCCCTGGAATAGGGCAAGAGGTTATGAGATAGTCTTCCCCTTCTGTCTTGCAGTCTCAAGCCAAACTGCGAAAGAGTAGTACAGCCCTTGAGGTAGGACTAGCCCTGTCCTGCTCTCGCCAGCCTGCCAGCGCTCCAGCTCCCACAAACACTCTGCACTTGCCCCATCCACACAGGGGCCGGGTCTTGATGAGCCAGAGATGAGCTTAACTTTTCTTTGTTTAGCCCCTTCCCGCCAGGTCCCACCCATTCAGAACCTATGCGCCAGCAGTTCCCCCCTCCTCAGTTCTTCCCTGTAACAGCAAGAGCAGAAGTTGTTTGTCTCAGGGTGTCCATAGAAGCTGCAGTTCGGTTGTTTGCATTTGGTCTGGGTTGGGGGAATGCCCCGGGGACCTCCAGCCCATCCATCTGGCTCAGGGGGCTCTCTGTAGCCATTGCTATAGGAATCAGCCACACGGAACTGGGGTGGTAACAAGGCACCCCTGTGAACTCCATCTTTGCCTGGCTCCAGAGATGGGATGTTGTCCTGGTGGGGGTAGGGTCGCCCAGGAGGGTACTGTCTGGGAAAGGTGGCATATGGTGGAAGGCCACCTACACATGGGCCCCCTGCCAACTGCCGGCGGGGCTCCTGGCAGTGGACTCCACCCCCAGAAGGTCGCGGGATAGTAAAGCCCCCAGGGTAACCAGCAGAGAATGCCAGTGCCTTCGACTCTGCTGGGGGGTCACTGGGCGGGACCTCCCCACCATCTGGCTCTGGCTTTTTGGCTGGAGGAGGCCCACTAACTAACCCTCCATTCATGATCTTCCTCTCAGCTTCCTTCTGCTTCTGTTCTGCCAGGAATCTCTCCTCAGCATCTGCAAGGTAGCGCTGGATCATCTCCTCCTGATATTGGTGCCGGTGGCCCATCTTCAAAGTTCCAACAAAAATAAATTTGCCCTCCCCTTGCATTGCAATCCTCATAATGCTCAAGCTTTGCATCACTTCCTGGCTATACTTGCTCCCTCCATTGCCAGCAGACTCAGACGAGGGTTTCTCTGACACAGGCCCATCCCCAGCTGCATCCTCCTTGCCACCCTTCCAGCTCTTCAATGAGTTGTTCTTCTTCTTCTTCTCTAGTGTCTCGGTACCACTGCTTATTCCAGACCCACTCCCCAGTCCTCCAGGCTTGGGGCCCTTGCTATGCATCAGGCCCCCCATGTTCTTCTTAAGCTTGCTGCCCAAGGTCTTGCCAAAGCTGCCCAGTTTGTTAGCCACAGAATCTGCTCTCTTCTTGTCCTTCTCCCGGTCTCGCTTCGACTTCTCCTTCCGTCTGCTGCCCTCATTGCCAGTAGAACTGCTGCCAACTGACTCCTTGTCTGATTCTCCAGACTCAGGAGTGGATCTGGGCTCGTCTCCAGCTGAGGCTGTGGGGGACTCTGGCTGGGCCAGAGGAGCCTGTAACAGAGAGCACCATTGACAGTTACCTCACTGGTTGGTGTGGGTAAGTTCCCACAGGCACGGAAACTAACAGTTTACAAGGCTCCCTGTCACCTCTGCTATTGGCCATACACAAAAAAGGGTACTATCCTGATTAGTGCCTTTATCACTCTGATATTAGTTAGGGTCATCCAGGAAGAAGGAATGTTAGTTAAAGAGCTGCCCCCATCATTCTGGCAAGCTGGCAAGTCTGAGGAGCCTTTTCTTGATTAGTGACTGATGTTGGAGGGCCCAGCTCATGGTGGGTGGTACTGCTTCTGAGTAGTAGTCTTGGGTTGTGTAAGAGAAGTCAGGAGAGCAGGCTAGTAAACAGCATTCCTCCATGACCTCCGCTTCAGTGCCTGCCTCTATGTTCCTGCCCTGCCTTACAACAATGCTGGAGTGCTATCAGAACACATACATCAAATAAACTCTTTCTTCCCCGCATCAACTCTTTGGTCATGATCTTTACCACAGCAACAGGTAGCAAACTAGAACAGGTGGCAAGTGCACCATGAACCCCATCTGTCTAGCTCCAGAGAAGGTTACTAGTATGACAAAGTTCACTCAAGAAGCCACTGTCCTTTTCTGGCTTCAGCCAGATGGTCATGGGCCAAGAAAAGAAATTTATCTACTATCTAACTTTCCATCACTCACTGAAGTCTGATCTCCTTCTGTAATGAGGAGATTCAAGAGGGAACCTGAGTGTTTCACAGCAGTGAGGCACTGTAATGCAGGGCCTCTGGGTGAGCAGGGGCGTTTTCTTCCTTCCTTCTTTTCCTCTCTTCCTTTTCTCTTCCTTTCCTTCCTTCTTTTCCTTCCTTCCTTCTTTTCCTTCCTTCCTTTTTTTCCTTCCTTCCTTCCTTCCTTTCCTCCCTTCCTCCCTCCCTCCCTTCCTTCCTTCCTCCCTTCCTTCTTCTCTCTTTACTTCTTTCTTTCATTTGAGGTGGGGTCTTGTTACACCATCCAGAGTAGCCTAGAACTCATAATCCCCTTGCCTCAGTTTCCCAAAACACCGGGAATAAGGGTATCTGCTACTTTGCCTAGCTGGAAATTTTTTTGCAGATACCAGTATGCTCATTATTACAAGTCTGTCTATGTCCAATTCTGTTCAGAATTCGTTTCAAGGAAGCCTTAACTAAGCACAAACGCCCAGGCCTGAGCACTGCTTTTGTAGATTCCATCTGCGGAGTTCACAGCTTTGCCTCTGCTCCTGAACTTGTGACCAGGAATCTTTGGCTCTCTTTCTGGTGCCCAAAAAAGATCTATCCAAGGAGTGAGGGGCAGGACACAGAAATGACAATCTCAAGTTATTTAGAGGAAAAAGAAGAAAGGTTTCTTAAGGAGTGTAGGTTAGTATTAGGAAGCAGAGTCTGGAGCCAGTGGTGAAGCACACACCAGCAGGTAGAGGTCCTGGGTTCAATCTCCACGGAGTCAAAGAGTAAAGTAAATAAGGAAGTAGAGAGTGACTGAAGACAGAGAGGAGGAGGGCATGCTCTGACGTCATCATCAACTGTACTACAACAGATTTCTAACTGAGCTCATGGGCTCTCCTTGTTCTTCCTGTCACTGACAGTGAGGACACAAAGGGCTATGGGTGGGAGCAGCCTTCACCTGTGCATCAGATGACAGTGGGATCCACTTCACATTCATATAGCTATGCAGCAGATGTAATTTGACCTCCAGGGACAGAATTATACTGTGAAAAGGAGGGAAGAAAATTAAACAGCTATTACTTCAAAGGCAAGCAGTCCTTTGGAAAAGACTCAACAGTGTCCAGATACCAGACAGCAGTCATTGTCACTGCTGTGACATCATTTGGCAGATTCTGACAATCAAGTGAGGACTATAGCTTTTGGTTTTCCTTTTGTTTTAACGGAAGGGACTCATGTAGTCTGGGCTGGCCTTGAACTTGCAGTGATTCCCCTGCCTCAACCTCCTGAGTGCCATGTGGGATATGGCCCACCCACAATGCTCAGTTCTAAGAACTTTTTTTTTTAAGTACTAGACTTGGGGGCTGGAGAGATGGCTCAGCAGTTAAGACTGCCTGATCTTCCAAAGGTTCTGAGTTCAATTCCCAGCAACCACATGGTGGCTCACAACCATCTGTAATGAGATCTGGTGCCCTCTTCTGGCATGCAGGCAGAATACTGAGAATACTGTACACAGAATAAATAAATAAATCTTTATTTTTTTTTAAAGTACTAGAAATTAAAATCAAACCCTCTCAGGCAGCTCCCAAAGGGAGGCACTGGGTAAGATGTAAGGGACCTGTGTTTACAGCCACATCTCTGCAGGTGTGGAGGGAAGTGGGAGAAGATGCTACCAGACCACAATGAGGCAGCTTTGAGAAGCAGATGAGAAAGAATACATCTTCCTTGCTATCTAAACACCAAAAAGAAATTTAGGAGCAGACTATTTTGGTCACTTGTTTAAAATTCCTCTGCTTTGGCTTAGAATCAAAAGGAATTAGCTGGGCAGTGGTGGCACCTGCCTTAAACCCAGCACTTGGGAGGCAGAGGCAGGCGGATCTCTGTGGGTTTGAAGCCAGCCTGGTCTACAGAGCTAGTTCCAGGACAGGTTCCAAAGCTACAGAGAAACCGTGTCTCAAAAAAACCGAAGTGGGGAGGAGAATCAAATGGAATTTGGGTGTCTTGCTTTTCTGAGCACTGTTTGAGGATTCTGGGATGTATCAGCAGGAACATTTGTCCTGCTCTAAGAAAAGGAAGAAAAAGCATCTGCAAAAGCCCAGTGAACCAATGCCCGGCCTGCCTTCCGTCTCTCCCCCTTCCCAGTAAGCCCAGACCAAGGATGTGACTGTCCTAGCGTTGTACATGGCCACTGCACGTGGAAGAGAGCGCAGCTACAATGCATACGGAAAGGCTAAACTCGCCTCACCTGGCCAATCGGACATTGTCATTGTCATCTTTGCCCCACTCCCAGCCTTTTCCTGGGTCCACAGCAAAGTGCAGGGGCAGCAGCTTATGCTCTGAATCTGTGAGCGGGATCACAGCTAGGGAGGGAAAAACACATGTCAAGAAGTCTTTCTGGGAAGCACAGAAGGCAAATGAACACGCATTGACTTCAATGACTCATATGTAGGCCTGTGACAGACTGTATTTCATCCACCCTCAACCCTTAGAAGTGAAGTACATTCCCCTCACCGAAGGACTTCCCCTCACCACTCAGTACACAATTTAGCCTATTAATCTCCTGGACTTCTGCCAGAGCACCAGACTACTTTCTGCAGACAGGTGCAGCAATGTAGGCTTTAGAAGGCTGGTACCTTAGAACAGACCTTTACTCCAGAACAGGGACAGACACACCTTTTCACCAAACCACCCCCACTTTTTAAAGCTAAAAACTCTTGGCAATATTGTATAGCTTGGTTTAAAAAGCAAAAGCTGGCACCGTCTGGACTTGTTTCCTCCTTCTTAGCCACTATTTTCACTTTTGAGTAAAAATAACACAGAGCAAAACCAAGACAGAACCGGACCCTCACCTTGTTCCCTGGCACTGTCCTTCTGCTCCATCGACACAAGCGCAGAAAAGTGGGCCTGGTCATAGGCGAGCACCAGAGGAGATCGGTGACACTGGCTGGCTGGGACCTCCAAGGGGAGATAGATCCCTCCAAATGGAATAGGGGCAAATGCTGCAGGAAACCACGGAGGTTGTCACTAAGGTTAGGCCCTTGTGCAGTTGTCTCTCTACCCCACTTCCTGTGTGTCTATGTGGGGGCATGCACACAACTGTAGTGAATGCTAGGTCCCCTGGAGATGCCCAAAGTGGGTCCCCACAAGCAGTTCAAGCTCGTAACTGTGGAGTCATCTCTCTAGCCCCTCAATCCCATATTTGAATTGAGCACCCATCCCAATTAATCCCAACAGCTTTCATTTGAATCTCTTAAGGATTTTCCACTATTTTAAGCCCCCACCCACCCCAAAGGTCTGTATATCTCCTTGTCTGTCTTTCCGTTCTGTCCAGCCAAAGTCTCTGTAAACAGGACAGTCTGGAGGTAGAATGACAGGACTGGCCGGCTGACTCACCTTCCCCGCCGGAGTCCCTCAGCATGGTGTCTGCCACGACCACTATAGGCCTCTTGAGCACATGAGCAAGAACAAAGACATGGAATTCCTCTAGGCTCTCATATACTGGCTCCTCTGAACTCTCCACTCTGCAGTTACAGGAGATGAGAATGGAGGAGGCACAGCAGAAGGGAGAAGAAGAAACAAGAGTCGTGAGACCAGCTCCAAAGAGAGGGGAAGGAATGCCCTGCAGATTATGTTGGGGCACATGGTTGAATCTACTCCCACTTTACCAATCAGGAAGTCCAAGAAAAAGGCATGGGGTTCAAATGGTGTTACCAGTCTGGAAGTAAGGGGCTGGTGACAAGGATAAAGGAGCTTGCCATCATGCCTAATGACCTAATTCAATCTCTGAGACTCACACTGCAGACAGTGGAAAGTGCTGGCTCCTGGTACTGTGTTCTGACCTCTGTGCTGTGACGCACGTAAGCACTCACCACTCCTCCACCCACGCACACACATACAAAATAAATAAACATTCAACAATCTGGAAGTGATCCCCATCTCTTAATACTCACCCTTAATATTCAACTCCCATGTCTCTCTAGTACCAAGATCCAGTACATAAACTCACAGCTCCATCCTGCTTTCCTGACCACCACAATCCACACAGCAGACACGTCATAGGAGAGACCTCCATCTACTCGGCAGCTTAACTAAAGTTTATAACATGTGTTCTTGTTATTACTTAGCTTCACCTATTCACTGGCTGGATCAACTCCATCTCCTGTGTGGCTCTTGCAGCTCCTGCATGTCTACCTACCACTGTATTCCCACACTCCTGGCCTGGAGTATTGCAAACACTTACCCACCACCACTGGTTCCATTGGTACCTAGATGCATTCTGGGTTCACTTGAGGCAAGCTTGATCAACTCATTCCATTCCTTCTGCCATTCATCTTCAGTATACACCAGTCCTGACTATGAAAGAAATCGTACAGTAATGAAGGCACACCGGGCAAGCAGAGGTTAGGTTCGAAAGGCAATAGCCATCCCAACCCTCCCAGCATGACATCCACTCTCTATTCTCTGAGCACTTGGTTTACACTTACACAGAGGCAAATTTCTTCTCCTTTTCAGAGTCAAGACCCATAAAAATCGGTTGGCTGGTTTTGAGACAAGGTCTCACTGTATAGTTCTGGCTGTCCTGGAACTCCCTATGTAGACCAAGCTGGCTTGCCTCGGCCTCTGCAATGCTGGGACTATAGGCACGTCACCATGCCCTATCTCATTTCTTTCTGAAGCAGAATCTTTTGTATTGTCATTGAATTAGCTGTATATTGAGGCTGGCCTTACATTTTCAGACAGTTGTGAGCTGCCATGTGGGTGCTGGGAATTGAACCCAGGTCCTCTGGAAGAGCAGTCAGTGCTCTTAACGGCTGAGCCATCTTCTCCAGCCCTTCTTCCGATATTTCTACCTATTGAACAGTACCAACTATCACCCAGATACCCAGACTAAGACCCAGAGAGTTGGCTGAGGTTCCTCTTCCTTCACTCACCTCACACCTGCATGCCTCTGTCAACACTTACTAAGCACGCCGTGCAATGCGGCGCTCTCTGCTTTTCTGAATTCTTCAGATCCATTCTTATTAGGCTACTGCATTACCCCCAGTGATCAAAATCTAATGCCTTGTTTCCTGAGAAGGCATTCTAAGAATCTTTACTGCCCGTGGTATACAAAGCCTACCTCCTGTACCCGCCTCTTCTCTGCACGGGTCTTCTGTTGCATGAAGTCTAATTGGTCTTAATAATCAAAACCCAGAGTCAGATATGGGGCAAATGTTGAAAGATCAGAGAAACAAAGGAGCAAACCACAGCCAACACTTACTTTGCTAACTCCTCAGCCAAAAAAGGCCAAGCTCCTGTCCCCTCCCACGTTATACTCCTCTCTCTGTCCAGCCATAACACTTCCTGTCTGTCTGTACAGACCTCCAGACCTCTGTGGTTAACTAGTGGCTAGCGTTGTCCTCTGATCTTCAAGCAAGCTTTATTTGTTAGTGCACAAACAAAATATCACCATATTTCCTCTTTTTTGTCTAAAATAAAAAAGGTTATAACTAATATAAGAAAAACTATATACAATAAGTATAATAACTATATACAATATATACAGGCAATAACAACAATGTCTGATCCATTAGCAATTGACATTTTGAGAGAAAATACTCCATAACTATCCTATCTTGGTGAGTCCAAATGGTTGTACCTAATTCACTATCTATCCTAACTTGTATTACCAACCCAAAGTTATCTTTTTATATCTTTCAACCTTATATACTTAACACCTCATTTGTAAGTTTCTTTTCTGAATTTGTTAACAAGGAAAACTATATTTGTTGTACCAACGTGGAACTCTCAAGTTTCCACATAAGACCTGAGAAAGCTTGGGGGGGGGGGGGTTTGAAACGCATAGACTTTGTGTCTCTCATGCAGGCCATGGTGCAGAGACAGCACAGCATTCAGACTGGAACACAGCATGGCAGATTCCCACCACAGTACACAAAGGTGTCTCCAAGCCACGGAGAGCACTGCATGGTGAAATTAGCTTTTACTCATACAGACAAAATGTTTATGGCCAGCATGCTACAGGCTGCCTGATGGTGACATGGACCTGCTGCTTCCCACGGGCGGTGACCATGGCTCCCAGAACTGGCGGTGACCTTACCTCCGCCATGTTGGAAAGCCAATAGGGCAGAGCCAACAGTCTAAGCTGTCATGTTGATCCTAGCCATGCCTGCTTAGTATTTTAAAAATTCTCCAGGTCAGAAAATGATTACAGATACACAATAAAAACAGATTCAGGGAAAGAAAGAAAAAAAAAACCCTCTAAGTAGGTCACAACATGTTTAAACAATGTACACAGGCTTAAGAAAGAAAGAAAATGGGGACAGTTATAATTTTAAAAAATAAAATTAAAAGCCGGGTGGTGGTGGCACATGCCTTTAATCCCAGCACTCGGGAGGCAGAGACAGGCGGATCTCTGTGAGTTCGAGGCCAGCCTGGTCTACAAGAGCTAGTTCTAGGACAGGCTCCAAAGCCACAGAGAAACCCTGTCTCGAAAAAAAAATAAAATAATAAAATTAAAGTCTTTAAAGAGACAGTAAAAAATAATATAAAGAAAAATAAACCACATAAAGATGGAAAATCACCAAGCAGCGGAGCTTCAATCAGCTCAGAGACTGAACCCGGATGGCCATATACTTCCATGGGTGATGAACTCTGCTCTGTCAGCACTGTCTGGTCAGAGATGCCGTTTCTGATGTTGCCACATGTTGTTGTCTCTCGAATTTAAAAGAAAATCTTTGAGTTCAGTACACCAAAAAAAAAAAAAAACCACAAAAAAAAAGATAGAAAATCACAGAGGATCTGGATTATGTATACTATTACATTTTATTTGAAATTTTGGCTGTTAATGAGCTAACTACAGAGAGACATTTGATTGTGGGGGCTGCTAAGCTAAAGCAACATGCAGATATCTTGACTTCAAAATATGGGAAAAGACGTTGTGCTTTTGTTTCCACAGGTGACAAGAGGCTGTGGATTTCTTTCAAGTTACCATGGTTTGATTGAGCAAGACCTCCCAAGAAGTCTCCAATGGGAGTGATGGCCCAGGTGATCCAATATCCAAAACAGTTTCCAGGCTGCTGGCTGAGATGGACCAACCACACAAAATACCCCAGTCAGGGTATTCTAAATTTTCTCAAGTATCCCATGAGATTACCAACACCCCCAATCAGCCAGAAGTAGTATAAAAAACTACGCCTAAATTCCCAAGATGTTATTTATGAATGTTTTTTTTCATTTAAAGGGGGTTGGTTATTAACGATCATAGTCAATCTCTTTCTAGAGAAAAAAGGAGGATATGATATGAAAACAATTTTTTAAAAGGTAGATTATTAAATCTACTTTAATACAAAAACAACTGTTAACCTCAAAATACTTTACATTGGTATATATTTTGGTTTACTGGTATAAATTTAAGGTAAATTTTCTTTATTTCTACATGTATATTCCTATTCTCATTTAAAGTATTATGTTTATGTAGTTCATTTAAAATATAATGTATAGGTAAAAAATACAAATGAATAGTCATCTATCATAGTCAAACGTCACATTAGTCAGGTTTTCTAGAGATGGAGAGATAGGTAATCTTCAAACACTTCAAAGACCTATAGAATATGGCATTTAAAATGTTTTAATAAACTTAGAATTCTTTGGATGTGAAACATCTGCTCCTTATGGAGTTTGCTTTCAATGTGGCGAGACAAGACATTTGGGCAAGAAACTGCTCTTTACTAGACTGTTTAACAATATGCTATATAAATTGAACATGCAGGACCCATAGGAAAATGACTGCTGAACTTGCCAAGACAAGGTGGGACAGTCCTTCAGGGTTCCTGCTTCATAAAAGAGATCTGCCAGACATTCTACAAGACACAGAAGAAAGTGACTGATGAATTTTGCAAAAATAAGCAGGACAGTCCTTCAAATTTCCTGCTTCACTGAGAAATCTGCCAGATACTCGAGGCCTATAGGCTGAAGATGGAGGCCCCAACATTGCAGAAGAACTTTGGACAACTGTCCATGAAGTCAGATATCTCTGTCATTTCTAGAGTTTTGGAAAATGCTTACAATGCACTTCCTGTTTGATTAGGTAATATTAGATCCTTCTGGGGTCTTTGATTGAGTTGAAGACTAAACAGTTATAATTACAGTTTTCCTTAGTTAAGATAAAAGATAAATATAAAACTTTAGACTCACAAAGATAAAACAGATGATGGAGTATTTAATTTTGTCAAATACAAATAGACTAAATATTTTAACTGCAATTCTTGCTTGATAACTGTTTTGTTATATGTAATTTTACTATATTAAAGTTAAAGCCTTCCTTTTTAATTAGATGATGTGGGATGCCCCTCTGTATATTGTGAATATGTTTTATTTTATTACCACTGGTTAATAAAGAAGCTTCTCTGGCCTATGGCAGAGGAGAATATAGCTAGGCAGGAAATCCAAGTAGAGAGAGAGGGAGAAAGAAGATGGAGTTAGAGAGATGCCAGCAGTTGCTGGAGGAGTAAGATGCCAAAACATTATTAGTAAGCCACGGGGCAGGTAGCAATACACAGATTACTAGAAATGGGTTAATTTTTATGTAGAGCTAGTCAGTAAGAAGCCTGAGCCATTGGCCAATTATAATTACTATTAAGCCTCAGAATGATTATTTCCTAAGTAGCTGTGGGGATCAGTCCAGAGGGACTGGGTAGAGACAGTCTCCAGCTACAGTCTCTCCTCTATCAGGGCTGCTCCTGAAGAGCACTGCCTCCCACTCTGATTGTTTACCATAGGTATTCCTCCTGCCTGTAATGACCACTCCCAGTGTGCCTGGTGAACAATTCTTCACCCTTCATAGCAAAGCTCTCCTCTGAGTCTTCCCCAGGACAGTCCCTCCTTCCTGTGGATCTCTCCTCACCTGTTCTATAGAACTCTATTAGAGACACCATGTCTGAGTCAGGTGTAGTGGCGCACACCTCCACCTTCAGGAGGAAGAGACAGGCAGATCCCTGAGGGTGCCAAACCAACTGAGGCTACCAGTGAGACTGAAAAATCAACAGGAAACAAGACACTACACTATGTCTGTTTTGCTCTATATCTTTAAATGTCCATTTTATTCTAGTGCTCTACAAGAAAGAATCATGTTTTATGCAACACGGCCCAGTGCCTATTATATGATCAATAATCAATAAATCCATGCTAAGTGAAGTTATAATTTTTATTAAAGGATTATGTATAGCAATACAAATAATTTGCTTTGTTTTCTTGCTTTTTGAGACAAGGTCTCACTGGGTAACTCACAGTAAACCTCCTGACAGACATGCCTCAACATCTAGCCAAATGACTTAAAGATACATTGGCTTTAGGGGTTGGGAATGCAGCTTAGGTGGCAGAGTGCTTGCCTAGCATTAACGAAGCCCTGATTTTTATTTGCAGTATCAGATAAACTGGGTATAGTGGTATACTCCAATAATTACGGACAATCCTGGCACTCAGAGGACGATGAGAAGTTTAAGGTCATTCTCAGCTACAAAGTAAGTTGGAGGCCAGACTGGGCTAATTGAGACTCCGTATTGATGGGGGGGGACAGAAGAAAAGGCTTTAGGACATGTGATGATTTGATTTTGAGAGATTAAGTTTATCTTATCAGTATATTTTGTTTCGCATTAAAACTGAATTTCACCAGATGAATCTAAAATGGCTGAAAGAAATTTAAGGAAATGCTCAACATCCTCAGCCACCAGAGAAATGCAGATTAAAAGAACTCTTAAATCCCATCTTACACCTGTAAGAATGGCCAAGATCAAAAACACTGATGACAACTTATGCTGGAGAGGATGGGGACAAAAGGAACACTCCTGCATTGCTAGTGGGAGTGTAAGCTGGTACAGCCCCTTTGGATGTCAGTGTGGCAATTTCTCAGAAAATTAGGAAACAACTTACTTCAAGACCCAAAAATGCAAAGTAATTTGCAAACTGTAAAATACTACCACAGACTTCAGATGAAAATAAAGAGGACAATACAGAAGTTATATATGGAATGCTCATGCCATTTTCATACACATCCAGGAGGACCTGCTCTGATTCCTCCTTTCCCTATCACCTAGTTCTGCTGGTTCTGGGCTTTCTGAGACAGGCTTTCTCTATAGCCCTGGCTATCCTGGAACTTACCCTGTAGACCAGGCTGGCCTCTGCCTCCTGAGTGCTGGTATCAAAGATGTGCGCCACCATTGCCTGGCTTTTCTTTTTTAAAATATTAATTATTAGCCGGGTGGTGGTGGCGCACGCCTTTAATCCCAGCACTCGGGAGGCAGAGGCAGGCGGATCTCTGGGAGTTCGAGGCCAGCCTGGTCTACAAGAGCTAGTTCCGGGACGGGCACCAAAGCTACAGAGAAACCCTGTTTCGAAACCCCCCCCCCAAAAAATATATATATTAATTATTTTATGTATGTACTTTGCCTGCATGTATGTACGTGCACCACATGCTTGCTGGTGATCAGTGAGGTCAGAGGAGGGCACTGTTTCCCTGGAACTGGAGTTATGGACAGCTGTGAGTCAGCAGAACTCTTCCACAAGAGCAAGTGCCCTTAACAGCTGAGCTCCTCTCCAGCCCCTCGGCTTCCTGTTTCAATACACACAGCCACTAGGTGGCAGACGCTCCCAACAAGTTTTACCATCAATTTCAACACACTATAAGAAGAAACAGGAAATAATGAGTATCTTAAAACTCAAGTATCTCAGGTCATCTCCTTCCTGCTCCCAAGGTAAGGGATAAAGTCATCAAAGTTCAAGCAAGACAATCATGAATGACACATTTCCAGTGGGAGACTTTGGTTATGCCACCAAAGGAATGAAAGGATTGCTCCTTCACTAGCCTCTAGTCTATGCACACATGCCCCAAAGGAAGAGCAGAAAACATAGAAAGGAACTTAGCTACTTCTGCTTCTCCTGGATAAACAGTTCCAGATCTAACTCTATCTTTAAAGTAACTATAATAGGTTTAATAGTCATAATTGAGATCTACACAGCAAGTTCCAGGACAGCCAGGGTTGTTAAATAGAGAATCCCTGTCTCAAAAAACAAAACAAAAATCCATCATTAATTTCTTATATAAAAGTAATCACAATATCAGCCAAATCTCTGAACAGTAATATTTAAATTCAACTTAACAAGTATCTTTTTACATGTTTTAATCAAACCAAAGCTAAGTATATGAAGAACAAAGTTGTAGACTATTAAAAACATTCAAGCACTTACACAAGAATTAAAAACATAGGTGGCAAGCAGTTAAGGGTACTTGCTACCAACCCTGAAAACCTGTTCAATCTCCAGACCACACTGTGGGAGCAATTTGTTTCATACAAGTTGTCTCCTGACTTCCACATGTGTGGCATGGCATGCACACATTCACATATAATAAACATTTTTTTTTTTAAGAATTAAGAAGAAGCTGAAAATAGTGATTTACCCATATCCTAGCAATTGGGAAGCTGAGGCAGAAGAACTGCTGCAAATTCAATGCCAGCCTGGACTAAGTAGTGAGTCCCAGGCTAGCCTGGGTTACAGAGTAAGAGCCTGGCTAAGGAGAAAAGGGAAGAGGAAAGAGGGGGGAAGAAGGAGAAGTGTGAGAAGGGAAGAACAGGAGGTGAAGGAAGAGAGGGGAGGAAAAAGGAAGGGAAGAGAAGAAGGATTCAAAATTAATCTAGGGCAGGTGAGATAACTCCATAGATAGAGGCACTTACCACCAAGCTTGATGATTTGAGTTTTGATCCCTGGAATCCACACAGTGGAAGGAGAGAACCAACTCCCACAAGTTGTCCTCTGACCTCCACATACACATTGTAGTAATGTATGCAGCCCCCCAACAAATGGATGGATGGATGGATGGATGGATGGATGGATGGATGGATGGATGAATGGATGGATGGATGGATGGATAATCTAGCCTAATAATACAAAATGAAGTACAAAAATCCTATGAAATTGAAGCCAGGCGGTGGTGGCGCACGCCTTTAATCCCAGCACTCGGGAGGCAGAGGCAGGAAGATCTCTGTGAGTTTGAGGCCAGCCTGGTCTACAATATCTAGTTCCAACACAGGCTCCAAAGCTACAGAGAAACCCTGTCTCAAAAAAAAAATCCTATGAAATTATCATAGCGCATTAAAACAACAAAGCAAAACAAAAACCTTTCCACTAAGAACTACTGAGTATCTGTAAAAGGCACAATGTTAGAAACCACAGGTTTCTCTCGCAGGTACAGGCCTCGATTAGCTGGTCTTAGTAGATAAGAAGGCACTTGTCCTGTGGCATTTCCTGCATTTTCTGTGAGTTTCAGAAGTACACAGGAAGACACAATCCAGCACTAGGAGGCTTTGGAAACAGGGTTCTCCCACTCAAGCTCACCCACCTCTTTATTCTGCTGTGTTTGCTGCCACCTCCAGCGTCTTCTCAATGCTTCCTTCTCGATACCCTTCTCCATTAGTGCATACAAAGCTTTCCTCAGCACCAAGTCTCTATCATGGAAACCCCACATCCCTGTGGGGAGAAAGCAAGGCACAGGACACTGTCTTAATTCAGCTCCACTTACTAATCCAGCCTTTGTTTTGTGATGACAGGGCTCAAACCCAGGGCCTCAAAAAAGGATGGGGAGGATAGAATACATTCCCCAAACTCCTGAAAGGAAGCCCTTACTCCTCAGCAAATCTAACAAACCAAACACAACAGCCAGTAAGACTGGTATGGCACCACGACCATCAGCATCAGAGCTCATGAAATAGCTAGAAAATGGGGACCCCTTCCAAAGCTAAGAACAAATATACGGAGTTGTGAGTCCAAAGTCAATGTCACAAGGACCAAGTAGAAGAATAATCAAGTATAATGTTGCCACCACACATGTATATAACCACACAAACTTTGCTTACTATGCTCATTACTCCTAGAGCTCAGCTCAGAATGGAGCCTAAACCAGCCCTGTGCTTGTCCATCTCAAAGGACAACAAGCCAACCCAAGGCTTGTCCATCTCTCTAAGTCTGCTGTGAGCCCTCACTTGACCTGAGATGTAATCCTGCACGTGATGTTTGGCTCAACTGCTTTCTCTCTACAGGGGAGGGAGGACCATTTTTAAGACTCACCAAGAGAGGCTGCATGCAGGAGGCAGTTCCCATCTCCAGTAGTTGCTAAAGGAAGCAGCCTCTGACAGGTGGAGTCGACACTGACCCACCAATTCAAACGCCCTACAGACATGACAATAGGAGAAAAGGAGAGAAGTGGATTAAGAAGACAGCCCGGAATAAAACTACTCTTTTTCCCCTTGAGATGGGTGTCTTGTTACACATGACCCTTCTGCCTAAGCCTCCCAATAGAGATACTGCATGCTCTATATTACTGTTGTTGTTGTTGTTATTATTTATTATTATGATTTTGAAACATGATCTCATGAAACATGACGGGCCTTGAACTACTGATATATCTGCCTCTGCATCCTTAGTGCTGAGATTATAGGAACACAACATTAAGTCCAGCCTCTGTGATTCTCTATATAGTCTTTCTTTCAGTTAGAATGTATAGGGATGACTGGTTAGATCAGTGGTCTTAAGGAAGGACTGTTTTGTCTCATGGGATCATTAGCCAATGTATGAAGATATGTCTGTTTGTCACAATTGGTAGAGAGGTACATACTTCTGGTATCTAGCATACAGAGACCAGAGAGAACATTATATTATATTATATTATATTATATTATATTATATTATATTATATTATAAAATAAAATAATGCTAAAGGTAGCATGTACAATAAAGAATTAATCTGGCACCAAAAGTCAATATTGCTCAGACTGAAACTGTTAGCTACTTTGTTTGAATCCTTCACTCTGGCAAAAATACTAGTAAATACACTGGAAGCAAAGCTCAACTTAACTGAATCATAAACAAAAGAAAAACTATGTATGGTATATGTCTGTATCATTCAGCACTCTGCAGGTATGCGGTGTGACATTAAAGTTATAATCAAAAAGAAAAAGTACATAAAGCATCCAAGTAAATCAGACTCAACTGTGAACGGCAATCTCACAATTGCCAAGTCAGGACTTACAGGAGGGAGCTAGTTTACAAACGACCCTTAAAATTGTGTTTCCTTGAGCAATTAAAAGTTTACAAAAGGTAAAACGGCTTATAATTTCACTAGGTAACTTGCTAGCTTCTAAAGAGAGTTATAGTTAAGATACATGGATATGAAATGAAAAAACTCCCTTTCCATGTCCCCACTTCCAATCTCCAATTTTCCTTCCATTAGAACTGAAAATCTTTTTTAATATTTATTTAAGTTACGTGTATGAGTGTTTTATCTGCATGTATGTCTATGTCCCACAAGAATGCCTGGTGCCCTCAGAGGTCAGAAGAGGGCACTGGCTCTCCTGCAAGTAGAGTTATAGACAACTTCAGGCTTACATGTGAGTACTGAAACAAAACCTGTGTCCCTGAAAGAACGGATTCTGAGCCATATCTCTAGCCCCCTTGGGGATTTCTTTTTCCATTTTTGAGAAAGGTCTTAATAGGTAGAGATAGCTAGCCTGGAGCTTGCTGTGTAGACCAGGTAGATCAGATGGGCCTCTTCTGTCTCTAGAATGCTGAGATTAAATAAAAGAACACACCACTAAGCCTGGCCTTTTTCAATTTCCACAACCACCATGAGGATATTCTAACACATAAGTTCCTCCCAGAACCGCCAACTACCATACTGTTTTACAGTAGCTAATTTTTTAAAAATTACACTTAGTGTGTGAGTGTGTAAGCAATGGCACATGTGTGCATGTCCCAGCACCTGTGTGGAAGTGAGAAGACAACCGGTGGGAGTCAGTTTTCTTCTTCACAGTGTGAGTCCCAAGGATCAAAAGCAAGTCATCAAGCCTTGGTGGCAGATGTCTTTATCCACTGAGCTATCTTGCTGACCCAAACTAATTTTAATGCTAATTTAAAATGAACTCAATTGTAAAGGTAAATAAACGTAAATAAAAGTCATAGATGTGACTCTCAGTGCATCATCTATAGCCTTGGTCCTCTGTGTTTGTAAAGGTGCTCCATGGCCAATTATAATCAGTCATATTTGTTCATGTGTTGATTTGGGGGCATCAATTACTAAACCCTTCACATATATATCTGGTTTCCCTTCTATTAAATAGGAACTTTCCAAAGTATCTAATGTTTATTCCTGCCCCTCCCCACACACCTGGCTAATTTTCATTCATTATCTCAGGACATGTATCTGACTGACCCCTATCTGTGACAGCTATCAGATAACACACTTAAAAAAGAGGTTGCTGACGAAGACTGGCCCCTTTCTGTGGCTGCAGGCAGAGACTAGAGGAGACATCGCTGAAGAGGAAACACCCACTGACCTGCCTGTTCCAAGGCGACCAGCATGGACTGTTCAATGAGATCCCTCTCTATGAAGCTTCGGAAGTCTTCTTTGTACACAGTGAGATCTGGAAGCTGGAAGGCACAGATGGGCATTTCCAGGGGGTGCTCACTGCTCCCCCCACCCCCACCATTGGAGGAGACATGGGACCGGGCCAGGGAAACAATGCTGGAACTGGCGTGGGAGATGCCCCTAGACAGGCGTTTTTCTGCAATGAGAAATGGAGTCACCTTAGAATATATGCAACCCATTTTGAGAACTCTCCACAGATGAAGGAGGTAAGAGCACTTGACCATTTCCAGTCAAGGAAAAACTACCTAACCAGCTACTTCTGAACCTCATGGTATTTCTTTTCTTAAGCCAAATACAAAGGGGAGAATATACAAAATGGTATTTTTGTAGATACTTAGAGTAGTACAAAAACACATTCACCTAACCTTGTTGGGGTTTCCCTGACTTTCCTTTTCCTATGACCTCATCTTTGACTCCCATTTTTCAACATGAGTGTGAGTCATTCACTTAGCAACTGGGTCATTTTTCTAGTGGGAAGAAGAACAAGTAAGAGAAATGGGCTTTCATTTGGTTGGATTTAGCCAAATAATGACTCTAGTAATCCTACATCTTAGAGGATGTAGAAAAGATTTCCATTATAGAAAAGAAAGTGACAGTGTCATCACCAACATCTATATTATTTACTATAACTTTTATTAGTATTCATATTTATCATAAATTTACAGAGACAGTCAAATTTTAATATGCCAGAGAGCAAAACAGTAATGTAAACTGCATCCCCAAATCATTTCATATGTTTTAAGTACATGGCACCTGCAATGCCCCAGCCCATGTGACATTATGAGCAAAATGTGTCAGTATAATATTATGTATTTGTACAGCTTGAAGTACATGGGTGATTATCACAGGGGATGGGAGCTCTAATGCTATGCAGTTGTTGATGTGAAGCAAGCAAGAACTGTCTCAGCCCATTGTATAGCTAGCTACAAATTACCAGCTGGATTTGGTGGGAAGAGAGTTAAGGAATGAAAACACCTTTAAAGGAGCACACAAACTCTTCCTAATCCACACGCAAAAGCTTTGTCCTCAGTTCAAGCAATACCTTGAACGATGTCATCCTGTCTCTGTAGGATCGGTCGAGAAGGGCGAGTGGGTTCTCTATCAGAACACCCTTTTTCAGGGGTCTTAGAACAACTACTCCCTCCACTAAAGGGTGGGGACAGGTTCCCAGCATGGACTTGGCGGAGCTGTTCAAAATCACTGAGGGCAGCACTCACATCCCAGTTCTTTCCTAATAGAAAAAAGAAATACCATTTTAGACCCAGAGTATTATGAAACTGGAGAGAGACATAGGAAGACCATTCTAACCACCCTAGCACAACCAAGCAAGCCAGGTATGGCAGCACAAGCTTACAATGCTAGAACTCGAGAGGGTGAGACAGGAGGATCAAAGAATTTAAAGCCAGTCTGGTCTACCTCAGACTCAGTTTCAAAACACCTCATATCAAAAATAAACCTAGTAATGCCAGGCAGTGGTGGCAGATGCCTTTAATCCCAGCACTTGGGAGGCAGAAGCAGGCGGATCTTGGAGTGAGAGGCTAGCCTGGTCTATACAGGACAGCCAAAGCTATACAGAGAAACCCTGTCTCGAAAAAGCAGATTAGATAGATAAGTAGATAGATAGATAGATAGATAGATAGATAGATAGATAGATAGATAGATAGATAGATAGATAGATAGATAGATATAGTTAAAGATGAACAAATAAATAAATGAGCCAAGTAAGAACATACACCACAATTCTATCAACTTTCTTATCCAACTACTTTAATTTTCTTCAATCTGAAGCACTGATTTTCTTTATTGTCTATTTCCTATGTAAACTATATAGTGATACTTTGTCTCTAAACTCAAAGGGCTCTTCAGAGACTTAGTCACTAAAATGAAACTCCTTTTACAGATAAATGAGACAAAGCTTACAGAAGTACCATGACTTGTTCAAAGTCACAGTTAGTTTGCACCGGGCTCATTAGCTGAGGTAGATTCTAGGATGTCTGAAAGCCACCTAACGGTGAAACTCTCCAGTGAAGAGTTTCTAGGTATCACAGCACCAAAAGGAGCTGCACTGCTCCTGCTTTACAAACAGCTCTCTATCTCAAAGACTCGATCACAGTTTTCTGCAGCTAAATTATTTCATACATGTTGGCTGTTTGCACCTGTGCACTCTAGCTGCTGCAGCCTTGGGTTAGCTTCTCACTGAGTACCCTACACCTCCAATCTACCCAAGAAATCCCATGAGATTTGTTTTTCTAAAGCACCGTTCTAACCATTTTAGCTCTATGTTCAAATTCTTTATGTAATGGCTCATCACTAATCCTTTGCCCATTATTTGAGACTTTCTATGACCTCTCCTATTTCCTAGCCTTTTCTCTGTGCTATAATTTACTTATTTATGAAAATGTAGATAATAATACTAGCATGCTGTGTAGCCATTTCTTCCAGGTTGGATATGACCATTGCCATTTGACACCCTCTTCTGGCCTTCTTAGATACTAGGCATGCACATAGTATACATACATGTCAGGCACTCACACACAGACATAAAATAAGACCAATTTTTTTTTAATTCCCCCTTAGTAGGGAGATGGTAATGAGATTAATGACGTTCATTAGGTCCCTCCTCTGCTCAAGGATATATAAAAATTTAAGAATTGGTTCAAAGACAGACTTTTTGGTGGTATAGCTGTCCAGTTTTCCACATGCTTGGCATGCTACCCATGCTCCTAAAGTAACCTCAATAAGTTCTGGTTCAGCAGGCTAATTTTGGTTGAGGTGGCTTTTATAATCTGCTCCCTCTATCAGGGATGGATAGAAATATCCTTCCCCAGAAAAAAGTCATGCAATGCTGTGCCTGAAGCACAGTGCTGTTCTGAAGGTTAAGCAAGTCGAAAGCACGTACAACAGTATCTTGTATGCAGATTCCCACACGCATTTACTACTGCTGCCACAGTCTCTGTTGTAACCCATGCTTGCTGACTTAATTCTAATACTCTTCAACTCTCTTTCTTCACTCTTTGTTCTGGTCTCCTTGCTGTTCCTAGACCACACCAAGACTGCTCCCACCAAGGCCTCTCTTGCCTATTCTACTGCATAGAAGACTTTTCTCCAGTGTATCTACATATGTGAATCTTTGTAAACTTCAAGTATCTGTTCAAATATCACATTCTTAGTCGGTCCTACGCTGGCTTCCCAGTTTAAAATCACATGCATTCCATCACTCTGCTCAGTTTCCCAAATGCACTCCATACCCTAGAACATACTTTACAATGTGTATCTCTACCATACTTGTTTACTGTTTATCCTACTGCAACATTAGGACAGGAACTTTGGCACAAGCATCCAAAATAATACCTAGCATCTAGAAGAGACTCAATAAATACTTGCTGAATAAATGGAGAGTATTTCCCCTAAATCGATTCATCTATTAATTTATAGCCTGTTTTAAGAACAGGATCTCCAACTGTCAGGAATGCCAACCATCTCCACCCCAAAACATGTGTGCCCTCTCTTCCTCATATGACCCCTAAATCAGTAATAGCATCACAATCCCTGAAAGTCCCAAGCCTTCAGTTTCAGCTCCTCACACTCTCTTCTCCCTCACTATCGCAGTTAATCCTCAGGGTCTAAATATCTCTCACATCCATTCCTTCTTGTCTATTTTTATTGTCTCTGCCCTGACTCAAATCCTCATAATACTTACCTAGTCTTTGGTGTTTTGAAAGGGAGACTCTCTAATAAGACTTTCTAAGTCTCTCTGCTCCTAATCTTTTTTCTAATTTATTCTTTGTACTACAACCAAAGTTAATGTTTTGTTGTTTTGATTTGAGAACAAGGCTAGTCTCAAATTCACAGAGATCCGCCTGCCTTTCCTGAGTGCTGTGATTATGTGACATTACGCCTTGGAAAGAGTTAACTTTTAAAGAAAAACAGCGTGAGAAAGAAGGAGACAACATCAAAGTTCTTTATTTCTTTTCTAAATTGTACCTTTTTAAAAAGTCACTTATTTTTTTATTTTATGTGTATAAATGTTTAGTCTGCATGTATGTGTGTGTATCACATGCTTCCCTGGTGTTCAAGGAAGCCAACTGAAGTTGCATAAAGCTATGAGCCATTATGTGAATACTGGGAACTGAACTCAGGTTCTCTGTAAGAGCAGCAAATGCTCAACTACTGAATTATCTCTCTAGCCACTAATTTATATCTAAATCCACCAACTTCTCTCCCTCTCACCCACACTGTGGTCTAAGTCACCATTATCTCTCACCTGAACTATGGCAATTCTTAGCTGGTTTTATCATTGGCCACTTCCAATGCAATCCTATTGGAATAGCTTGAACACTGAAACTGGAAAAACTATTCTTATTCTATTAAAAACTTCACTTCCAATGAACATAGAAGTCCCTTACTATGGCCAACAAAGGCCCCATATTCTGCTTCTTGTCCACCTAACCAGCTCCCAATCATTCTCTCATCTCTCTCACTATTTCTCTTTACATTACATCCATCTCTCTCTACTCTTAGGGTTGTCTGTAACTACTTCTCCTGGGTAGGCCTTCCAAACTCTAGAGCTGAACCAGATTTCCATCTTCACTCTCATAGCACGCTCAGCTTTTTTTTATATATAACGTGGGTGTTTATAACATATAAGAAGTAATTTATAACATAATCATTAAGAGACACATTCTAAAAAATTGTCAAAGGTTCAAATCCTATGTAGCTTCACTGAACCTCTGTTTCAAAGTTATAGCATGGTAGTTGAGAAAATACATCTCAAGTACCTGGCATATGCTAGGCACACTGCACATTTTATAAGAAGATGATTTCATTTTTAATTTTTTTCTTAATTTTGAGTGTGTTGTTGCGCTGCGTGTAGTCTATGTGTGTGTGGTGTGTGCATACAAGTGTGTATAGAGGTTAAAGCATGTGTGTGGTATATATGTGTGGTGTGTACATACAAGTGTGCAGAGGCTAGAGCTCAAGATCAAGTGTTTTTACTTATGATTATGATTTTAGTGAGCTAATTAACTTTCTTCTTGGATTATCTAAATATAAACTCATGAAGAAAGCTCTCGAAAACATACAAGGTGAAGGGATTTTGGATTTTAAAACTAGTTGGGCACACCAAGCAGGTAATAAGAAGCAACTTAAATGGAGGTCTATGGAATACAGAATACTTTTCTGATCACCTTAAATATTCCTAGTAAATATGGCATTTTGCTTTCTTTTCTCACTCTCTCCTTACCTTCCAGAAGATCTCGGGCCAGCCCTGGCTCTGCACCTGTAGAACGGACAAAATCCGACAGGACAGCATCCATGTCCAGGGTCATGGGATCATCAGGTTCTCTCAGGCAGCAGGATGTGAGCAGAACATAGATCAAAATCCAGGCTTGAACCTGAAAAGGAGACAAGCACACAAGGCTCAAGTACCTAGAACAACACCATCCCAGTCCAATTCCAACAGGTTTATCTGAATGGGAAACTATTCTGGTTCCTTCATTCTAGTTGAAGTTTGAAATAAAGAAGTTTAAAATTATTTGAAGAATCACACTTAATTTCCTCATTAACAATAATGTCTTAATGCCTACAATAACCACAAACCACTATGAACAAAGCTTTCTCTCCGCTATTTATTTATTTGCTTGTTTGAAAGAGGCACTAGGTATTAAACCTAGGGCTTGTATATGCTGCGCAAGTGCTCTATACCCACCCCAGCGTCAAGTTTGCTTCACCAGTTGAAAGGAAGGAGGCAGCAGAATGCTGCCCTATAAAGCTCCCCAGCCTGCAATGTTTCCTAACATAGCCCCATGTTCATTTCTTTCCTGAAACATATTTATTATTAAGGGTTTTAGTTTATTTTTGGAGACAATGCTTTATTCTGCAGTCTTCTTGCCTCAGCATCTTGAATGCCATCATGCCCTGGGTTTCCTCTGAAGTTAATTTAATCACTCCCTGTCTAACTTCTCTTGATTTTCATACGCCAAGTTTTGGGAAATAGGAAGTTGTGTGTGTTCTTTCCTGATGTATCAGCAGAACAAATCACTTGACACACATGGCACACTGGCCCTTAGCAGACTCTTATTAAACAAATGAGTACTACACAGCAGAGGAGTTCAGGGTTGACTAATAGTCCCTTGCTGGCTGAGTAGACAGGAAGTGTAAAGTAAAAACTGAGAACTACTGAAAATAAAACAGCAAACTATTCTACACATCTGAGTAGAGCCCAAAGGCTCATCACAAAAGCAACTTCAGGAGTTCAGGAAACAGGCAGAATCAGAAATGCTTTTCTCCTTCCAGGATAGATGAGTACTAGGTAAGTTTACCTGAAAAAAAATCCTTTCTTTCAGACTTGACTTTGGCAGAAACTATGTCTCTGACCTGACCACCTGGCGCCAAGCCAACATTCCTCTGTGGTTAACAGACCCAGTTGAGAAAGAAAAATTGGGTGGAGAACAACCTCTGACCAAATTCACCAGGTCTGGAGAAGGTGGCTCATTCATAAAGTGCCCAGGTACCCACTGCCCACTACACCCACTAATTCCATCTTTTTGGGAAAAGCCAAAACCAGAATTCTTGAAAACAACAGGTGACTCAGACAGAACAGTCTTCCTACACCTAAAGCCCAAGAATGACTCCCAAGCATTTTTTTTCTTCACCCCGCTTCTGTCCCAGGATACAACTTGTTTAGTGGTATGATCTG
This sequence comes from Microtus pennsylvanicus, assembly GCF_037038515.1. Lineage (NCBI taxonomy): Eukaryota > Metazoa > Chordata > Mammalia > Rodentia > Cricetidae > Microtus > Microtus pennsylvanicus. Next base: position 118,142,700 of record NC_134585.1, read on the forward strand.
ATCCCAATTTTCTTCATTCCTTAAATATTGTAAGGCAAATAAGAAATATTTGTGGGTTATAAAAATTCTAACTCTCTAACCTGATAACTCATTGTCTTGGTGGTGGTAGGCTCTTTTGATATTTTTTTTTTGAGAAACTATTATTTCTTTTAGTGCTCTAACAACACAAGAAGTCAGTGGATACAGGACATGATTTATTTTATCCCAGGCCAACATTTAGCAAGGTATCTACAATATTGCAGGAGTAATAAATACCTGCTGAATAAACTCAATGTAAACAAATGTCTCGTCTTCATCTGCCTCAACATACTAAGCACCAAGTCAACATTCCTCTGAGGTTATTAACCTCCCTCTAACCCAGAACTGCATGAAGAACTTCTGACCAAGCTTTCTAAACAGTGACCCAATCCCCTTGAAGTCTGTGCTTAAGAACTTAACTTCAAGGCAGGCAAGTGGTAATGTCTGTAATACCAGCACCCAAGAGGCAGAGGCAGGAGGATTGAGAATTCAAGGCTACAAAGAAAGACCCTATCTCAAAAAAATATTAAAAAGTAAATGCTTTCAGAAATCATAGATGAATGAAAGGCTTTTCATCTCCTAGCGCACGTGAGAATTCTGTCCAAAGCCCACGGTGTTCAGCACTTTGGTCACAGGACATGGGCACTGCCCAGTAACAACATATAATTAAATAATGCAAAATCAAGAACCTAGCTCCAAAATGAACTTCAATCTCTGTTCTTAAAAGATAAAAACAGGAGGGCTGGAGAGATGGCTCAGTGGTTAAGAGCATTGCCTGTTCTTCCAAAGGTCCTGAGTTCAATTCCCAGCAACCACATGGTGGCTCACAACCATCTGTAATAAGGTCTGGTGCCCTCTTCTGGCCTTCCACATACACACAGACTATTGTATACATAATAAATAATAGAAATAAATATTAAAAAAAAAGATAAAACAGGACTGATGAGTGTGGTGGCTCAGGCCTTCAATCCCACACTCAGAAGTAGAAGAGGGCAGAGCTCTGTAGGGAAAGGCCAGCTTGGTCTACAGAGTGAGAGCCAGAGCTATGAGAGCTATGAGACCCTGTCTTGATAGACAGACAAGAAAAGTAAACAAAACAAAGCAAGCCACTTTAACAACCTTCTGAGAGGATATGGGGAAAAACAGAAACAGCACTCAGCAGAAAGGAGAAGACCTGACTAAGCCACAGGCACACAGACAATTTCCAGCCAGATTCAGGCTCCTGAGCACGAGAAGCAAATGAGAACTATTGGTGCTATGGCATCTGAGATCTTACATGGTAACAGAAGGTAGGTCATTCATTTCCAAACATCTAAGATAAACAAATAACTCATATCTGGAAAGACTGGCTCTTCAGCAAAAATGTGAAGCACTAAAGCAAACTTCTTGGCAGCACATTCTTGTATTTGATTCTCCAGGTACATGGCATGGACTGTGCCCTTTGCCCAACAGGTAAGGACAGCAGCTCTTGTTACATCACCACACCTGGCTAAAGGTTCTCAAATTCCATGGGGATGTCGAAGCCAATGGCAAAGACTCTGCCTCAGCACACAGGAAGGAAAAACCCAAACAAGAAAACAAAACACTAACCTTGAACTTTTCAAATAAAGGGAGGCCGCACTCAAATCTTTGTTGATTATATGTATAGACAGATTCCAACGTCAAAATCAACCAGTTTCCTAGTAAAGGGGCCATCACCAACTACTCAGACCAGTGCAAGGACTCCTCTATTACATCTCTAGCAGGTCATCCAGTTCCCGAGTGAATACAAGCTTTGATAGGGAGCTCAATGCTTTCAGCCCCAACTGTTATAAACTGTTTTCTTCTAAACAAAAACCAAGTCTATCACCAGACCCCTCCCCCAGTACTGTTCACATAATGGTTCTTATTCTGTCCTATAGAACAAAATTAACTCCTGAGAATGATGGATTTTTTTCCAATGGAAAATATTAAATCATTACTTCACATAAATACTTGTTGTGGCCCAACATCATGACTCTGTCATCCTCAATCATTTTGCAGAGAATTGCTGGTCCAGCAGGTGAGCTCTTTCCTCATTTGCAAAGTACTGTCTGGAGTTCACTTTCCCCTTGGCGTGCCAACCGAACTTTGCCCTCCACATCTATCACCATCTGGTCTGTCTTAGTTTGGATTTTTATTGCTGTAAAGGGATACCATGACTACGGCAAATCTCATAAAGAAAATATTTAATTGGTGGTGATTCTCTTACATTTTCAGAAGTTTAGTTCATTATGATCATGAAGGGGAGCATGGCAGCATGCAGGCAGACATGGTGTTGGAGCTGAGAGTCCTACATCTTGCAGGCAACAAGAAGTTGACTGACTCACATTCAGTGAAGCTTAAGAAAAGAGACCTCAAAGCCTGCCCCCACAGTGACACATTTCCTCCAACAAGACTATACCTCCTAACAGTGCCACTCCCTTTGGGGGCCATTTTCTTTCAAACCACCACATTCTACTGCCTAGACCCCAAAGGCTTATAGCTGTATCATAATGGAAAAATGCATTCAGTCCAACTTCAAAAGTCCCGATAGTTTCTTACAGTCTCAAACATGTTTGAAAGTCTAGTCTCTTTTGAGATGCATGGCAATTTCTTAACTGCAATCACCTATAAAAATCAAAATCAAAAAGCAGATTACATACTTCCAACATATAATGGCACTCCAACACACAGGGAAGGGAGCATAGAGAGGAGATGCTGGACCAAAGCAAGACCAAAATCAGCTTGGCAAACTCCAGACTCTGCATCTCCATGTCTGATGTCAAAACACTCTCCACATCTCCAGCTCTATTCAGCTTTGCTGACTGCAACACACTTCTTTCTCTTGGGCTGCTTCCACTCCCTGTTAGCAGCTCTCCTCCATAGCTATCCCATGACTCTGGCATCTCTAACATCTTGGGGTCTCCAAAGCAATCCAGGCTTCAACTTCACACTTTAACAAAATGGCCTCTCTAAGGACTCCATTCAGGGACACCCCTGACACATCCCTGGTCTCACTGGCTGTCCTAAAGTATGGAGGAAACTTCTATAATCCATTTCTTCCACCCTTAATTCTAAAGCCAGAACCACACGGCCAAAGCTTTCAAGCCCTGATGCTTGTTGGGGCTGGAACATGGCCCCCAGTTTAACTCCAGCCTTACCAGATTTTTATTTTCCTTTTTTGCCTAAGCTTGGACATTATCTTAAATTTCCAAACTCTAAGAGACAAGATTTGTATCACTAACTTTCTGTTACACATGAAAATGACAAATAACCTCAAAGAAGTTAGGTGATTCCTCAATGTTACTCAAGAACTAACTAGCAGAACAAAGATGTTTACAAGTCAACTCACAGCACGCCAGAGACCTGGTCCTTATTCTATATCGCACTATGTATGCAGAAGATGGAAGAAAATGGGCAACCCATTCATACAAAGTCTACCCTCACTGCTTAACCCTCTCAACTCCACACTCAAATAATCAACTCTAGGTTCAGACTCATCTTGTTACAAATCCCTAACCTAACACTTTAGGGAACCATGGGAATACAACTATTTTGTACCTAATATATAAAAAGGAAAATACACAGTTCAGATATCTTGTTTGTATTACAAATATTTACAATCTTTAAAGTAATACCTAATATAGATCTTTGAGAAATGCCAGCTGTCTTTGTGCCCAAATCCTTATCACAATACTAATTCCACCAGTACCAAACACAGCTACTATATTATTTCTTCCAAAGTTCTCTCTTCCCAAACCAACCCCTCCAAGAGTCCTACAAATCTTCTCTTGTTTTTTCAAGGTTATTTTTATTTGTTTGCTTCGTGGGGGGTGTTGTTTTGTGTTTTAAGAAAAGGTTTTGTACAGCCCAGGCCTTGAACTCTGTGTGGCCAATGGCCTTCAACTGCTTATCTTCCTGCTTCCATCTGACAAGTGCTGAGAACACATCCACGCCACCTGGTTTATGTGATGTTGGGAATCCAACACAGATCTTCATGCATGTTAGGCAAGCATTTTACCAAATGAGACACATTTCCAGCTCAGCTCATTTTTGCTTGGGGATTTGTTGTTTGGTTTTTTAAGACAGATCTCGTTGTATGGCCCAAGTTAACCTTGAACTCACTCTGTAACCCAAATACGCACTGAATTTGCAATCCTCCTGTCACAGCTTCCCAAGCTTCTCAAGTAGCTGCAATTATAGGCCTGCACTACTGTGCCTAAAGCATTGGGGGTTTTTTTTGGTTGTTGTTGTTGCTATTGTTTTAGACTTAGATGGTATGTGTAATTTATATACTTTTTTTCTTTTTCCTTTCAGATAGGGCTGGGTTTTCTTTTTTTTTAAAATATTCATTTATTATGTATACAATATTCCCTCTGCGTGTATGCCTGAAGGCCAGAAGAGGGTACCAGACCTCATTACAGATGGTTGTGAGCCACCATGTGGTTGCTGGGAATTGAACTCAGGACCTTTGGAAGAGCAGGCAATGCTCTTAACCACTGAGCCATCTCTCCAGTCCCCATGGGTTTTCTTTTCTTAGGTTTTTGTTGTTGTTACATTTTGCTTTGTCTTTTGAATCAGGGTCTCTCTACATAGCTCTGGCTGTCTTGGAACTCACTATGTAGATGAGGCTAGCCTCGAACTCACAGAGATCTGTCTGCCTCTGCCTCCTGAGTGCTGGGATTAAAGGCATGCACCATCACACTCAGCCAAGATTGTATTTTCAATAAAGTTAATTTTTAAAATAGCCTACAAAAATAAAAGTTCTATTTGAGCTCTTTAAAGACTGACTATTGAATTTCTTATATATATACCACTACTAACAATAACAACAAATCAACAGCCTACACTAAATGCAAAACATAATAGCTCTCAAAAGTCAACTCTCTAACTTTTAGTAACAACCAACCCTCTCCCCTACTTGGTTCATAATTATTGGTCATTTCTTTATCGATTATGAAATATCTAGTCGGTGGAGAAATCAGATAGAAGGGGAAAAATAAAACTACTGTACTATCTGTGTTAGTTATCCATATAAGTTAATTCATTTTATAAATCTCTTTTGGTAATTAATTTCCTTCCACATACAGTTAACAGTTTTTAGCCTTCATTAGACAAAGAAGTTTTCCTTTTATAAAATTAGATACCTAAAAACCAGGCACACTGGTGTGTACCTGTAATCTCAGCACTCAGAAGGCTGAAGCAGGAGGACTGGCCTGAGTTGAAGGCCACCCTAAGCTACAGAGTACCAGGTTAGCCAAGGTTACATAATGAGATACTATTTCAAACAACAAAACAACAAATTAGATACTTCAGCTCAAAGATTTTCATCACTTTCTTCTTTTTAGTTCTGCATCTATCTTTTCTGGTCATCTCTAAAACTCATTTAGCTACTATAGGCTCTATAAAAAGCCATTGTTATTAGTTGGTCTTTTAGACACTTCCATCCTAACTTCAACTTGACTATCAGTCATTCATTCAAGATCTGCCAACCTGAACTACCGTCTTCTAGATACCGACTTAAGGGCTGGGATACAAACGATGAAGAGGAGACACCATTCCACCTTCAAGGCATTTGAGCTGGATGAGGAGTGTACACCTGTTAGTGTCACTAGTGCAGGAAACTCAGAGCAACTATTTCACCTACAAGAGTTAGGAAGTGGAATCTCTAAGAACAGCAGGAAGTGAGAGGAGAAGATTGCATTTTGGTGGATATCCTTGATGTCAGCATTATTATTATTTTATACTTTAAAAGCTTAAGCCGGGCGGTGGTGGCGCACGCCTTTAATCCCAGCACTCGGGAGGCAGAGGCAGGCGGATCTCTGTGAGCTCGAGACCAGCCTGGTCTACAGAGCTAGTTCCAGGACAGGCTCCAAAGCCACAGAGAAACCCTGTCTCGAGAAAAAAAAAAAGCTTAGAAATAGACTTAACATAACACACTTATATGCACGCACATGCGCACGCACACAGGCACACGTGCACACACGCACACACCCCTAATGAACAGTTGTGGTTTTAAAATGTTTGTGCTAATCTATGTATCCATACTTAAAATAGGCTTATGAATTATTTGTTGGTTTCAAATATTTACCGTTTTCTGATCCATCCCATTGATATAAGGAGGTCTGTATGAACAAATACAATTTACATGTGTGTAACTGAGAGTTCACTAAATAGCTTTTGTAGATTTGTTTGTGAAACACACTGACAGATCATAAAAATAGTTTCAAATTATAGTAGTATACACCTGTAATCTCAATATTCAAAAGACTGATGCAACTCTCAAGTTCAAGACAAGCCTTAGCTACTTAGTGAGTTCCAGACCAACCTGGGCTACATATCATGACTCTATCTCCCAAATATTTTTAACTAAATACTCCTTAAGGTTTTTAATTTTGTGCTTTCTGATAGCTGACATATATACACAGAGGCATTTGTCACATCTAAATGACATCCAAAGGGCAAGGCAGTGTTGATTCTGATTCAGATTCAAACAGTTCTATGAAGACTTATGGTAAAATCATATTTGTTTAATCGCAAGAAGTACTCTTCATTTTTCTTTTAAAAATACTATCCATCTTGCTGGGCGATGGTGGCGCACGCCTTTAATCCCAGCATTCGGGAGGCAGAGGCAGGCGGATCTCTGTGAGCTCGAGACCAGCCTGGTGTACAGAGCTAGTTCCAGGACAGGCTCCAAAGCCACAGAGAAACCCTGTCTCGAAAAACCAAAAAAAAAAAAAAAATATATCCATCCTTATTGATACTGTTCCAGCTGTTACTATCCCTCCCAGTAACTACACAGTCACACAGTCACACGTATCCCAGATGGAGTTAGAAGTGCACACTCTAATACGGGTTGTCTCCAGCACTCTTTGGACTTCTTTCACTTAAATAGGCTGCTCCCTCTTGCAGTATTTGTTTCACTTTTAGTAGCAAATTGGGGCTGGAGGAATGCTCAGGAGTTAAGTACTGGTTGCCCTTCTAGAGGACTTGGGATTGATTCCCAACACCCACATTGATACCTGTAATTCCAGTTCTAGGGAATCCAACACCCTTTTCTGGCCTCTGCTGGTACCAGGCACGTACAAACCACACAGTCATACATGTAGACAAAATTTTTACAAATTGGGGAGTTAGAGAGATGGCCCAACAGTTAAAGAGTCCTTCCTGCTCTTGCATAGGAGTTCAGTTCAGCTCTCAACATTCACATTGTTGGCTTACAACCACCTGTTACTTCAGTTCCAGGGGATCTGATATCCTCTTCTGATCTGCACCAGACACCAGGCATGTACATGGTCTACATACATACATTAATAAACCTTAAAAAATAAGTCTCTTGCACTTATGTACATAAGATTAGGTATGAGTATACGACACACTCTGATGGCTCTAGTCTAGAGCAGTGCACTCCATGCTTTCGTCATTCACATAATTAACATCCTATGTGGACAGAGGTAGGGAGGCGCAGAAAGTTAGTGTTTTCCAGTGTAGCACTTTAGAGTCACGAACTTTTAGAAATATCAGAGACTTTTTTGAGACAGGGTTCTCTCTGTAACAGCCCTGGCAGTCCTGTAACTCACTTTGTAGACCAGGCTGGCCTCAACTCACAGAGATCCACCTGCATCCGCCTCCTGAGTGCTGGAATTAAAGGCGTGCGCCACCACACCTGGCTTTATCAGAGACCAGTTTATCGCATACTTCAAGTTACAGATGACAAGAACTCAGAGCCAAGTGAGTGAGGTTTAATCACCTGTCCAAAGACACAGAGCTAACTAGTGATAAAACTAGTTCCAAGATCATAAATCTAGCTGGGTGGTGGTGGCTCACACCTTTAATCCCAGCACTCAGGAGGCAGAGGCAGGCGGACCTCTGTGAGTTCAAGGCCAGCCTGGTCTACAAGAGCTAGTTCCAGGATAGGCTCCAAGCTACAGAGAAATTCTGCCTCGAAAAAAAAAAAAACAAACAAACAAAAAATCATAAATCTAGTGATTCCAGTAGCTGTTACCTGACATCACATATCATTAACTTTCAGTTTCCTCCAGTACCCAGCTAAATCTACAACATCTACAACATCTTCAACATCTGTGAACCAAAGAAAAAGATGTGCACTTTAAAAGTCAACCCTTAAGCAATCTCCATTCAGGAAAAGAAATCATCTGTAAAGATATCAGAGCAGCAGAGCAAAATCACTTCTGTGTGCCAATCAACACTAAGAGAGAAATCCTACTTGGAACATCATATGCCTAAGACCTAAAGCAAGACGGTGGGATAAAATTATGCATCACAGAGATATTTTCTTTTTACTTTTATATTGACGGTTTAAAGCTAGATTACTTTTTCATAATAAACTTATTTTTATTGAATAAAACTTCTCTTGTACTAATTAAATATCACTGTTGAGTTTTGAACAGAAACAAACAAAATACCAACTTTAACACATTTCCTGTTTACCTGAGTGGAAAGCCTAGACAAAATACCAACTTTAACACATTTCCTGTTTACCTGAGTGGAAAACCTAAACAAAATACCATGTTGAGAGAAGGTACCAAGTCATGGGGCAAAGGGCAGTTAAGAAATATGAGTTAATTTAAATGTAAGCATTAGCTAGTAACAAGCCTAAGCTACTGGCCGAGCCTTTACAATTAATATTAAGTTTCTGAGTGATTATTTAGGAGCAGCTCCCTGCACAGAAAAACTCCACCTACAGGAAGATATCAGTTAACTTCCTTTACTGAATAAATATATACCAAGTATCAGAAATTTGAGACAAAGACAAAAGAAACCACAAAAGGGGGAAAGATCTTCAATATCTACTGAACAAATTGCTTTTTTATTATTATTACAGTCAAGTTTCTCTTCAAGAATGCCAATCATTTGAAGCTATCTATGAAGTCCTTTGATGAAATACCTAATCAAATACTTCAGTCAAAGACATTGTTTACTCAATCTCACTACTTTGGGAGTCAAACAGACACTGATCTGGACCAAAATGTTTGCTATCTATTATACAGGATCCATATTAGAAGAAAGTGGTTGATCTTATTTCCAACTCAGGATAAGCTGTTTCCTATGTAGATGAATGCTTTCAGAAGAACATACTGAAAATGTCCAAGGTCAGTGTGGTGGTGTCTGCCTATCACCCCAGCATTTGAGAGGTGAAGGCAGAAGGATGAGGGCCATCTTTAGCTACCCAGGCTGGGCTAGACGAAACCCTGTCTATTCTCCTCCTTTCACCTCCCCGCCAAAATGACAAGTCCTGTTAAACTTGCTTGCACAAATATGATGCAAATAAGAAAACTGTTGAACTCTTTGTGCATATAGGCTGGATAGAAGTAACCCAGACAACCCTTCACAAGAATATAGCATCAGACCAAGTCTGTAAAAGAAAGGTCTTTCCCTCTCCCTCAGAAACTACAAAAGCACCAATTACTAGATAAACACCTCACTGGCCTCTGACTCTTCCCTAAAACTATCTTAAGAATGAGTTATTATCCATTGTTGTTTTCAGTGGTAGTAGTGTTGGTAGTAATAATTACTGGCTTTAAAAATAGAAAAGACATAAAAGGAACGATAGAAAATTATCTCAAAAACCAAACCCAGTTTTAATGAGAATTCAAAAGCAAATAAGTACTCTCAATTCTACTAGATGGCCAATAAGTTACTTCTATCAAAAAAAACCTGGAGGACTAACTCAAGCAAAATAAAAATCACACATTTCCCCTTAAATTATGCACTTAATAGGCCAAACTGACCCAGTCGGCAAGTGTTAGGCTCAGAGCCGCAGTGAGAACCTGAAACCACAGAACTGTGTCACTGCGCCCTTTCCTCAAAAGCTTTACCTACACAGGTAAATGGTTAGGATTACAGTTAGTGGAGGGGGCCTGCTCCACAATGCACATACAGAGGTCATACGACGACATGTGAGAGTCAGTTTGAAGTAACCAACTCAGGTCAGCACAAGTGGTGCAAATGCCTTTGCTCACTGACCCATCTCACCGGCCCCAGGACATAACTTTCCAAAGAAGAAAGACTGAAACGTCTGAGGAAGGCACTGGTAAAGCACAGCACCTGAGTACTTTTTGAATATTTAACACAGAGTGGGCACAGGGGCACATGCCTGTAACACCAGCACTGTGAAGGCTGGGGAAGGTAGTCACAGTCCAAGGTGAGCCACGGCTACAAGAACAGGGAGACTATCTCGCTGACTATGCTCCTACCAAATATCACACATTACTTACAGGTCAGACACACCCACATCAACTATCCCATTAATCTCACAAGATATATTCAGATTCTCTTAGTACCCAGTGTTGTGTAATAGTCTCCTTGGAGGGAGCTGGAGAGATGGCTCAGAGGTTAAGAGCATTGCCTGCTCTTCCAAAGGTCCTGAGTTCAATTCCCAGCAACCACATGGTGGCTCACAACCATCTGTAACGGGATCTGGTGCCCTCTTCTGGCCTGCAGTCATACACACAGACAGAATATTGTATACAAAATAAATAAATATTAATATATATATATTTTAAAAAAAATAGTCTCCTTGGAGATTGAAACATTCTATCCCAGCATGTAAAGAGACCCTAAAGGGAGAGAACAACTTAAATTAGGTAACAAAAAAGCAGAGCCAGATGGTGGTGGAACGTGCCTTTAATCCCAGTACTTGGGAGTCGGAGGCAAGTGGATCCCTCTGAGTATGAGACCAGCCTGGTCTACAGGGTGATTTCCTGGACAGCCAGGGCTACATAGAGAAACAATTCTGAAAAACAAAAACAAGCAAACAAAAAAGTAGACCAGAGAGGGCTAGAGAGACGGCTCACCTTGGACTCAACTTCCTTCCCAGCCTTCACAGTGCTGGTGTTAAAGGAATTCGCCCCTGTGCCCACTCTACTTTATGTTAGATCTTCAAAAAGTACTCAGCAGTTAAGAGCACTGGTTGCTCTTCTAGAAAACCCAAGTTCAATTCCCAGCACCCACATGACAGCTCACAACTGTCAGTAACTCTAATTCCAGGGGATCAGACACCCTCACACAGATAGACATACATACAAGCAAAACACCAATGTACATAAAATAAAAATACTTTAAAAAGAAAGAAAGAAAGAAAGAAAGAAAGAAAGAAAGAAAGAAAGAAAGAAAGAAAGAAAGGAAAAGCAAAGGAAGAGGTCTGTCTGGATTACTCAAAGACAAATGTGGCAAGATTTGTGTTGAGCTGGAGTTTGTAAGGAAAGAGTTGACAGAAAGTCAAATTGCGTGCTAAAGTGCTTTCTGGGCGGCTTTAAAGCCCAAAGAGCAGTTCACTGAAGACATCTGCTGTAGAACACAGGTTAAAAACCATCAAGCCTGTCCCGGGAGTGGGTAATTATCCCCTAGATTGAGGAGAGCATGTTTTCCTCCAACAAAAGACCAGCCAGGAACTCCCTCAACAGCAGGTACAGTGTCAACACAGGGCCTGTCTGACCCAGGAAGCCTGCAGGCACAGCAAGACCATGTTCCCCTGTGGTCCTGGGTAGGAGGTATGAGCAGATAAAGTCAGGCCCACTGAATTCATCAGGTGTGGAGAGATGTAAGGAGGCTTCATGGAAGAGCTCCAGGATATGGAGATGTAATGGCGCAGAATAGTTGAGGGCTACAGGGAGCTAATTAAGTTAGCACCTCCCATCCATGCTTTGTACCCACCCTTGATTTATGGAGGAAACAAATGATACAAATAGATGGAACGTTTCCGTGCTATATTAGACCTCACTGATATGTGCCTTTAGTATCTTAGTAGTAAACTTCTGGGATCACCTGCCACTTGCTCAGAATCCATGACAAAAGACTTTCAGAGTGCTCCACTGAAGTATCTTTGTAACCCCACAATTTATTATGGAACGGTGGTTCAGGATGCCTTGCCCTGCCCGTCCTCTGGAAAAGGTTTTGTTTTTTGTTTTTTGTTTTTTTTTTTTTTTTTGAGACAGGGTTTCTCTGTGGTTTTGGAGCCTGTCCTGGAACTAGCTCTTGTAGACCAGGCTGGTCTCGAACTCACAGAGATCCGCATGCCTCTGTCTCCCGAGTGCTGGGATTAAAGGCGTGCGCCACCACCGCCCGGCTAAAGGTTTTGTTATATAGATAACATAATGCTAACCTAAGTGTTTTGCAGATCTCGAAAGTCATTAGAGACACATGTGTATGTGGATGGGGCTCAGTCTGCACAAAAAGCAAGGTCTGGGCACAGCTGTAAGATGCATATTATACTTGACAATGTTACTGACAAAAGCCCCTGCTTGTAAATATAAAGCTACAGGCATTCTTGGGATATTGGCAGATTTTCATGTCCCGTCCTGCCTAATCTGTCTGTCTTCTGTATAACCTGACGAAGAGCGTTATATAGAACTGGGACGGAGAGGTTCAAGAGCAGGAGGTTCAGGAACAGGCTAAGCTCCTTGTAGGACAGGCTAGACAGCTGTGTGCCCCACTACTGTCCTTCCTGTCACAAGTCACCAGTTATTCACAAGGCTACAGCTGGTGGCTATGACAAAAGCAACCTGAGCACAGTTCCAATTGGATTTTAGCTTCAGTCATGGAAAGCAGCAGAAGCTATATACAACACCCAGTATAAATCTGACAGCATCCTCAATACTAAATAGTTCTAATACCTATAACTTTGGTCCTACCTAAACTCTAGAACACAAATGGAATTCAGATTCTGAGTCTTAAGCATCTGTAACGCTTTCTAGTAATTTCTAAAAGAAATCCTTGTGCCTATTTTGAAACTGTTGAATATCACTTATCCCAGGTATTGGCACATGGTAACAATGGCCATAATTTAAAAATAATACTCTCAAAAAAATAATAATACTCTCAAGCCATGTAGTGGTGCACACTTTTAATCCCACACTCAAAAGGTTGAGGCAGACTGATCTTTATGAGTTCGAGGGCAACCTGCTCTACAAAGCCAGCCCAGAACAGCCAGGGCTATTACATGAGAACCCCTGTCCCCTCCCCCCAGAAAAAAAACAATAATAATAATAATAATAACAACTACAATGAGTACTCTCTTTTATAACATGAGCTAAAGAATCAACTTAGAATACAAATAAAACTGATACATGGCTAGGCAAAGGACACCCAATTCCTTATGTTCTTCCCATCTCAAAACTCTTTCCTAGAATTATAATACAGAAAACATTTTCTAATTGAATGAGCTGCAGAAGGTAAATCTAAACAAAGTGTTCCTGGTCACATATTCAAAAGGAAGAACTAGGTAAAAGAAAAATGTCCCAACTGGAATAACTACATGACACTGTTAACGCATTACTCACCACCAAGTGACAAGAGAGAACATGAGACTGTGCATGGAACGTTCAGGAAGCCTAGGATGCTAATTCTTCCCAGTCTTCAAAGCACGTGGTCTAAAGCAGGCCACAGTGTCCAGTTTATGCCCGGGTATAAGTAGGGGGGGAAAGAGAAAAGGTATTATGGGCAGGTGGGCTGTCAGCGCAGACACATTTCTTGTATTCAAGAGCCTTTGAAACAGAGGAATTCACAAGATTCCAGCTATTTTCATACTTCTCTTACTTATGTATTTAAAGATTGTCATTTATATACAATATATGTAAATGACAGTCTAATGTAATAAAGGTTGCAGACATTATCTCTGAAGTCCACCAAAGCTCTATCTAAATCCCAGCTCTATCCCTCTTCTTCTTGTAACCTTGGGTAAGTTGTTCAGCCTCTTTGTAACCCTGGCAGAGACCTCCTGTGACATTCACTACAGTATTCTCAGCACTTCAGTGCTCAGTGCTTTAGTGTTTAGTACTCAGCGCAGTGCCTCAGCAACAGCAATGACTATTTTAAATAATTCATCTGTAATTGTGTGTAGGAATAGCTACCTTAAGGGACTGCTGTACTAAATGAGACATAAAGTGCCAGGTGGAAGTCAGGATAGGATCTACAATCAAACAGTAGTACCGTCTTCCTTTTTTTCTCCAGCTAGGTCACAAGTTATGACAGAGACCCTGGCAGAGAACAAAATGGGGTATGGGCCCTAGAAACCAAGTGCTGGAAGCTGTTTACTACTAGAAATCTGGCCACAAACCCCAGCAAACGTAGATGAAATTAGAGCAGTGCTAGGCCTTTACAGTTGAAGAATAACAAATGGTGATACAGAAAATGTTATTCTGAATCGTTGGGCATCTGTCAATACGTAGATAAAATCATGGCTAAAAAGAAAAGAAGGTGAGAAGGAGCACTACCTTAATGAGTCTGGTTACATATTTTAAAGACACATACAAGCCTCTGATCTGTTAGTAAAAGTACTAACAGCTTCACGGTACTCACCTCCCTGTAGGGAAGAACACCTATGTAAGTTGTCAATCGCTGACAACATAAACCAGCAAGAGCTGACTTCAGACTCACATCCTACCTTTACTCCAAAAAGACATTACTTACAGCTTGCTAACCCAAGCAGCCATTCTACTTGCAAGGGAAAAATTATTTCATCTTTAAAACTGAGAGAAAGAATATACATTTAAGTCCAAATTCCAAAGGAATCTTTCCCTTTGAATACAAAGAGCTGAGCCTCAAAAGAAGACAACACTAATTACTTGTTGTAGTGCACGTTGAGCATGACAGCTGTGAGCACACAGTAGTGTTTAAGTGCACAGAAAACCTATCCAGAACTGAAACAGCCTGTGGTTAGACCTCATCATAATGTGGTCTTTAACTTCCCATTCCATTTCCCAGGCTTCTGATCTGCACTTTTAGCCACGATCTATCTCCTCCTAAGCAATATGATACGGTAAGAGAGAACACTGAAGGACAGACAGTCGAGAGAGCTCCAGGCTGAGCTCCATTGCTCACTGGAAGCAAACAAACTAGTGACTTCAATTCTCAATTCAGTATTAGCTGAAAGCTTCTGGCTAGAACCAGTGTTTTCCAAAGGTTCCCATGAGGGAAATCTTCCCAAGAAAAATATCCCAAACCAACCTAACGAAGCTTTCCTATTGCCCTAAACTATTTGAAAATATGCACATTATTATCTACCCCTTTCCCACAATAAGAATTACTAAATTGTATTTCTCTCCAAATCACTCAAATTTCTCACTATTCATTAGTGGAAATTTTTACCTCTACCTTCCATACTTATACAGAATGCTACATGAATTGATTCCGCACTTAATATTTAGTATTCATGACTTTGCATTAATATTTATCTTGTTTGCAAATATTTATTTATTTTTTTAAAGATTTATTTATTGTGCTTATAGTATTCTGCCTGCATACATGCCTACAGGCCAGAAGGGAGCACCAGATCTCATTACAGATGGTTGTGAGCCACCATGTGAATGCTGGGAATTGAACTCAGAACCTTTAGAAAAGCAGGCAGTGCTTTTAACCACTGAGCCATCTCTCCAGCCCCCATGTTTGCAAATACTTAGTACTCAAAATGTTCATGTGTACGCACGTGCACACTGTGGACAGACAAGACAATGTGGGTGTGCACATGTGGTTTGTACATGGAGGCCAGAGAATTGTATTAGGTGTTAGTTCACTTTTACTATTATTTGTTCACTTACAACTGTTTATTTATTTGAGGCAGGATCTTTCACTAGCTTGGAGCGCATCTTGTATGTTAGTCTGACTGGCCACTGAAACCCAGGGACCTGCCTGTCTCCCCCTCCCTAGTTCAGGGATTACCAGCATTACCACCAACACCACAGACAGCTTTGCTATATGGGTAACAGAGATCAAACTAACGTCCTCATGCTTGTGACTGGCAAGAACTTTAAGAACTGAGCTATCTCCCAAGTCCTAATTATTAATTTCTTGATGCATATAACTCTATACCGGAGGCCCAACTTTTCAGAAAGCAAATATACAAACAGTGTTTGTTGTTAATTACCATCTTGGACAAGTAATTCAAATTTTCTGGTCCTTGTTTTCCTCAGCTAGAAAATGATAGTAACATGTAAAGTTCCTTTAGGTCTAAAATGCTGTATGATGCTATATATGCTACAAAGTCTGCATTTGTTTCTCAGTGTGTGTGTGTGTGTGTGTGTGTGTGAGAGAGAGAGAGAGAGAGAGAGAGAGAGAGAGAGAGTCCTATCTAACCCAGAATGTGGATTCCCACAGAACCTATCTTCTTACTCTTATTTACTGGACAACACCTTCTTAGCATCACTCTGGTGCATCTGCCCAGAGCCAAGTACACAGAGAGTGCTCAGGAGACAGGATGTATCATCTTCACCAGTCAGCAAACACCAAAGGAAATTTACACAATCTTAATTTTCATGATGAACAAGTATATTATAAAAAAATTACAAAGATGATGTGAAAGAAGCTAGGATAGGGCAACACTTAAGTCTAATTTTCAAAATCTTTTTCAGGATTCTGAGAAAAGTAATGGGGAATCTCTATCTCTGGTCAGTAGGTAAACAATAGCAGGCAAGAATAAAGGACATCAGAGACTTGTCCCTTAGTAAGTGATGGTAAATCAAAAAAACAGAAGCAGGTGCTCACAGCGGGCTCTAACAGCAGACAAGAACTTGCTGCCTAACACGTGTAGCTGTCAACACACGTTTCCCCACGTCTGGACCTCAGCTCCTCCACAGACCAGCTCCACAGAACAGCAAGCTTTACTAACATCATGGTCTCAAAGAAGAAAGCTCCTTTTCCTTTGCTCTTAGCTGCTAATGATTCAAAAAGCACAAAAAAGGGGCTGGGGAGATGGTTCAGTGGTTAGGAGTGCTGGCTGTTCTTCAGAGAACCCAGGTTCAATTCCCATCGAGTACATGGCAGCTCACGACTGTCTGTAACTCCAGCTCCAGGGGATCTAACACCCTCTCACAGACATGCATGCAAGCAAAACACCAATGCACATAAAATAAATAAATAAAATAAAAATACTTTTAGAATGCACAAAAAGATTAACGCATTTAAAATAGCTTTGACCGAAGGAAAGAGAGAGGGAGGGCCGGGCGGTGGTGGCGCATGCCTTTAATTCCAGCACTCGGGAGGCAGAGGCAGGTGGATCTCTGTGAGTTTGAGGCCAGCCTGGTCTACAAGAGCTAGTTCCAGGACAGGCTCCCAAGCTACAGAGAGACCCTGTCTCGAAAAACCAAAAAAAAAAAAAAAGGGGGGGAGAGGGAGGGAAGAAATCCTACTAAAGAACACAAAATTGACCTTTCCAGGTATATTTTTCATATAATGTTATCCAATTAACTGTTAGTATACAGCCTGGAGATAGTTAAATTACAAGGCTTCCATAACACCCTCCACCAGGTTTTGAAGAGTTAGGGAAAGATGCTATGCTCCTGTCCACAGTCCTATTCTGCAATATCTAACCTCTGCTTCTTTGCTCTTTCCCTGACTTCAGCATCTTCCCAACCTAAGAATACTCTGGGAACCACAAGGTAGTAGAATAGTCTGGGGCTAAAGCTCCTTCCCTCTTCCTTCCCCAAGTTCCTAAATAAAGTCAAGGCCACAGGCAATTTTCTCCAACACCAAATCTCCCTATGGAGACAGTCAAAGGGGGCGGGTATCATTTATGGACTATGTAAACTTATTAAACCAACACAATTACATGTACATAGTCACAGCATATTTTTCATCTCAGGCTTTCTGTTTTGTTTTATGTTTTTGTTTTTGTTTTTTGAGACAGGGTTTCTCTGTGTAGCCCTGGCTGTACTGGAACTCGCTTTGTAGACCTGGTTGCCCTCAAACTCACAGAGATCCACCTCCCTCTGCTTCCCATGTGTTAGGATTAAAGGCATGCACCACCATGCCCGGCACCTCTTAGGCTTCTTGGCCAAAGCTAAGTTACCGACTGAGCTATCTCTGTAGCCCTAATTATTATTTTTTTAAATATTTATTTATTTATTATGTATACAATATTCTGTCTGCGTGTATTCCTGCAGGCCAGAAGAGGGCACCAGACATCATTACAGATGGTTGTGAGCCACCATATGGTTGCCGGGAATTGAACTCAGGACCTTTGGAAGAGCAGGTGATGCTCTTAACCACTGAGCCATCTCTCCAGCCCTGTAGCCCTAATTATTATCATCTTAATTCTGACGACATTAATAGAAGCCACTCTAGCTCCACACATTCCCTTACAACCTTCATGTGATGCAAAAGAGACTCTCCACCAAAATTTGACCTAACGATAACTGTAAAAAAAACTAGTTGAAGTAAAATTCAGAAGTACATTTCAGAAATATAATTGAATTTGGGATTATCTACTTCAAAAACTTCATGATATTATGCTTCAGAACTCCAAGAGGAAATTAAACTTCATGTTAAACATACAAACTTAAGTAGATAAAATTACTAATATTTGACTGTTCATACAGTTACCTTAATAGTTAACTCTTTTTATTTTTTTTATTTATTTTTTATTTTTTGGATTTTTCGATACAGGGTTTCTCCGTGGCTTTTGGTTCCTGTCCTGGAACTAGCTCTTCTAGACCAGGCTGGCCTCGAACTCACAGAGATCCTCCTGCCTCTGCCTCCCGAGTGTTGGGATTAAAGGCGTGCGCCACCACCGCCCGGCTTAATAGTTAACTCTTACTTGGGGTTAGGCAAATCACTGAGGCCCAAACAATGTTTTGTTAGGGCTTTAGGCTGCAGAACTAGTATGACTTTGAAGCTTTTAAAACAATCATCTGTAGCTTTTGAAACATCCTGCCTTCAATTTTGTTTGTTCATTTGTTTGTTTGTTAAGACAGAGTTTTTCTGTGTAGCCCTGGCTATCCTGGAACTCACTTTGTAGTTCAGGCTAGACTAGAACTCAAGAGATTCACCTGCCTCTCTGCCTCTGCCTCCTGAGTGCTGGGATTAAAGATGTGTAACCAACCAACAACCTAGGCCTCCTCAATTTAAAAAAAAAAAAAAAAAGATGGGAGGGAGAAAGGAAGCAAGCGAGTTGGGCAGTGGTGGGGCATGACTTTAATCCCAGAGGTAGAGGCAGGTGAATCTCTGAGTTAGTAGCTAGCCTGGTCTACAGGACAGCCAGGCCTACACAGAGAAACCCTGTCTCAAAAAACAACAAAAATAATTCTGGTATCCCACAGTGGGTAGGCTGAGGCAGGACTGTGAATTCTGGAACAGGCCAGTGCGAGCTACATAGTTAGACCTCATCTCAAAAAAAAAAAAAGTTGAGAAGCGGGACGTGGGAGGAGACATGGCTAAAAGTACATGTACACATATATGTAAGAATGTGTGCTGGCCGGGTGGTGGTGGCGCACGCCTTTAATCCCAGCACTTGGGAGGCAGAGGCAGGCAGATCTCTGTGAGTTCGAGGCCAGCCTGGTCTACAAGAGCTAGTTCCAGAACAGGCTCTAAAGCTACACAGAGAAACCCTGTCTCGAAAACCTAAACAAACATACAAATAAATAAATAAATAAATAAAAAAGAATGTGTGCTGGAGGTGGGAGACATGGTTAAAAATACTTGTACACATGTATGTAGGAATGTGTGTACCACGTTTTCTTCTGTAAGTCAAAATTTCCTGTTCTTCAGCAGCATTTAGTAAGTAAACAGAGGTTGGTGTGTGTGTGTGTGTGAATATTCATCTCTAATGAGGATATAAAGACCTTGATGACAAAAGCAGAATCTGATAGCTACTGAAGTGAGTCTGGCCACAGGAGCACACAAGGATCAAAAGTCACCAGGATCAATTCCCAGGAGTTTCCCCACTGCGATGATATCACCTATCCATTTCTGATACAACTTCCAAGGACTGTGCTCTGACTCCCTGCAGGAAATTAGTCTTGAGTGTACTTTATGTATATTTCAATATACTTTTATTGCAGTATGTTTCTTTGTAAATTTTACTTTTATAGGGACATCTCCAATTTTTAAATTAAAATAAGAGTTCACTAACTCAACAGATACCCTTATTTTTTATTAATCTGACCATTTAATCACTAATCATGACTAATTGTTACTAAATGCTTACTGTGGTAAGACCCACAAGGAAAACAAAAATAAGGGACTACTTGTCTGTTTTTAAGGCACTTACCGTGCCTAGAAGAGGTATACCAATGGCACAAATAAGCCAAAGGATGAGAACATACAAATCCTACATGACAAGTACCAATAACACAGTACAGATCAGCAGTGCTACAGCCGGTCGCATCCTACTGGGAGACAAAACAAGAAAGATGCTGTGAAAGACTGAACCCAGATCTTAACGGCTGTAGGGGCTCTTTAGCAGTGGAAAGAGGAAGTAAACTTAAAGATTAAGTGGCAGCATGAACTAGATCCACATCTAGACACATCTGAGAAAGCCATTTTGAGAACACTGCAAACACTGTATTATCTGTTTACAATAGTAAGACTACTTACATAAGATTTATACAATATACATAAACATGTTTATGAATATACAATATGTAGGAAAAAATTATAAACTCTAAAATGAAATGATCAGGCCCACAGTCTCTTCTTGAAAAGAGGAAGGGGGATGGATGTAGGTTAGACTTCAGCTATATTTGTAAAATATTTTAAAGAGTGTAAGACATCTAAAACAAATATGATAAAATAGTAATATTCTTTATATTTGAGTTGCGGACTCAAAATTATGTTAGGGCTTTTCCCCTAAAATTTCCTAAATTTTTAAAATAGCTCCTCATGAAAAACTGAAAAGCAGCTAGGCAGTGGTGGTACACGCCTTTAATCCCAGCACACAGGAGGCAGAAGCAGGTGGATCTTTAAATTCCAGAACAGCCTGGTCTATATAGTGAATTCCAGGAAAGCCAGGGCTATAAAGAAAAACCATGTCTCAAAATAAAATAAAAAAAAATTGAAAAGGATGGGTAGGCAGCTGGCAAACTCCGGGAATCATGGGTTGGGGAATATAGCTCAGCAGCACACGCCTAACATGCAAAGGTGACCCTGGGGCTGATGCCTCGCACAACAGAGGAAAGCCAGAAATAAGGGCCATTAATGCAATAGTAACACTCAAGCGGGATAGTTCCTCTAAACTTTTAAGGCAGTAGTTTTCAACCATCCTAATGCTGTAACTCTTTAATACAATTCTTCCTCTATAATACACCACCATGTGATGGTGACCCCCAACAAACCATAAAATTTTGTTGCTACTTGATAATTGTAATTTTGCTACTGATATGAATTGTAATGTAAACATCTGATATGTAGGATATCTGATCAACCCCTGTGAAAGGGTCCTTCAACAACCCCCAAAGGGGTTGCGACCCACATGTTAAGAACTGCTGTTTCGAGAGAACACGTGATCGGTTTCATTTTAGGCTGGAGTCATAAATACTTCACACAGTACACACAAGAAGCGTCTAGAAAGGGCGGAGTAGGGTTGACAAACTGGTTAAGAATGAAGTTTTTATATTGCCATCCCAAATCAGATAGCTGAGGGGAGTGAGAACCACCTTCCCAAATAACTTAAATGCCGGTGGAGCAAAGTCATCTCCCCCAAAACAAAGCCAAGGAAACTTCCAGCTACAGAGGAATCCAGACAAGGACTAGCTGTGAGTAGTTCTTCTGTACCTCCTTTCTCCCCTCCCCCAACACTCATAAACAAAAACAAAATGTACCCTTGCCCACTTGAGAAAGAATCAAGAATTGGCAGATCTGCTGAAGTGGACAGCTTCCAAACCAAAGCCCTTTTCTGGGGAAGATGTTGACACAGCTCAGAAAACAGAAGAAAATCGCAAGTCAGTCAAGATCTGAGGAAGGTACCCATCCTTCCACACTCCCCAGAGTCTTAACTTCCTCAAGGGAATCAGGAAACTGAAAACGTTCGCTATCTGATCCTGTCTTTCCCCAGCAAAAAAATGACACACAAACTCCCATTAAAACCAATCTCCTTCCACAATTAAAAGGTATCCTGGCCGGGCGATGGTGGCGCACGCCTTTAATCCCAGCACTCGGGAGGCAGAGGCAGGCGGATCTCTGTGAGTTCGAGACCAGCCTGGTCTACAGAGCGAGTTCCAGGACAGGCTCCAAAGCCACAGAGAAACCCTGTCTCGAAAAACCAAAAAAAAAAAAAAGATATCCTAATAATACCTTCTAGACACCTAATTGACCAAGTCAAAAGTCCCTCCTAAGTGGTACTTTCAAAGCAGGATTTTCTCCATCAAATCTTGGGAAATATCATTGTTCCTTTGGTTAAAAATGACAGTGGGATGGGGTAATAATAAGCCCTTCTGTCTTGCAGCACAACACAAGGAGGGAGAATGAAACACACACTGAAACAGGACAGCAGAGAGAACGAACAGTGTGCTGACCTCACATTTATTAATCACCTGCCAAAGGTCAGCCACAAGACTGAATCCTAGACTGAGCTACTAAAACTACTCTGTGATTCTGATTAAATCCTCAGGTATTCAATTTGAAAATTAATAAAATATAGTAATCCCTCCAATTCTCTAGCTCCATAAATTCCATCAACAAAAATGCTCTGGTTAAACAGAAAAGTACCAAAAGGCCCTTTGCCTTGTTCATTTCAAATACACTTTAGACGCCACTGAAATAACCTTTCTTGGATTTGAAACTTATCACCATATGCTTATAATCCTTATTATCACCCCCATTTACTGCACCACCAGTTAAAGCACGCCAGTGGCAGAGCACAAACCTAGCACGAAACTGAGTTCAATTCTCAGCACCACAAAATAAACATAAGTCAGGCATGGAGGTTCACAACTGCACTTAGGAACACTTATGAGGCTGGCAAAGAAACAGCTATAAGTTCAAGACCAGGGCTGGAGAGATGGCTCAGAGGTGCCACTGGCTGCTCTTCCAGAGGTCCTGAGTTCAATTCCCAGCAACCACATGGTGGCTCACAACCATCTGTACTGAGATCTGGCGCCCTCCTCTGGCGTGCGGGCATACATGGAGGCAGAATGTTATATACATAATAAATAAATAAATCTTAAAAAAAAAAGTTCAAGACCAGCCTGAGTTACGTAGTTAAATTCCAGGCCTGCCTAGGTTACAGCATGAAACTCCATCTCAATAAATAATGGATGGATGGATGGACATACTGACAGGAGATAAAGCTCCACATGATCCAGCCTTGCCCAATTTTGTCTGCCATCCATAATTTCTTAGACACTACATAAATCTGTTTCATTCCTTTACTTTTTTATTCGAGCTATAGTCTCGGCATACAGTATGCTACTCTCAGCCTCCTGGAGGCTGCATGCTTAGCTCAACCTTCCCTTCCAATGTCATCCTCTGGGAGGCCAATTGTTTGTTCTGTGGTTGCAGACCCATGGCAGAAATGACGTGTGGGCCTCCGTTCTCTACCCCATAACTTTATTACAGCTTTTACCACACTTCATCTATATATTTACTATCTCTCAATTACACCCGTTGTTCTCCACCTTCCTAATGCTGTGACCCTTTACTACAGTTCATGTTGTGGCGACCCCCATCAAAATATTGTTTTGTTGCTACTTCATAACTTTTTGCTTTTGCATAACTTTTATTTTGCTACTGTTATGAATAGTACTATAAATATCTATTTATGCGACCCCAAAAGGGGTCGTGATCCACCAGGTTGAGAACCACTAAATTAGACCCTTATGCTTCTTATGAGCAGAGACTTTTCCTGACCCATTCCCACCTCTCCAGCACCTAGGACAGAAGTTTGTAAGATGCGAGACTCCAATAGACACTGGGTGGGGCAAAGACTAGAAAACAGAACCAAATAAACAGGAAAGGAGAAAGAAGAAGCAACTGGGATGGCTCGAAGGAAGAAATGCTAACACTCCGGCTTCCTGCCAGTATCCACCATGCTGCTTTCTCTGAACCCATCCTCACACAACTACAGCTATTGCATATTTGTGATAACCCTGTTATCCACTGCCCCACCCCAACTCTGGCAACCAAATCAGCTTTCGTCGAACATGTGCCATTTGAAATCAAGTATACCCCAAATTGAACTCATCATGTTTTCCTTAAAAATAAGGAAATATGAGGCTGCAGAGATGGTTATGCATTTAAGAGCACTTGCTGCTCTTCTCGGAGGAGCAGGGCTGCGGACCCAGCACCCACATTAGGTAGCTCACAACCAACTGTAACTACGGTTTAGGGAATCTGGCACCCTAACCTGGCCAAGAGAGGAATTTCCACGGTACATATACACACATGCAGGACCTGCCATATACATCACATACATACAAAAATTTTTAAAAAGTAAAAATAAAGAAATCTTCTTAATGACTTTATCTCAGCCAGTGTCTCCTATAGCCCAGGCCTGACAAGTCCTATCTGACTCCTCGTCCTCCTGGGTCTCCCTCACCCAGTTCTCAACTTGTCTTTCACTACCTCATTTCTACTCTTTTCTGTATTCAACCTCAAAAAATATCCAAACATTTCTCTGACTTCCAGCCGAACTTGAAACTCAAGAACACGAAGCTGCATGTTGTCCTGGTCCTTCATTCAAGCACTTGGCACAGAACTGAATAAAAACAAGTTTAACCATCTCCTTTCACTTCAAACTATTTCTCAGAAGAAATAAAGGAGTAAGATATCACTAAACAACACAGTTGAACTTAATCCCAACCTAGCTAGAGATGATAAAATTCTTGTCTTTGCTGCCTCTGGTTTCCAACTCAGAAGTACAACCACCTGACTGGAGGTCAGCAATAATACCCTGTGCTCATGACATCACAAACGCATAGTTTTGTAATGACTACAAGAAGGTGGCGGCTGGCAGGGATGAAGGTGGCAAGTCCACTAAAGAACAGCTGTGTGCTTCTGTTACATGGAGACCTTTCTTTCATACACACCCTTTTTTAAATTAGCCATATTACCGGAGAATTTTCCTTTAAGATAGCTGGAGAAGATTTTTCAGTGCCCAAGACCTTCAAGAAAGCTACCTTAGTCTTTAACAATGCAGTGGGTTCTCCAGACTGGATGAAAGAAGATCCAGTCTAGCTGGAACACAGACATCATCGACCAACTGTTCTTATGCATGAGGGAGAAAGCCTGAGAGGCCACATTCACTTTCAGTTTTTTAAATTAGCCTACATTAAGATACTTAGTACAGTCTAGTTTTAATTACCTATAAATGGACTTTCAATTTTGTGGATTTCTAAAACCAAATATTTAAGCCAAAATTGTATAAACTGTACAATTGTACTTCTACAATTGTAAAATTCCTACAGACTTTTCCTTGCTATCAGATAATATAGGTTTAGAAATGTAAATTCAACATCAGTATAACCCCCAAAAGAGTAAGTCTGGCTTTAAAAATAATTGTTTTTTGGCAGGGTGGGGGTTACGAGGCAGGGTTTCTTCAATAGTCGAGGCTGTCCTAGAACTAGCTCTGTAGACCAGGCTGGCCTGAAACAGAAATTCACCTGCCTCTGTCTTCCAAGCGCTGGAATTAAAGGCATGTGCCACCACCACCAAGCAAAATAATGCATTTTTAAAATAATAAATTTGTTCAAAAAGCGTTGCATTCTTATGCCAGTACCCTCAACATTAGCAGAGCTAAATGCCCTGGAAATATGATGTCATCCTTACCACAAGCTTTGGAGCAGAACCCCGCCATAGTCTTGCGATTTCTCCACAGGCTGGTGCATTATGGGACAGGGACAAGCAGAGCTCAGACAGCAAGGTACACAAATACAAAAACTTCTATATGGAATCTTTCATCTACTGGCTATATATCTTTGGGCCAGAATGGTACAGAAAAGAAGCAGAAGAGTCACAATGTACCGGCGCCTGCCTGACTCCTTGTCCCTGAGTTCCTGGACCAAAGGGCTCAATATTTCTCATTAAATCCATCCTTTGTTCAAGGACCTACAATGACTCTATTGACCCTTCTATCCACATCCAACAGTTTGGCCTCTCAGTCCCTTCCACCCTCTTACTCCCCATGACTTGACCAGCCCACACTCTCCCCAGTCACTCTCACACATAACTTAGTCATTCATACAGACCATCGCTGCACACTGTATATGCTATACTTTATTTGGAAAATGATTTTGTTGGGTTTTTGATACTGGGTTTCATGTGTCCCAGGCTGGGTCTGAATTCACTACACATCTAAGGAAGGGTGCCCAGAAACCTCTGATCCTCCTGCCTCAACCTCCCAAGTACAGGGATTACATAGATGCACCACCACAACCGATCTATGCAGGGCTGACAACAGCCCCCAGCCCCTCAGAAAATATTTTTCTTTTATTCCTAACACAGAAAAGATTTTTATTGACTTTAATGTGCACACTTATATAGGTAATGATCTGGGCAAGGTCATGTCATAAAGAAGAACCAGAGTCCATAGTTTTATATGACTAATCCATAATCTCCCAAGTCCATTTCACAACATACTGATTCAGAAAGCTCTGTCTAATCTCACTAATTCCTTCCACTTCAAGTTTTCTCCAGCCCATCCACATGCCAGTATAACTGTTTAGACGGTTTCTGACATTTTAAAGTGTTTAAACACTAAAGCCTCTTCCCATGTATGTCACCATCCTCCTTCGCCCTGCTCTGTGTTCCATATATTACCTCCTGACCCCTCACCTCCCACTCCGAGGGAAAAGACACCTGTTTCACATCTATCTCCCCAAAGGCTGCCACTGGAGCTTGCAGGTTGCTTCATCCATAGGGGTGCTCAAATATTATTCAGCAAGGAATGTTTAAGTCCTCTCTTCTATTATCTTAAAAAGCCAAGTGAATTGAGCAGTTCATGATAAAACTGCCCTGCACAGAATTTTAATTGTCTGAATCTATCAGACACTACTAAGATTCCAGTCACCATTCCACATCGGAAACATCACTGAGATCACATTTCCAAGGACTGATTTTTCCCTTGGGTGGGATAAGTGTTTGTGCTAAGGAGGACACGGACACGGACATACACTTTCTCTCTCTCTCTCCAATAGTCTCAGTCAGTACTATTAGAATACTTGAGGCATCTGGGAGTCCAGAAACACAAGCAATACAATGCTCCCATAACAATGTGAACATTCATTTGTGATACTAAATTGCCCCATCATAGCTCACTTGGCTGCTACACAATGTACCTCACACTGTACCTCAAATTTCTAAAAATGCCTTCTGAGAACTAAGAATAGTGGAGGATCTATTGGGCTGCTTGCTTTACACTCATTTCTAGGTTTCCACAAACTCTTCACTCCCCACCCTGTGGAATAATATATACAGTTCAACAAAAGGAAGTCAGCTATAAACAGAAATCACCCATATATCATAACTACTATTGGCACCAGTCAATTCACAAGGATTAAAACATCTATTAACAGTCAAGACTCCAAGTGGATATATGTGATTCTTATTAATCCAATTTTAGACTCCAATTGAGATATTTTTCCACTAATGGGTAGGAGAGGAAAAGAGAGATAAAGCAATGATTATGCCAAGGAAGTTTTCAGACTAGTGATATAACTCCACCACAGAGCACCTAACACGGTGCATGCTGGTCGTCTGTCTTTCTACAGCACACCAGAACCCACTGCTGCCACCCTGCCTTATACAGCGCACAGGCCTGTTTTCTTTGGCAAAGTTTTACTCTTTTCTCCTCCACAGATATCGTCCCTGGTACTAAAGGAAAGGAATAAGACAAATCAGACCACCAAAAATAAACAAACAAATCAGTAGTAGTTTGAAAACAAACTTCCATCTTTACCTCCTATTTGAATGTGTAATGTCCAAAGCAGACATCTATTCGATTCTAAATTATTCACGGTAATGGATAATGCCTGGCCAAAAGGTGCTGATAATCCAAAGTGAGAAGGAAAAATCGAAAAAGAATCTATTTTGGTTTTGGAATATATGTTTTTCAGCATATTTGCCTTCTCAATTATTCGTAGCATGAGCTAATATTTGTGTTCATGTTCAGTCTCTAAGTACACAGAAACTGGCCTGTTAGGAAGGCGTTCTGAAGATGCCAGCTCACTAGTGAAGTTAGAACAGACTGCTATTCAGATCTGCACATGAGGAACAGCCAATTCCTTTTATCTTGCAGTTCTGCTCAGTCTTCAAAATATCAATAGACTAGTACAGCAGGTTAGTAAGCGGAAAAGACCTGCCTGAAAACAATGAGGGCAAAGAACATAATTAATTCCTCATTGTTTACCTAGAGCGTGTTCATTTGTCGGCTATGCACGGCCAGCATTTAACTACAAGTCTGGCTCTCCATCCCTTCAGGAACACAATCTCATTTATTAAGAAACATATTTTCTAAAATTAAAATAAAAATAAGTTATTCTTTTGGATTCATCTCGCCACTACTACTTCTTATTTTGCTTTTCCACCTCTGAAACAGGTTTTGAGAGACAAAGGGATCCTGCCTTCTGAAAGACCTCCTAAGTATATAGTAGGAAAAGCCAAAGACGGACAAATTACCAGCTTCTAGTTTCCTAAATAAAACATCTTCTATAGTACTCACAAAAGATAAGGAAAGAAAATGCCAAAGTCGAGTTAGCTTTGCAGTCATGAAAATTCCCTTAGAAGTGTGTGTGTGTGTGTGTGTGTGTGTGTGTGTGTGTGTGTGTGTGTGTGTGTGTGTGTTTGGTAGGGGATAACCTCTTAGATCAAATTTCATCCGTCCACTTCTTTCAATTTCCCCATTTTTACATGTGCCTTGCGCTCAGAAAAGATACCTAGGTTAGATAGACACTCTATCACCAGGGAGGAGAGACAGACTCTGAGGGCTGGTCCTTGTGAGCCGACAGGCTAAAAATACGCCGGCCCAGTAAACAAATCCCATTCCATCTCGACAGGAGCCACACCGTTAACCTAGTAATTATGAGAAGAGTGAGATCACGCAGCCCCCGGCTTACTCATCAGCAGCTTCGAAAGTTTCCATCGGCTCAGAGCAACTTTTCTTTTTTTCTAAAGTCCATAAGCCTGCCCTA
Source organism: Microtus pennsylvanicus (assembly GCF_037038515.1). Taxonomy (NCBI): domain Eukaryota; kingdom Metazoa; phylum Chordata; class Mammalia; order Rodentia; family Cricetidae; genus Microtus; species Microtus pennsylvanicus. The sequence continues at coordinate 118,171,571 of NC_134585.1, forward strand.
GAATTTCTACACCTACACTTACAGCCTCTCTCTCTCTCTCTCTCTCTCTCTCTCTCTCTCTCTCTCTCTCTCTCTCTCTCTCTCCTTCCCTCCCTTCTTCCCCCCTCCCCTCACCCTTCCTCCATCACTGGTCGCACCTCCCTTTGGCTATCGAGAAGCAGCACAAACTTGTCTTTTCATTTTACTTTTATAATGACTTCAAAAGAACTTTATCCTACTGGCTTGAGGGGGCCCGTCGGCGGCATCTTGACCCCCCTAAAACTCCGCCATCCCTCCCCAAAAGCCTAGCGGACAAGAGGGGACCATCCAAACTGCCCAGCACAGCTCGGGAGAGGACAGGAACCGCCGGGCAGGGCTGGGAGCACGGGACGCAGGTGAAAAGACTGGCGTGAAGAGGGAAGGTGGGGACCAAGCAGGGAACGGCGAGGCGAGGAGCGGGTGCTCAAGGGAGATGGCTTCAGGTAAAGTCTGGTCAGAAAGAGGGAGCAGTGGAGCTCCGAGGCGCAGAGTTTGGGACGCTGGAGAGGCGGGAGGGGCGGGGGAGGACGGGGAGGGTTGTCAGGGCTGGGGGCTCCGTTACCCTCGCGACTCTCAGGGCAAGGCTCTAGGCCGGGGCGGAGCGCGGGGCCCGGCCGCCTCTCCTCATTCCTCGGCAGTGACCCCGGGGTCCGAGCGGCCCCTCCCCCGACGACGATGGAGGCGGAGGCGGACACTGCGACCGCGACTGTTGCTCTCCACAGGAACTGGAGCCGGAGCCAAGCCGGGACTGGCCGAGGCTGGCCTCTCCCCAGTGGCTTTCCGCCGGCTCCACACCGGGTCGCCACTCCGACTCCAGCGGCTGGTTCAGGATCGGTGGCTCTCGGCCGTCCGGCCGGAAACAAGAGCCCGTTTCCGGCCGGAGCGGGTTGGCGGTGACACCCTAGCCGCCCCCGGGCCTCCTCCCGCCCGGCGCGGCCGGCCCCGCCCCGTCCCGCCCCGCCCCGCAGCAGCCCCGCCCTCAGGGCCGTTCTGGGGCCGCGGCCAGTTTGGCGCTTGCCCGGCGCGTGACCCCGCGCGTTCTTGGCTCGCGTGCCCGAGCCCCCGGGCTGAAGCAGTTTTGAGCCGGGAGCTGGGAGCCCGGCGAGGACTCTTAGGACTTTGGGGTCGCCTCAGTTGGCGCCGGCCCTTTGGGAAGAAATAGAAACGGGAGGAGTAGTTCTCGAAAGGTGAGAAGGATGAAAATATTTGAGAAGAGGGCTGAAATTCTAGTTACTCCAAGCAGTCCTTCTGGACCGACCAGAGGAAAATAAACAGCGCTTCTTACAAACCAGCCCCGCCCAGTTATGCGTTCCCCTTGTTCCTTCACTTGAGCGTACCCTTTGCTGTACAGTATTTACTTGCATAACAATGACTCCCTAATGACACCTTGGCCGCAGACCTAGCGCTGTCGGTAAAAGTTATGTAGTACTTTTGATGGTTAATGTGTTTTTACAACGTTACAGCATAATTCGACGCCAGAATTTATTGAAGCCCTACTATGTAAAGGCACTGCACTCCGTAATACTGGAAATAGAAAAGTTAAAGAACACCAATTCCAAGCATCAACGGTCTTACAATTTAGTATTAATAAAATGCATTAACGTACTTTTAGGCAAGGCAAGACAAACATGTGCCATGTAGGTTACAGTGAGCTGTGCCCAGAGAGGGCATAGACGAGCCGTCTCAACCTTCCGTATCTGTAAAAGAATATGGACTGCTTCCACAAGAACCAATTGATTGCAAACACAAAATGGGGCCAGCCTCTGCTACACGCTAACCTAAAGAATCCTAGATTTTAGTTCAGACACTTAACATCGTGGTGCCCAGTGTACATATTCAAAACAGGGTTTATTGTCAAAATTATGTTCTTTGGGCTTATGTGACAGTACACCACCCTACAGTCAGCTTTTCATTTTCCTCACTCCCCTCTGGGGAGGGAGGGATGGAGCACGGAGTCCTCCAGACAAGCAAACTGACACCTGAAACATGAAACCTGCTGGACAGCTCTGTCTCGTGAAAGATCCCCTTAAGTTTAGAGTTGAAGGTTTAGGGCTGGACCTAGAGCCATGCGTATGTACCTCAGCCAAGCAGAGCAAGGTGCCTTGCATGGAACATACCAGAACTTACAACTCAACAAGCAGAGATGTTAGGGCCAGAGCTTCAAAGATTCAGGGACTGCAGACTGTGGCTACGGCTTAGTGACAAATTTGAAAAGAACAGGATGAGATCTGGTCACTTCTGTTGATTCTAATTGAATTCCGTAGATCCTACCAGACCTTGACAGCTAGGTCTGAGGTGGGAAGGCAGAACTGTGCAAAACTGAAGGCTGTTTTCACCAAGGAATCCAGGACCCACTGGCGCTCATCTCAACGATGTCTGTTCTGCTCACCACTCTCACCGACTCTCTGGGACCAGGTCTGGAGCCCAAAGGTTCTCTCCACCTTGAGCAGACTTTTTCTTTTGGCAGGGACCACAAAAAGGGGTCCTGATTCAAAAGCTGAGCCAAGTTGCTGGTCAGCGTCGAGCAAGTGACCACACATTGTAGGCCTGTCTGAAAATTGAGGGATCAGGAAGTGGTGGGGTTGCTGTTGCTTTGTTTCTTACCCTGACTGCCCATCAGTCATTGTTGTTTGTACAACTGCTCAATGGGCTGCTTGTCTTTGGCCAGCTCTGCCTGTGTGTGGGTAGCAGTGTGGTCAGCTGGGCTGGAAGCCAGGCCACCTGGGTTCTGGTCCCCGCTCAGCCAGCCCCTGATCCATTAAGTGTCTCCCTTCCCATTCCTATGCTGTCGGTTTCTCTGCCTATAAACTATAAAGTAGGAGCCTCTGCTCTTGTGGGGTGCAGCCATTCTGACTGTCACTGTGTCCGATGCTCAGAAGCAACCATCTCATAGTGAACGGTCACAGCAGCCTGAGGACAGCTGAGACTTTTTTTTTTCTTCCTAGGTAGAATAGCAAGGAACCGATGGAAAGGCATCGAAGAAACCCCACCAGTGTACACAAGGCCACGCCCCTTGTCTGCTACTCCCTTCGATGTTTTTTTCCACCCTAACAACTGCCTGTTTCCTTGTCTTAGTGATTCCAAGCTTCTAGAAGCTCCCAGAGCTTGAACTTGCATTTCACCAGAGCGCCTCAAAGGAGACCCGGCATCTGGCTGGCGGGTATGGTGCAGGGGAAATAGTCAGAGAATGCTGCTTTGCAGCTAACCAGGAAAAAAAAGGAGAAATTATTTGCATTTATATGTTTTTGTGGTAGAAAAGAAAACCAAACCAAAATGACTTCCTCTCTACTACCATACTATAATTTAGACCAGTGGTTCTAGGATTCTTTTAATACTATGTACTGTACATGCTTAGGAATGTTAGGCTAGTTCAGAATTCTTGGTGCTGAAGACTATATAAATATAAATATATAAGTTTATATTTATAAAATATAATATATAAATATATATTTATATATTGGTTTTTCGAGTCAGGGTTTCTCTGTGTAACAGTCCTGACAGTCCTGGAACTTACTTTGTAGACCAGGCTGCCTGTTTACTTCACCTGCCTCTGCCTCTCAAGTGCTAGGATTAAAGGTCTGTGCCACCACCGCGCGGCCAAAATATATATCTTTAAGAAAAATATCCAGGGGGGCTGGAGAGATGGCTCAGAGGCTAAGGGCACTATCTGCTCTTCCAGAGGTCCTGAGTTCGATTCCCAGCAACCACATGGTGGCTCACAACCATCTGTAATGTAATGAGACCTTGTTGAAGGAGCTGTGGGCTGTGTTCCTGCCACCTGGCTAGCTTATGCCCCAAAATAATTACACGGAAACTGTATTCTTTTAAACACTGCTTGGCCCATTAGTTCTAGCCTCTTAATGGCTAATTCTCACATCTTGCCTAACCCATATTTAGTAATCTGTGTAGCACCACTCTTACCGGAAAAGATTCAGCATGTCTGACCTGGCGGCTTGCTTCATTGCGTCTGCCCTGGAGAGGAGAGACATGGCGTCTGACCTCACTTCCTTCTACCCAGCATCCTGTTCTGTTTACTCCACCCACCTATGTTCTAACCTATCAGGCCAAGGTTATTAATTAACCAATGAAATCAACAGGTTGATATATGACACTCCCACATCATTTCCCCTTTTTCTGTTTAAACAAAAAAAAGAAGGCTTTAACTTTAACATAGCAAAATTACATATAACAAAACAGTTATCAAGTAAGAATTACAGTTACAATATTTATATCTATTTTATCTTTTATCATAACAAAGAAAAACAACTATAACTATCTATCTATTTTTCAACTCCATCAAAGACTCCAGAAGGATATAATATTACCTAAGTAAAGAAGTAAGCAACTTACAAAACTCTAGAAATCACAGAGACATCTCGCTGCCTGGACAGTCACCCAAAGTTCCTCTGTGCCTTTGGGGCATCCATCTTCGGCCTACAGGCCCATAGTATCCAGAGACATTTCCATGAAGCAGGAAATTTCAAAGGCAGTTCAGTCACTATCTGCTGTGTCCTGCAGAATGTCTCGCAGACTCTTTCATGAATCAGGAACCCCGAAAGATCATCTCACCTTTAGGCAAGTTCAGCAGTCCTCTCTCTGAGGGTTCTCTGTGTCCAGTTTATGCAATAGTCCAGGCAAGAGCAGTTTCTTGCCCAATTGGCTATCAAACTCGATAAGGAGCCTCTTCAGTGCCCATCTTCCTTTTGAAGTAGATTGGTGCTGCCAGGAGCAGACGTGTCTCATTGTCATGAAAAGTCCTAAGTTATTAAAACATTAAATGTCATATTCTGCAGTCTTTAAAAGATATGAAGAATGTCTATCTAAAATATATATATGCACATCTAGAAAATCTAATTAACATGACTACAAGCTTGATTATTATTAATGATTATCTATTAACAACCTATATACATTACATTTTTACATGAACTACACAATCACAATACCTTAATCAATATCAGAAATACATATACATATAACAAGATTGACCTTAAATTTATATCAATAAAGTCAAATCCATACCAATGCAAATTATTCATATCTCCATCAAGACCTAGTGCCTTCCTTGCCAGCAGTACATTGTATGCTTAATAAACAAATCTTTAAAAAAAAGAAAAAAGAAAAGAAAAAGAAAAATATCCAGGACTTTTTCTAAGTTAAATCCATTCCTGCCCTCTCACCCAGAAATTCTACTCCTGGATGTTTACCTACTAGAAAAGAAAACATGTGTCTACAAAGAGTTTACGTATGAATGTTCATAATGACTTCATTTTTCATAGCCACCCAATGGAAACCTTTCAAATAACCATGATTTCAGAAATGGACATCTAAACCCAGCAATACCACTTTTGGGTATATATCCAAAAGATGTTCAATTGTACCACAAGGACATATGCTCAACTATGTTCACAGCAGCATTGTTTGTCATAGCTAGAACCTGGAAACAACCTAAAAGCCCCTCGACCAAATAAAGGATACGGAAAATATGGCACATTTACACAGTGGAGTACGACACAGCAGAAAAAATAACATCTTGAAATTTGCAGGCAAATGGATGGAGCTAGAAAATATATTGATTGAGGTAACCCAGACCCAGAAAGACAATTATCATATGTACTCACTCATAAGTGGTTTTAAAACATAAAGCAAAGAAAACCAACCTACAAATCACAATCCCAGAGAACCTAGACAACTAAAAGGATCCTAAGAGAGACACACATATATCTAATCTACATGGGAAGTAGAAAAAGACAAGATCTCCTGAGTAAATCAAGAGTATGGGAACCAGGGAGAGGGTTGAAGAGGAGGGGAGAGAAAGGTAGGTGAGCAGAGAAAAATGTATAGCTCAATAAATCAATTTAAAAATGGGCATCTATATTGTCTACTACAGATTTTTTTAAAAATATATAAACTACCTTTAAGCACAATAATATCAATTAAACTCAAAATCATCTTTTTAAAAGATTTATCTTACTTTATGCGTTTGAATATGCCTGCATGTATGCATGTACACCATGTTTGTGCAATGTTCACGGAGGCCAGAAGAGGATGTCAGATCCCCAGAAGCTGGAGTTATAGATGGTTGTGAGATGCTAGTGCTAGGAACTGAACCTGAATCCCCTGCAAGTCCTATTAACCACTGATTCTTCCCTATAGCCCTTCAAAAACTTTTGACTATTGATGTTTGCTCAATTGTAGAGCCCTTGTCTAGGATCCACAAGGCCCTGGATTTGAAACCCAGCACTGTGAGAGGGCACACACACACAATTTGTTGGGGGAAACATTCATTTATATAAAACTCGAATTTTAGGACAGGCAGAAATACACAATAGTAGGTATCAGCCAAGGCCAAGGAAAAGAAAATTAAATGCAGAGAGACACAAAAGGATCTTCTAACGTGATGGAATATTCTGTTCGTACTAAGAGTAGCTGTTACATGTGTCTGTCACTTGCGGGTTTTGTCTTAATTTTAAGTTATTACTTTACATGTTTGTGTATATTCCCTGCGTGGATATCCATGCATCATGCTCCTGTTTCCCATGCAGGCCAGATGAGGGTATTATGTCCCCTAGAACAGGAGTTAAAAATGGTCGTGGGCCACCCTAGATGGTGGCAACGGAACTGAACCTGGGTGCTCTGGAAGAGCGACCTGTGCTCTAAGTGCTGAGCCATTGCTCCAGCCCCGTCTGTGTCTCATTGTGCACTTGAGATTTGCTGGAGGTGGATTCGTTACTGTAAAGAAAGGCGAGGAACTCCAGGCTCCTTCATGATGCTGAAACGGGCTATAACTTTATGTTATTTGTGAGCCATCTGATTTTTCTTTACCCATAGATTCTAAAGCTCCACGAGATAAACACACCATTTTTAAGTATAATAACAATGACAATATTTGGCCTATGATAGTCATTCATTCAATATCAGTTGAATTTGGTAGCAAATTGGCCATTGAGAACCAACGGTTTGGCAACTTGTCATTATAAGAAGTGTAACAGGAGCCAGGAACTATGGTTCATGACTAATTCCGGGTACATAGGAGGCCAAGGATGTCAAGTTCAAGGCCAGCCTGAACTACAAAATAAGACCCTGTTGTCGTCCCCATTGTCATCATCATCATAAAATATTATTGTTTGTCTTTACTCCCAGACCTTCTTCTGCTTCCCTATCATTGCTAGATTCTATCTCCTAATGTACGCCAATGACTTCTCTTCACCAAAGCAGTCCAGACATACGGCAAGGTAGTTATTCGTGGTTGTCAATTCGATACATGTGGGGGGAGGGAACCTCAAAGAGGATCTGTCTCCACCAGATCATGTCTTTGGAGTCAATGTTTTGTTTGCTTGTTACTGCTGACTGATGGGGGAGGACCTAGCCCCCTGTAGGTTGGCCATCCTGGTGCAGGTGGGCCTGAATTGTATAAGGAAGTTAACTGAGCAGAAACAGAGCAAACCAGTAAGCAGCACTCCTCTGCCTCAGTTCCTGCCTCCAGGTTCTGCTTGAGCTCCCGCCCCGACTTCTCCTGAGGATAGGCTATAGTTTATAAACTAAAATAAACTCCTTTCTTCCAAGTTGTTTTCGGTCATGGTGTTTCTCATGGCAACAGAAAGCAAACTAGGACTCTTGTCCAATGTCCACGTCCTTCCTCTTTGCTTATAGAGCCTTGGTTTTATATTCAATAGCAAACCTTCTCTGTGTGGCTCAGAGGAGGCTGGTTCCAGGGAGGTGGGTGGGGGAAACACTGGTGAAACACAGATGATCATCAAATTCCATTACCCCTTTCTTCAGCTTTGTTTAGATAGGTAGTAGAATTCAGACCAATATGAAATGCAAAGAAATATGCTGGAGGCTTTTTGGGGGCCATGCGGGTTGTCTTCGTTCTTACAAAGAGACAAGAAGAAAAAATAAAGTATTTTTTCCTGTTGTTTGAATGTTGATTTTGAACTGTTATGCTAGCTGGAAGACTAGTTGATATCCAGAAGATAGCAGATGAAAAACAATTAAAAGAATCTGGGGGGGCTGGAGAGATGGCTCAGCGGTTAAGAGCATTGCCTGCTCTTCCAAAGGTCCTGAGTTCAATTCCCAGCAACCACATGGTGGCTCACAACCATCTGTAATAGGGTCTGGTGCTCTCTTCTGGCCTTCAGACATACACACAGAAAGAATATTGTATACATAATAAATAAATATTTATAAAAAAAAAAGAATCTGGACCCTTGGTAAATGACTGATTTAACCAATACTGGCATGGCCCCACTGGAAGTTCTTGTTACATAAGCTAATACATCTTACTTATTGTTTAAGCCATTTGAATGAAACTTTCTATGACTTGTAGCCAAAGCATCTCAACAAATCAAATGGCATTAGTTCCCTGGTATTATAAAAAAAAATGCAAACTTCTTAGTTCCCTTTATAAGCTCCTTCCTACACAGCCTTACCTTAGTCTGGTTCTAGCCCCCGAATAGGGAGCTTGTTATTTCCTACCTCTACCTCTGTGTTCTAATGTCTTTTGCCACCCATGGAGTGCTAGTGAGTATTAACTGGCTTTCCAGAGGGGAAAAGGCTATGGTTGGTAGTGCTGGTCAGTTCCCATGGTGAACTTATGCACCGATGATTTCCTATTATAACGGTACTTACTGAATAAGGAGTTGGGAAAAGAGACAGCTTGATGTGGCCTTAGCCCGACCCTGTAACTCGCAACTTCCTCCTCTTCCTTCTCTATGTAGAGCTCAAGGTAAACTCTATCACTCCCTTTAAAAACCTTTATGTGATGCTCCAAATTATAAATGTCTTCTTCACCCATCAATTGGAGTTTACAATCGCCTTGAATTGCTCATTTCCACAAAGGTTAGTTCATAGCTGACTGCTTAATTGACTCTTAAAAAAGGAATAAAATACAAAAAGAAGCGTTTGCCAGTGAGCCAATGAGTGGCACTAGATTACCTATGTGTTCTTCTAAAGACTTCCTAGGATTAAGCATTAGGGGAATCCCTAAAAAGGACATCTCCGCCCTGCGAGGGCCCGAGATAAACTGGGGGTACTTTATTGCAAATAAGACTCAAGTTAGCTGCCAGCTACAGCTCGCGCAATCCCTGGGTGAGCCTTGAGAGGACATTAACTGAAGAGCCCTTGGCGGAGTTGGGTGTGTTCTTATCCTGGGCCTGACAAATCCCCTGAGGATATTAGGATGGCTTCTTAAGGCCGGAAGAGGCCAACAGGTTGGTAGAGAAGGGAAGCCGGTTCCTGGGGCTGTGAGGAGAGTAAGTGCTGCCTTACCTGATTGGAATGCCAACCAGGTGGGTCACCTCCAGCTCCACCTCGCAGGTGACACACCCCTCAGGCTTGGAGGAAACAAATAATTAAATCAGCGAACACATTAGCCAAGACAATGAGGAGAGGCCTGGGAATGGAATGACAGCCCCCAACTAGGTCAGCACTGGGAAGCAAGCCAAATTCAAGCCCATTGGGGTGGAGAGGACAGATGACTACACCAAGCTCTGATTACTGCTTCCAGGTGCTTGCTTGAGCCCCCATTCCTGTTCCCTTTTCCCTTTTAAAGGTCACTAGTGGTTGATGTTAAGCCCCTGCACACTAAGATTGTGTCCCCAAATTGTAAACAGGTCCTTGTTTTCTGCACAGGAACTGTATCTAGGTGGCACCTTCTGTACTGTCTTGGGGATATGACGGTGACTTTCCAGATTCTGTACTGAAGCATCATGGCTAGTCCCAAGCTGCGGGTGGTCTGCAGAAAAGCCTGCACGCCATTACCAACACTCAGAGAGAAGTAAGAAATGGGAGCTGCTTGTCAGTTGGAAAAAGAGAAAAAGATAAGGATCTAAACATGAGAAATATTATTTAGGTAACATTCCTAGCATAAGAAGAAATAAAATTCTCAGGTCAGAAGAAACTAATGGAATAAAACCACCAGCTAGAGGAGGCGCCACAGGTAGGAGGACCAGGGATAGATAAGAACGGAGGACAAGTGGATGGGAAAGCAGTGACTGTCATGGGTGGGGGGAGGACACAGACGGACGGACGGATGGACAGATGACTGAGAGAAGGAGGCGCCAAGTGCTAGTCAGGAATGCCAGCCTTACACCTGTGGACTCCTCTCCTTGGGCCACAGGTAATCCAAGCGCGGCAGCCCCACTTTTGCTGCCAATAAATGATGCTGAATCAAGCATCAGCCTATCTACCCCTTGGTCTAGACCCTCTACATGAACAGGAAGTACTCAACAGCATGCAGATTGATGCGGCATATTTGATTGTTGCTGCCGTTCCCGTGTCCACCATGTGTCCGACAGGCAAAGATCCATCACTACTCTCATAGAGCTTTCATGGCCAACCCAGGAATTGGAAGTAAAATTCTTTTCTGCCTGACATATGTCCTTCATCTCTTCTGGGTGCAGGGGAATGGTGTGGATTGCACGGCCACACTGCATCCTGTGACTGTAGATGTTTGTTCTGCCTCTGCTGCCCACCCAGTCCCTTGTACTTGACTTCCTGCTTCCCGTGAGACGTTCCACTAGATCCCGAGTCTTTTTCCTCTCTTTATACAGATAACTGGTACCTGTTGTATGCCCTCAAGCCTTAAACAGCTTCTAATATTTAGCAAGAGAATACAGCGGCTAACCTTGAGTAATGCCTGCCACTCCTGCAGGGTTCCCAGCACCAGCCATATTCACATCTACCCAGCACACAGTTGGTACCTGTGTCCCTGCCTTAGATTAGCATCTGCTTTCAGTGTTTGAATCTATTGTCAGTGCCTCTGCCCTGAACCCTCACATCTCCGCCCTCCTCACAATTCTCAGTGTCACATCCTAGCTTACGACCTCCCACCTTCCTAATGGGCCTCTTGCTCTGAGGTGGTCTTTTCTCATCTACTCTGATGGAAACCCTGATCTGGTCATATCATTCCTATGTTCAAAAGCCTTCAATTATCCTTGAAGAGACATTTATCTCCTGCCAATAATAACAGTAATATCATCATGTCTGTTATAGTTATTATAATTGACATTATCCATCTCAGGAATGAAATAAATTCAGGGGACTGATATATTGTCTTGGAATCTCCATGTAACTGGGATATTTAAAATCAAAGTCACCAGGCGTTGCATCTTAGGCTTGTATCTAAATCTTTAGGAGGCTGAGACAGAAGAATTCAAATTGGAGCCCAGCATAGATTACAATGTGTGGTAGAACAAGAAAAGCAATATCAATACTGACCCATGAGGAAGAAGGCATGATCCGTATAGACAAAAAAAAAAAGACTCAACACTGCCTCCTTTAGGTGAAAGAATTGGAAGAAAATGGCGGCCATTGGCAAGCCTCTACTGGTTCTTCTCATTACCTAGCAAGACTTAATAAATAATCCCTGACTATCATAGCAAAGCACATTAAAAATGGGAGCCACATGGAAAGATGAGGAGCCATTAAAGGAAGAGAACGGGTCAAAAAATGGCAATATGAGGTGTCACCATTCCCCTCCAAACCTCGAGCAGAGCTACACATGCATGCAAACATCTTCTGTGAAGCGGTGTCCCCTCTCAGTGCAACCCGGTGGAATGAGGACAACACATCAGCCACAGTAGAGCCCACTCACGAGGCTAGTCAGGAACAGAGCAAGTGCACAGCCCACCCTCAGTGCCAGGATCCCTGGAGATGGAGACAGTCCTGTCTCAGGCAAGATAGCAGGTTTAAGGCAACTTTCTCCGGATCTCAAAGCATTTAGTTCCTTCACAGGAATGGGCTCCACCTGGATGAGGAGTGGGGACTTCTTTGTTTTGCTCACGTGTCCTGAGAAAACCGTGGGAGCCCTGTGAGGGGTCCATTTCCCACCATTGCCTAGAAGACTAACCCTTACCTAGAGGCATGTCGTCATTCACTTCCCATTTCAATGGTCTTGTCAGAGGCCTGTTGGGTCTTGGGGTTTCTGCTCCTCGCCAGCTGTGGTCAGTAAGCAGGGTTTCTTCCTTTTCTGTGCAAATGCTCCTCAAAGTCAGGTTCCACTGTCCACAGGGTGGAATTTGGGTGAACCCTCTAAACAGCCTTGTTCTCACTGAAGTAAACACCTGTCTGTTCCCAGCCTGACTGCCTCCCCACCCTTCACTGACGGGCCTCCCGTGAGTAAACTTTGCTAATAAGATTCCACATAATTAGTAGAAGTAATTGGATCCAAAGAAGAAATAATGGGAGACACAATCATGGTGTCCTATTTATTAAAACTAGTATCTCAGCAGGACAACAGGTGGCCTTCCTGAGGTCTGAGGGAAAACAGAATAAGGCAAAGGATAAGGGCGGATTAGTAGTGGACTTCAGATAATAAAGCCCCAGTCCCAGGTGACAACCCAGGGCCCACCCGAGGTCCTCCGGGAAGGTCCTCCCTGCCCTGAGCCCTGCACTTGAAAAGCTCTCATTCCAAGCCTTTCCCAGCTGCACACTTTCCCATGAATGAGGAAGCTCAAGACTGTGAGGGCCCAGGAGTCTGGAGACCCCAACCCTAAAGCCAAAGCCTGCTTGGAGCACCTTTTCAAGTCTGGTCCCTAGGCCCGTACTGCCAGGGATGAGCTCACACTGGTGAGAAGGTGTGCCCGCGCTGGTGAGAAGGTGTGCCCGCGCTGGTGAGAAGGTGTGCCCTCGCTGGTGAGATGGTGTTCCCGCGCTGGTGAGAAGGTGTGCCCGCGCTGGTGAGAAGGTGTTCCCGCGCTGGTGAGAAGGTGTTCCCGCGCTGGTGAGAAGGTGTGCCCGCGCTGGTGAGAAGGTGTGCCCCGCGCTGGTGAGAAGGTGTGCCCGCGCTGGTGAGAAGGTGTGCCCGCGCTGGTGAGGTTTGCCCGCGCTGGTGAGAAGGTGTGCCCGCGCTGGTGAGAAGGTGTGCGCACTAGTGAGGCTGTTATCAAAAGGATGGAAGATAGCCAGCACAGGTGGGCACGCGGATGCTGCCGACGGGGTGTAAATTAGCATGGCCACTTTGGAAAACAATATGCAACCTTCCCAAAAACCTAAAATAGAATCACCATATAATCAGCAATCCTATTTGTGTATATCCAAAAAATAAATCAGTACATCAAATAGATGATCATTTTAGCGCTGTTCCCAAAGTCACAGTACAGAAACAACTTATCCTTCAATGTATGAAATGCTTTGAAAAATATGGGTTATATACATAATGAAATACTATATAACCTTTCTCTATTCTTAGTTCTTGAGGGAGACTCAGAGCCCGGGATGCTAGGCAGGAGTTCCACTGCTGGGCTATGTCTCCAGCCCTTACAGCCTTTTCTTTATTTAGGGTGTTAGGTATTTTTGTTTGGTTTGGTTTGATTTTAATTTGGAGGTTATTTGTTCGTTTTAAAGATTTGTATATCTTCTTCTCCTGTATGTGGGTGGTTTTTGCCTACATGTATGTCTGTACACAATATGCATGCAGTGTCCCTGGAGCCCAGATCCTCTGAAACTGGAGTTGCAGATGGTTACCGCCATGTTGGTGCTGGAAACCAAATTCAGAGCCTCTGCAAGGGCAGCAGGTGCTCTTAACCGCTGAGCCAGCTCTCCAGACTGTTTGCTTGGTTTTTTTGTTGTTGTTTTTATTTTGTTTTGTTTTGTTTGTTTTTGGAATAATGTCAGGAATAGAGGCTAATTGTGACCTCTAAGTCAGTTCTCCTGCCTGGGATTCCTGAGTGCTAGGATTCCTGGTGTACGCTGTGTTGAACTCTGAACAGCATTTACAATTCTTTAATTATTTTTAACAATACAGATCCTGCCCTTATGTAAAACTTCTATACAACCTTTTCAAAGGAGGGGATTCTGTCGCTTGTGCGTGGGAGCAGCTGCCTCATGTTGTGCTGAGTGAAGTGTGAAATAAGTCGGATACAGAAAGACAACAACGTATGACCTCACTCTACAGTCTGGAAAGGCCAAATCCATGGTAACCGAGACAAGAGTAGCAACTTGGTGAGAAGGTGAGGAGTTTCTACTCCGGTACGGGTTGGATGAGTTCCGGAGATCGGCTCAGCACGATGGCCATGCTTGATGTCCCTGTATGTCATTGCTCAGAGAACAGATGCTGCACACCCTTGCCACAAAGCTGTGGTAAAGATGTGAGATGTGTGTCATCAGTTTGAGTCGGTCTTTCTAGCGTGAGCACAAATATCAAACTATCTCATGGTCCCCATACATATAGATACACTCTCTGTCAACTAAAAATATTTAAAGTGTAGTGATCTAATGGTGCCATCAACACCTCTTGTTTCCTCTTCTACGTGTCAGTGAGTGGCGGCAGGATTTAACTGCTTCAGTAGAGCTGGCTTTTATTCCCTCCTCTCTGTGATGCTGCGGCTTGTAGTGATGCTAAAACGGGATAGACAGCTATTTCTCTGGATTGCAAGGTCTTACCGCCCAGCACAACAAAATAAGCGTTCCCTTCCACAAGTCAAGCCTAGCGCCTGCTTCTCCTTTACAAGAACCTATCACACATGACAAACTCTGAGTCTTCTCCAATAGAGCCATTTCATTTCTTTTCCTGAGGCCAGGAATAATAATAACAACAACAACAATAACAATAATAATAATGTAATAAAACACAACAACCATTTTTCCTGGCAGGAGTGTGACCCTGTTTACTGCCTCTGCATTCTGGGGAACAAAGGCTGCCACAGACTTATGAGGGGACATTATCGCTAATAGGAAGAACAGTAAAGAGGATAATGGGTTTAGGGATGAGGTGATAAAGGCTGGGAACAGATGGCGTGCAGAAGAAGCTAACCAAGGGAACACTGTCCCTCTGGACTCAACCCTCAATGTTCTCAAAGACTACAGAACTTATTCCTGACTTTTTAAAATCTGAGCTTAAGATATGTGACAAGAATTAGAAACACAGGCATAGAGGTTTGAGAGCAAAAGCCTCACTGCAACGATCGCATGGGAATAGAGACTGGAGAGGGGCTCAGTGGCTAAGAACATTTGTTGCTCTTGCAGAAGACTGGAATTCAATTATCAGCTCCCACGTGGCAACTTAAAATGATCTGTAACTCCAGTCCTAGGAAGCCCAACGCCCTCTTCTGGCCTCTGCGGACACTGCAGGCTCATGGTTGGTGCAATTACACACATGCAGACACTTATACATACATGTAAAAATATAAACAAGTAAAACTTCAAATAGAAGTAAGCATCAACAGCTACCAGTTGTGTATTAACAGAGTATGCTACAGGCTGTATGAAAAGAAGGATGGACGATCTTTCTTCCGCTTGATCTCCTTGACAGCTCTTCTTTAAACCTAAGTCTTTAGAAGTTGTGTAACCTCCACAACCTGGTCTTAGCTGAATTTTAAAAAGGCTAAACACGCCAGTTGTGGTGGCACATGCCAGTAGGATTTGCTGAAAGAGGCAGAGGCAGGAGGATCACGAGTTCGAGACCAACCTGGGCTATACATTTTAAAAAAGGAAAGCCGGGGTGGTGGTGCACACCTTTAATCCCAGTACTCAGAAGCAGAAGCAGGCCGATCTCCATGAGTTCAAGGCCAGACTGGTCTATAAGAGATAGTTCCAGGGCAGGTTCCAAAGCTACAGAGAAACCCTGTCTCAAAAAACAAAAAACAAAAACAAACAAACAAAAACCAATAAAAAAAGAAGGATAAACACAGGACAAATCTCAGGAAAGACTGTCGCCGAGGACTCAAGTGTTCCCAGGATCCCCTGCACCCTTCACCATGTCTTTTTCTTTCTGTCACCGTGGTCTTTAGGGCTTGAGTTCCTCACATACAGTCATACAGTGTTTGCCTTTTTTTGTGACTGTATTGTTTCCTCATCATATTGTTTCCTCCGGTGTATCAACCTGGGGGGGGTATGTGTTGTCCTCCCTCTTCTAGGCCAAGTGACAACAACAATAATAATGGGTGGCACGGAGACGTCTCCATCTGTCGTGGAGATGCTTACCCGTCCGTCGGCCAGCACACACTCAGGGAACTCTACTGTTTTATGACGAGTTACCTCTAGCACAAGCTATTCTGTAATAATGTTAGAAAAATGTTTGCATCGATGGTAAGCTAGAGAGCTCAGCTTTGTTCTGAGCCTCAGGAAGATATGGACAGGGGACTGGGGAGAACACGGAGCTGTAAAGTACTTACTGCAGGAACATGGGGACCCAAGTTTGCTTCCACAGAAAAAGCCTGGGCGTGGGGACATTGATTTGAAATCCTGGAGCTGGGGAGGCAGAGATAGGGAGAGCTCTAGGACTCATGCCCAGTTAACATAGATGAATCATCACACTCCAAACCAGAGAGAGCTCCTATCTCAAAAACATGGCTGGAGCCATGGCTCAACATTTGATGCTCATGAAGAAGACCCAGGTTCAAGTCCCAGCACCCATAAGACAACTTATGACTATAACCCCAGTTCCAGAGATTCTGATGCCCTCTTCTGACTGTCCAGGCATGCTCACGCTGCACAGACATACATGCAGGCAAAACACTCAGCACATACAAAATAATATATAAATAAACTTTTTTTTTTTAAAGACAGAGTTTCTCTGTAACTTTGGAGCCTGTCCTGGAACTATCTAGCTCTTGTAGACCAGGCTGGCCTTGAACTCACTGAGATCCATAAGCCTCAGCCTCCTGAGTGCTAGGATTAAAGGTGTGCACTACCACCTCTTGGCAAATAAATTTTTTTTTAAAGAAACACTTTTTAAATGTGAGACACCCCCTACAAAACATATAAACAGTAATAACAACAAAAGTCACAAACAAGATAGACAGACGTTCTTAGGAACAGCACTTTGAGGTAGACTTCTGTCCTATATACACATACAAACACACATAGGCAAAGGTGTCAGAAAGAATATATTTGCTTATGCAGATGATCAGATCATTATTATTAGTTTAATAAAAAGACTTTTAATGGGCTAGGGTTGCATCACGGGTAAAACGCTTTTGTTACATGCACAAGACCCTGGGTTCTGTGCTCAGCAACAACCACCACCACCATAAAAGAAGACAAAGAAGAGTGTGAGGAGGATGTGATGAAGGAGAAGGAAGAAAAGGAGGAGGAAGTAAGGAAAAGGAGAACTCTCAGTGATAAAAATAACAGCAGCCAGCTTGGTTCATTAGAATCATCCAGCAAAAGCTGTTCAACCCACTGCCCAGGGTCTGACACCAGCAGGTTGCAGTGTGCAGGAACTCCGTGGCTTCCGGACATTTTAGACGTGAACTACCAGTAGAACAAGAATGAACCACCCGCGGAGTCCAGTAGAAGTCCCGAGGTTTAACTCAGAGCTCTCGGAACATCCATCTGCAACTGCCTCCTTTAAACGTCATTCTCAGGTTCCATAGCCCTCAGGACAGACAACTGTGGTAGCTTCCTCCTGGTCTCCCATCTTCCAAGCAAGGAGAACAATCAGAAAGATTTAGGTGACTCAGCCCGGGTCACGTTGCAGGAAAACTGCATGGGGTCTGGAAAGCCTAGGTTCTGTTTCAGCTTGTTGTCATCTCTAAAATCTTAAACTCCCGAGAGCAGTAACCAGTAACTGTCTGTCTCCTATAACTGCGTCGGTCTTAATGCTCACGTTCTCCACATCTGTCTTTTAGCTTCAGACCCCACAGTCGAACTGTTTGTGCATCGATCTCCTCTTCAGGGGCACTTACCAGAGTCCTCGATTTATCCAGGTTGGCAGTTTAGTGGTAATGCCTCATGTCAGCTTTCCCTGAGTGACCGACCCAGTAGTATTTGTTGAAGTTGACCCTGTGGGTGGAGCATGCAGCCGGCATTATCCCGCCTTCTGGATGCAACCAATGTTCACCAATGCTGCCCTGGTCATAGCTTATGTGGCCCCAAAGTTTCTGGATCTTCTTCAGTTTGGTTGGCATGAGGGTCACCTAAAGCAAAGAGTGGTTTCCTGCTTACAGTAGTTGCTGTATAGCAGAACATTTTGGGGCAAGTGAGATAGCTCAGGGAGTAAACGTACAGCTCACCAAACATGGTGACCTGGTGACCTCGCTACCCATATGGCAGAGAAAGAGAACTGACTCCTGCAAGCTGCCCTTTGACTCCTCAAACAACATACGCACACACACACACGCATACACACACGCACACATATGCGCACATGCACACACACACACATGCATACACACATACAATCAATCCAATGTAATAAAAAATTTCAGTCCCACATTCAGACACATACTGATAATTAGTATATTCTGAATAAGTATATTCAGGGAACATTAAATATACTTAGTGGGGGATAAGGAGAGAGAGAAAACATGAAGGTGAGAGGGGAAAGTGGTAGCAGATAAGGGAAGAATTGAAGGAACAGGCATGGGGAGCAGATTTGAGCCAACCATATGATGTACATATATGAACAGTAAAGACAAAAATTTAATTTCTGGTATGCCACCCTACTCTGATTGGCTTCAATTATTTGCTCATCAGTTTTCTTTTCATGTAGATCATGCTATTTTTCTTTTATTATTTATTTATTTTTAATTTTATGTGCATTGGTGTTTTGCCTGCATATATGTCTGTGTGAGGGTGTCAGATATTGGAGCTATAGACAGTTGTGAGCCACCACGTGAGTGCTGGGAATTGAACCTGGGTCCTCTGGAAGAGCGGCCAGTGCTCTTAGCCGCTCTTTCTCCTCATTATGTCATTTTCAGATAGACATTTTTGTTTCCGGTGTGTGCACTCTATGTTGTCACATTGACTCCCAAGTGTTGGGCTCAAAGGCGCGTGACACCACACCCAGCACTGGGCTTGTTTTTGAGGCAGGGTCTTGGGTTCCTCAGGCCTTCAACTTGCTACTTTGTGGGTTCTGACCCTGAACTCCTGATCCTGAGTCCCCTGCATCCATTTGCAGAGGGCACGAGTGCTCGCTGATAAGCACTGGGCTGATAAGCACTGGAAAAACCCGGATGCTATTCAGCAGGGCTGTCTCCATAATGGAGGTGGATGCCTGTTGGCCATCTAGAGACTGTTAATGACCTGGTGACCTTAATACAGTCATACCTTAAGCTTTATTGTGCACTTGGGATTGGGATTACTGTTATTGTAGTTAAATATATCTAAAATAAACTGCCCAGTGTCAGACGCCAGAAGTTTGAACAGACACCTGCTAACTAAGTCATGTCGAACTAAGTTTCCTTCTTGCCTCATGTGGTTGGTTTCCCTGACAGCCATGATGCTTGCATATTCACCTCCTCAGTTCAGGAATTACAGGCATGATCCATCAGATCCAGATTCAAACCTGTTTTAATGCCTCTGTTTAGAAGATTGTGTATCTTGCCTCCTCTACTATATAAAGGATCTAGTGAATTTTGAATTTTCTTTATATTCTTTCTAAGATTAATATAAAGACATTTCTAAAAACAGAGAATGAATCCTACTTGGTCACAATGGGTCATTCTTTCACTGAGCTGCTGGTTTTACGTGATAGTAATATTTAAGACTTGGTGTTTGCATTCATAAGAAAGAACTGTCTGTCATATTCTTTTGGGGTGTTATTCTGTGTAGTGTGAGTATCCTGGTTTCATCTGGTTGTAAACTGACCCGGGGAGTTATTTTCCTTTTCTGGGCTAAGTCCTAATTGTTTTGTTGTCTTGATTTTTAGAATACAAACTGTCTGAAGGTAGGAGCTGTGTCTGCCTCATCATTTGAGCTTCTCAGTGTCTGTAAGGATACAGGATATGCTGTATGTGATAGCCATGCGTGGACTCCCAGCCGTCAGCGGCATCATCACCAGGCAGAGGCCATGTTGGTATACACTGAGGAGTTCAGGGCAGCCAGGGCAACGTCGTGAGACTCTGCCTCATCACGTCTCCCACTCCACCCCTCCACCAATTAGATGAACAAGCTCTCGCTACTCCAACCTTTCAAAGCTTTTTATCGGTAATTATTATATTTCTTTATTGCCTCCCTTATTAAATTATTGTATGCTTCACTGGGCCAGGGGAATCCAAAGGATAGTTACTAAATAAACTAAAGAAAATTCCAAATGACTTGAAAGAGCGACCTGCCACCCTATTTTAGGTGCACGGCGCCAGGCCCACTCCAGACTTTTCTCAGTGACAGCCCTGACACTGTGCTCGTTAACTTACGCTTGCTGATTCTGCGGGCCTGGATACTCCTGTCCGTCTCCCTCTACCTCCATAAAACTCACCTGTCCTATTTTTCATCCCTCCGGGGCCTGAGCTTTCAGGCAGCAAATCATAGAAACTATTCTCGTTAACAGAGAACAGCAATTAGAGGGGCCCAAAGCAGCACACGCGCGGACAATAAATGTGGATTTTTTAAACAAAATATTGTGCTTTGCCTGATCATAAGAGACTTGCTTATCACAGAAAAATGAAGCACCAGAACCCACAAGAAGAATAAAAGGCACACACAAACCCCAGCTGGGCCATAAATCATGACATTTTTGTTTTAACATGGCATAGCAGCAGTCCAGAGCCAGTCCCTACTGCCTACGCCTGAGTCTCACCTCGTCACTTCTTAGTCACTTGGCCCTAGGGAAGTTATTTAATCTCTCTGCCTTGGCTCTACCACTGGAGAAACAAGGACAGTATGATACCTATTAGTTCTATATAGATTTAATTAGTATACACGCTCAAAAGCAACCCTTGACTGTGGTAAAGTCTCTGTATTTTCTATTATTATTTTAACAAATAGTCTTCCAGATAGTTAAGACAGACTGATCAATGGGCAGAAAATGGTTCTACCTATAAACATACTTTTAGAACTTATTGCAAACGGTACTAGAGAAATGGTTATTATATCATATGTCTATATATATGCATATATACATACATAAATATCTATTTCAATTTCTGTATATAAAAATGACTCCTTTTGGGGGCTGGAGTTCAGCTGTTAAGAACACTGGTTGCTCTTCTTGCTCTTCCAGAGAACCGGGCTTTGATTCCTGACACCCACATGCTGGCTCATGACAGCCTGTAAATCGAGTTCCGGAGCATCTAATACTCTCTTCTGGCTTCCACAGGCACCAGGAACACACATGTGCACAGACATATATGCAAGTAAAACACTCATACACATAAAATAATGAAAAATTAAAGCCCTGGGATAATTCTGTACCTACACCTTCTTTTCTCTGTGTGCCACCCATACGGAGCCCAGGGACAAGGAAGGCTCCACCCTCGACCAGGATCCCTAGGTCCAAGTTCTAGCTTTCTTACTTGCTCTTATCACTTAAAAATGCGCCGTAAGCATCCTTCCGCATTTTATCTTCAACAGTACCCATGTAAGCAAAATTCTAACTGCAACTTTTCTTGGCACTGCATTGCCATTTAGAATTTCAACTTTAATGCCCTCAGTGAGGGAGGGGCGTAAGCTCTCCAGCCGATCACAGTCCCCCCCCCCAGTGCCATCATTTAGTGTACTTGATAATCACCTGAAGGCCTTTGCGGTCTCTTTACAATCAAACATGATTTTTTTTTTCGAGACAGGGTTTTTCTGTGTAGCCCTGACTGTCCTGGAACTCACTTTGTAAACCGGGCTGGCCTCGAACTCACAGAGATCCGCCTGCCTCAGCCTCCTGAGTGCTGGATTAAAGGAGTGCGCCACCACCGCCCGGCCTCAAACATGATTTTTAATCATTGTGTATTACTTTTTCCTCCCCTTTTCTTTTTCTTTTTTTTTTATCCCCCTCTTCATTCCCCTCCCCCATTTATTCATGTGTTGCTGGGAATCAGCCCAGAGCCTTCACCACACCAGGCGAGTGATCTGCCACTCGGCTATTAACGTGCATCCCTACTCCTTTTCCTTTCCTTTTTTAAGATTTATTTTTAATTGTATGTATGCCCGTGTGTCTACGTGTGAGCATATGTACACGAATGCAGGTGCCCTGAGAGGCCGAGAGTGCACGGGATCCTCTGCAGCTGGAGTCACTGGCAAGTGGGAGCCACCCAATCTGGGTGCTGGAAACCAAATGCTGGTCACTTGAAAGATCAATGCCTGCATTTAATGGCTGGGCCAACTCCCCGCCTCTACCACCCCCAGCCCTTATTCTCAGCCGCTCTCTATTGTTGGACATTTAAGTGATCTAATTCACTAACATGCATGGAAGAACATTCTTTTTTAAAATGTTATCTTATGTGTATGGGTGTTTTACCTATATGTATGTATGTATGTACATCACAAGCCATGTGGCTGGGGCCCAAGGAGTCCAGAAGAGGGCATCAGATATCTTGTAACTGAAGTTACATGTGGTTTGGAATTGCTTTATGGGTACCCAAAATTGAACCCAGGTCCTCTTCAAGAGTAGCTAGTGCTTTGGGGGAGCCTAGACAGTTTGGATGCTCACCTTAGGAGACCTGGATAGAGGTGGGCGGTCCTTGGGCTTCCCACAGGTCAGGGAACCCTGATTGCTCGTCAAGCAGATGAGGGAGGGTGACTTGATCGGGGGAGGGGGAGGGAAATGGGAGGCGGTTGCGGGGAGGAGGCAGAAATCCTTAATAAATAAATAAATTAAAAAAAAAGAAACAGTAAAAAAAAAGAAAAAAAAACAAAACAAAAAAAAAAAAAGAGTAGCTAGTGCTCTTAACCACTGAGTCATCTCTCCAGCCTGGAATCTTAAGCCTGTTCTTCGGTGACATCCAGGATTATCCAAGTATCTATCTCCATGACTCACACATACTGTTGACAGTAACTAAGATACTGAATAGCTTTAGTCTCTGCTAACCTCTGCCATTGAAATACGAAGTTAGCGTGCATCTAACTGCCATTGTAGTTACACCAGAAGGTATCACCTAGAGCTCGCTGCGCCCTCAGCGTCCCTCATAAGATCAACATTACTGTCAGTACGAGATTGGACAAAGCCTAGGATCAGATGCATTCAAGATGTTTGTGGAAAGCTGGATACGGCAGTGCACGCCTGTCATCTCAGCACTTGAGGAGGCAGAGAGAGGATGTCAAGGCTGGCCCAGGAAAAATGATGAGACTCGATCAAAGGAAGAAAGGAAGGGAAGAAGAGAGGATGGGGGAAAGGAGAGAGAAGAGGGAAGAAGAGGAAAATATTGTGTGAAGATATATAACCATAAGCAAAAGAGCCAAAATCCAAGCCCAGGCTTGAAGTCTAAAAGCACAATACTAGGTTCCTCTAATTCTCTTTTGTTTGTCATTTTCATTTAGTGTTTCAGTTTTTCAAGATTTCTAGCTGGGCGGTGGTGGCGCACACCTTTAATCCCAGCACTGGGGAGGCAGAGACAGGCGGATCTCTGTGAGTTCGAGGCCAGCCTGGTCTACAAGAGCTAGTTCCAGGACAGGCTCCAAAGCTACAGAGAAACCTTGTCTCAAAAAAACAAAAAGAAAAAAAAAATTCTAAATAATTTTATGAGTGTGGATATTTTGCCTGAATGTATGTATGTGTATATGCATCATGTGTATGCTTGGTAGTCAAGGAGCCAGAAAGGGGCTTTAATCCCCTGGTACTGGAACTGCAGACAGTTGTGAGCTGCCATGCTGGGGAACCAACTGGAACCCTCTGCAAGAGCAGCAGAGGTTATTAACTGCTGGGTCGTTTCTTTAGTTAGCACTTCAGTTTCTCAAAAGGCCTCCATATAGACTAGGTTAGCCCCCTGAGAAGTCTGTGTGTATAATGAAGAAGTACTGTAACCAATTCATAGATTAGGTCTCTGCAGCAAAGCTCCCAGACTGTGGAAATTACAAAGACCGAACCCAGGAGCCCACTGCATCCTACTAAGGTCAGAACCAGTACCCTACAGGCCGTTAGAATGTAAAATTGCTCCGCTAAGCACTTTGAGCTAGATGTACATGACAATACTATAGATTTTCTGCTCGCTTAGGCTTTTTGGCTGGAGCAGAAATACCAATCACAGAGCTGTGCCGGCCTCTCTGGCCGGCTCTGGCCGGCTCTGGCCGGCTCCAGCACACGCTCATTCAGCCAGCTTGGCCTTTTTCTGCTGTTGCTCCCAGCTGACAGAGCTACTTTAAAAAAGGAAATCATTTCTGCAAACCCATTTGAAGGCTCGTCCCTCTCTGGCTGTTGGCAGATAGGACTCTGTCAGAATAATCTAGAAATCTCTTTCCCAATGCTAAAATAGAAGTGCCTGAGTTTTTAGTTGCTTTTTGAGTTGTTGTTCTAGTAGTTAAATTAAGCCAAAAAATATGAATATATTAGTGTGTCTTGATTTGTCCAAAATAATACACTTTAGATATCGCGGTTTTTATTTTATAATTAGCAATAGATTTTTAAGGAAATGTCAGTGCATTTTGTAACAGTAAAATTCACTGCATAAATAATTTGAGTGGCTTTCTTCATAAACTATACTCTGACGTCTCCTAGTACTTGAAGATTTTCTAATGAGCAACATGAACTGAGCATGAGGGAGTGGACAGCCGGATGAGCTAAGGGACAGGGAGGAAATACAAGATAGGGGTGTAGGTGGCACGAATACCCCAGCAAAATTAGGGCATTTAAAACACTTAATGGCCGCTAGCACAGAACTGAAAAGAGAAGAGCAGTATGACACCGTGCTGCGTGCTCAGCTTCATGTCTCCGTGGGCCTCCTGTAGGCTTCCATCCTTCTTTTAATTTTTTTTTGAGTGCATGTATGAGTGTTTGCCTGCAAGCATGCATGAGTGATGCATTGCTTGGCGCCCAGAGAGGCCTCAGAGGCTGTCAGGTCCCCTGGAACTGTAATCATAGACGGTTGTGTGCTATCATGTGGGTGCTAGGAACCAAACCTGGTCCTCTAGAAGGGCAGCCAGTGTTCTTGACCACTGAGCTCTCTCTCCAGCCCCCAAGAATCTGTTTTCCTTTTTTATTTTTACTTATTTATTTATGTATTTTGGTTTTTTTTTTGAGACAGGGCTTCTCAGTAGCTATGGAGCTAGTCCTAGAACTCACTCTGTTGGCCAGGCTGGCCTCGAACTCACAGAGATCCACCTGCCTCTGCCTCCCGAGTGCTGGGATTAAAGGCATGCACCACCACCGCCCTGCTGAACCACATTTTCTTTATGCGTTCTTTGGTCAAGGGACATCTAGGTTGTTTCCAGGTTCTGGCTATTACAGATAATGCCGCTATGAACATAGCTGAGCACGTGTCCTTGTGGTATGAAATATTGTTCTTCTCTTGCTGTGACTGAAATGGCCTCTGTTTCCTTCCCCCAGCCTCCACAGCTCCTCTGGCCAGCAGCAGGTACAGCAGGTACTTTTGTCTTAGCCTGGCCTAATGTTTTAAAATCAAATATGACATTTACATTTTTAATAAATAGGACTGGAGTGCTGGATCAGAGGTTAAGAGTGCATTCTACTCTTCCAGTGGGCCTGAGTTCACTTCCCAGCACCTACCTCAAGTAGGTCACGACTGCCTGTAACTCCAGTTCCTGGAGATACAACACCCTCTTCTGGCCTCTGAGGGTACCTGCACACACACACACACACACACACACACACACACACGTACAACTGAAAGAAAATTTAAAGGAAGCTTTGCTGGTTTTGTATTTGTGTTTGGTTTGTTTGTTGTTGTTTCGTTGTTTCTGTTTTGAGACTGGAGAATCTTACTATGTAGCCCTGGTTGTCCTGGAAGTCCCTATGTACACCAGGCTGACCTCAAACTCACAGAGATCTTCCTGCCTCTGCCTCCTGAATGCTGGGATTGAAGACATGTGCCGCCGCACCTGGTTTTTGAGAAAAGTTTTTTTTACAACTCTCTGTACTCTTTTTTTCCCCCCACGCTTTACAATATGTTCTTGGGTTTTTTTCTGTCTCTCTCTCTTTCTCAGTTTAGTGAACATAATCCCTAATTTCAGTCACACTTAACCTTCCTGGTATTATTCCTGCTTAACTAACTAAATAATTAGTTTGAAGTGGGAGATCCCGAGATTGAACCCCGCAGCTTGTGCAGGTGACACACTCATTCTGCCAGTGACGTCAGCCCCTTTCGGTGCACAGCGCACTGTCATTCTCTGTATCCATATTGTTGTCATCCTTATTTTAATAATATATTGTACTGCCTTTTCAGCTGCTTCTATAACTATTGGATCATTAGATTCTCTACCACTTTTTCAGTTTGGTTTGTATTCCTCTGTAAATTCTTCTTTCAGCTAGATTTTAAATGTATTGCTATACGGTAGTAAAGCACACATGCGTGCATGCACACACACACACACACACACACACACACACACACTTCCTGGGTTTGGGGAGTGGGTTTTTTGTTTGTTTTGTTGTTTTATTTTTTTGAGACTATGTCTGATTTGTAACCAAGACTGGCCTCAAACTCAAGCTCCTCCTTCCAGTACCCCCCCCCACTGGCCCACAAAGTCCTGAAATTATAAGGCTATGTCACCCTTTCTTTTCCAGGAAGTTTGGCAGGTTTTGGTTTTTGTTTGTTGCTTGGTTTTGTTTGTTTGCTTGATTGATTATTTTTGCCTAGCTTATTGGATTTAATATCTGCCTTATTGATTTTTCAGCCTTTTATGCTCCTGAGTGAATCTCTCCAGCCCCCAGATTTTTATTTATTTACCATTTATTACACTTATTTATTGTGAAATGAAGGGGCACAGACATGCCACAGCAAGCTTGTCAAGGTCAGAGGGCAACTTTTAGGAGTTAGTTCTCTCCTTCCACTAGGTGGGTTCCAGGTATCAAACCCAGGTGGTCATGCTTAGTGGCAAGCACCTTTACCTGAAGAACCACCTAACTGGTCCTTGTTTTGTTTTTAAATGCCACTTTTTTTTTGTTTTGTTTGTTTGTTTTGTTTGTTTGTTTGTTTTCGAGACAGTTTCTCTATAGCTTTGGAGCCTGTCCTGGAACTAGCTCTTGTAGACCAGGCTAGCCTTAAACTCACAGAGATCCACCTGCCTCTGCCTTCTGAGTGCTGGGAATAAAGGCATGGGCCACCACTGCCCAGCTATGCCACTTTCTATATGCTGAAAGATTCTGCTTTGTTATGTCTTCAGTGTTGTCTTTAGTTTTAATTTTCAGCCAGCCTTTAACCTAAGGAGCTCTATTTCCTCTTGCAGCTCTATGCGTCCCCACCCTCTTCCCTCACACTCTCGAGCCTGCCTGCCTCTCCTGAGCTGAGACTCAGCATGCCTGCCCAATTGCTGATCTCTGGATACTCATTTCACACCGCCCTGTCTTGTAAAGGTCATTTTACACATTTGCCCTTCCTGCTCAGCTGATGCCTTAAAAGACATTTGGAGACCTGTTATCCTGGTATTTTGAAACAATAGTTTTCCAAGGGAGGTCCAGTGAGCACACCGGTGGTATTAATTAAAAGTCGTGCTCTTTAGAACCATCTGAAAATCTATTATGCCAGAAAATCTAGGAGCAGGGGTCAGGGACATCTATTTTTAACAAGCACCCCCAAGATAAGTCCATTCTAGTACTATGCAATAACAGCTCTGCTAAATGACACACTGATAAGCTTCAGTTATGGTCAGAGGAAGCCAACTGCATTGAAAGGGCACAGATGCAAACAAACCCTGGGTGGATTTGTCTGGCTTGAGCATGCCTCAGTCTCCTGCATGCTGTCATTGTTTCCTTGTTAGTCATCCGCCACATTCTTTTCGCCCCTTCTCCCACAGTGATCCCTGAGCCTTGAGAGGAGGAGTGTGGCACACATGTCCCATTTAGGGCTGAGCATTCAGCGGTTTCTTATGATCATGCAGCCAAGAGTAGCACAAGTTGGACTTAATGAGTTCCATGAATGAATGGATGGATGGATGGATGGATGGATGGATGGATGGATGGATGGATGGATGTGAGAGAGAAAGAAGAAAAGAAGGAGGAGAAGGAAAGAAAAGAGAAAAGACATAAAATTGGGTAAGAAGGGAAGGGGTGGCCTGAGAGGAGCTGGGGAAAGGCTGATCATTATCAAAATACATTCTACAAAATTCTCAAAAGAATTGGTTTTTTTTTAATATTAATGAAAAAGAATTCTGTATTGGGGGTGAAGGTATAGTTCAATAATAAAACTTGTGGGTATTTTAAGTTTATTCTTGTTTTATTTATGTGTATGAGTGTTTTGCCTGCATTTAATGTATATACATTGCATGTAAGCCTGGTGCCTGTGGGGACCAGTATAGGGTGTCAGATCCTCTGGGACTGGAGTTATGGATTGCTGTGAGCTGCCAGCTGTGTGCTGGGAATCAAACCCTGGTCCTCTGTATGAGCGAGCAGTCAGCGTTCTTAACCACTGAACCCTCTCTCCAGTGCAGAATTTTGCTTTTTATGCTTGAGTTCCTGGGTCCAATTGCTAGTGAGAGTCTACACAAGCTGACAAAGAGGACTTAGAGGGCAGAACATGAAGGAACTACTCTTGTAAAAATATTCTTCCAATTTAGTCAGTAAAGTTCTTAAATGGTGTGGTCAAAGAGTTAAAAAAAAACTAGAGATTAACTTTGGCTCTAAAGTAAGAAATCAATTTCCAACAACTTTAGGTCTTCCAAATCAGAACAAGCTTCCTGTCAGCTACTGAATTCAGCACTATCACAACACAGTTCAGCAGAGGCCGGGTGATTTTCACCAGATGTGTTGAGAAGGGATATATATGTGAGGCTAGATATTAGATATTAGACTCGATATTATCCTCCAACATTCAGCACTCTTAAAATGCTGTCATTAGCCGGGCAATGGTGGCGCACGCCTTTAATCCCAGCACTCGGGAGGCAGAGGCAGGCGGATCTCTGTGAGTTCGAGACCAGCCTGATCTACAGAGCTAGTTCCAGGACAGGCTCCAAAGCCACAGAGAAACCCTGTCTCGAAAAACCAAAAGAAAAAAAGCTGTCATTTTAGACGCACGAGCTTACCGACAGTTATGAATAGTAATACTAGGACTCAGATATAACTCATGATTTAACAAAATGTATGCAAAATCATATCTTTTCAAGCGTAAGAGCTATTAAAGTTTATTTTAGCAAATGTCTCTGCACCTAGATGGCTTACTCTCTAAGAGCTGAAAATACTTACGAAAGTCAGGTTTGCATGACAAAAATAAACTTATCCATTGCTTATTTGAAATTCAAGGACACGTGGGCAAGGAAAATGGCAACGACACCATATATGCCTTCTAAAATATACTCCATATACTTCTTTTCACAAGGGGAGAAATGAGTTTAAAATATGAAGCAAGGTAAGCCAGTCATGAGGCAGGCCTGTAATCCCAGCACTGGGGAGGGACAGAGGCAGGAGGATTGCTAACAGGCTCACAGCCTTGACAGAAGCCTACAGAACTGTGAGTCAACATCACCTTTCTCATTTTTAAGTTGATCCTCTCCGACTTTTGTTCCATAAATAAAAAAACTGATTAATGCAAAATCAAGTATTACCAGGTTCAGATTTCAAATCCCAGTTTTAAAAGAGTTAACATTTATTTGTCCTTAATCTAAAATTTTAAGCTCAGCTTTGTGAGCACTTCTGTAATCCTAACACTTGGGAAGCTAGGACAAGAGGACTGTGAACTGTAGTCTGTCTGGGCTACATGGTGAGATTCTACCTCAAACCCTCCCCTCCAAAACTTAAAAAAAAAAATTAAATAAGGCACAAGCCTGTAAACCTAGTCCTTGGAAGACAAAGGCAGGAGGACCACAAGTTCAAGGCCAGTCTGGGCCACCTCAGAAGATTCTTATCTCACAAGCAATAAACTCCAAAGTCCAGGTCAGCCTGGATTGCTCTGGTTTTCATACTTGCGGCCCCTCCTCTCCCGTCCTTCTCTAAACAATTGGTCTGACTAGATTAGAAAAGGAAACAATTGGGCTGGAGAGATGGCTCAGCGGTTAAGAGCATTCATTGCCTGCTCTTCCAAAGGTCCTGAGTTCAATTCCCGGCAACCACATGGTGGCTCACAACCATCTGTAATGAGGTCTGGTGCCCTCTTCTGACCTGCAGACATACACACTGACACAATATTGTATACATAATAAATAAATAAATAAATATTTTAAAAAAGAAAAGAAAAGGAAACAATTAAAATCCAGGCACCCCTCAGCTTCCAGGTCGTACTTAGGCACTCCGTGTTGGTGAGACTACACAGAAGTAGTTTCCCTGACACAATCTCACAGTGACTCCCTGTTCCTCTGGATCTTAGTCTTTTGGGGCATCTCCTGCAGTCTGATGTTCTCTGTACAGGAGTTGTGTTCCCCAGACTAAGAACTACAGGCAGCTAAGGAATTCTAGGAGCCAGAGAAATAGGCTTCCCTATAGAAGCGATCCCAAATGTCCTATCCAATATCATCAAGTGGTCGGCCCTGAAAACATACACGCAAGTAACGTTATACACGCTGAGCATATTGTACTCATAAATTAGGAGTGTGTGTGTGTGTGTGTGTGTGTGTGTGTGTGTGTGTGTGTGTGTGTGTGTGTACACAACGAAAGAAAGAGGCCATAAATTTGAGAGAAAGCAAGAGAGGGTACGCGGGAGGGATTGGAGGGAGGGAAGGGAAGAAATGATGCAATTATATTTTAATTTCAAAAGATAAAAATCATTAATTAGAAAACTGGCCTTTTCAAAGTTGTAGCCGGGTGGCATCCGGGTGATAAATTAGTAGTTCACAGTAACACTGAAGGGGAAAGGCAGTCTCCCCCAGACAACTTGCCTTTCTGCGAACTGTCACAGCCTCCGGTGACATCTGCCTACTCACGGCCTCCAAAGGCCTGCTAACCCTTCCATCTCCCACTGAGAGCACGGTAAAGTCTGCGGCTTTTCCCGCACCAAGGGCTCAGCCCCGCCGCTGACTTCCACTGTCATTCTCTCTGAAACTGAACGGGCGCACAGAAGCCTCGCACAGTCCGGTGTGTCCTCTCTGCTGCTCTGGAGGACTCCCTCTACTGCTCTGGAGGACTCAGCTGCAGCTGTCCTGGCCACTTTCCTGGCCTGCGAACAGCCCACACCACCCACCGCAGGGATTTTTTTAGGGGCTATCCCGATCACCCAGAATGCTTTTCGCTTTTTAATTTTTATTTTTTAAGCGTATTGTTGTTTTGCCTGTATGTATGTCTTTGCACCACATACATGCATTACCTGCTGAGGTCAAAAGAGGGGATGGGACCCCCTGAAATTGGCATTACAGGTGATTGTGAGCCGCTGTGTGGTGCCGAGAACAACCTGGGTCATTTTCAAGAGCAGCAAGAGCTCTTAGCCAAAGAGCCGCTCACTGCTCCAGCCACCAACCACGGCA
Organism: Microtus pennsylvanicus; assembly: GCF_037038515.1. Lineage (NCBI taxonomy): Eukaryota > Metazoa > Chordata > Mammalia > Rodentia > Cricetidae > Microtus > Microtus pennsylvanicus. The sequence goes on from NC_134585.1 coordinate 118,202,741, forward strand.
AGCTTCCATCTGGAACCCACGTAGGTATTGCCCACATAGCTTCAAATGACTTTGTGAATACTTGCTTAATTCATTAATTTTTTTCAAGACAGGGCTCCCTTATGTTGCTACCAGACAGTCTGGAATTCTTGGGCTCAGGCCATCTCCCCGCTTCAGGCTCCTAAGCTCAGACTGCAGCCCCATAGCCCTGGGCAGCACTGAATACCCTATTTATACCTGGGAACTGTGTTCATTCAGTACTCTCTCCATGTCCCTCCATGAATCTGCTTCCATCTGAGAATTTATCGCCATATAATTAGCACATATTTTTATCTGCTTTCCCCCACAAGACGGAGTTGTGTGGGGCTAGGCATGTCTGTATTCTGTTCCCAGTTAGACTCCCATGGCTGCTAGCACACACAGCGTTCAGCAATGCTTACTGAATAAACGAGCGTCCTCTGCAAATCCGGTAATCATTGTCAACAGTAACACAAGGTAACACAAGCACGTAAGGAATAGAACAGAAAAGGAAAAAATTCCTCTCAGTTTACGCCTCTTCATTTAATTAAAAGTAGTGGCACTTAATTAAACATTTGTGTAAGAATCAGCAAACCCAGCTCTTCGGTTCCTTACTCGCTGAAGTCTTCCTGCCCCAACTTGAACTGCAGAGGCAACCCCCATATGCCTCTAGTGGAGATGCACCGTCCTACAATCATGCAGTCTACAAACTCCGGCTGGGGCCGGGGATCAGTTGGGAGAATGCTAGCCTACCAGGGTACCATGCCCAAGGTCCCAGGTTGTGTCCCCAGCACCACATAAACCGGGCACGGTGGCACACGCGGATAGCCCTAGTATTTAGTAAGCAGATGCAGAAGACTCTCAGTTTAAGGTCCTCCTCAGCTAGTAAGTCAGAGGCCAGCCTGGGTTACATGAAGCCCTAAAAGAAGATGATGAGTTCCACTAGGAATTAGAGAAGAAGAGGAGCTGGAGAGAAGCTCAGTGGTTGAGAGCACTGGCTGCTCTTCTGAAGGGTAGGTTTGATTCCAAGCACCCATCTTGGGCAGTTCAAAATCCCTTGTAACTCAAGCTCAAGGGAACCTAATGTCTTTGGCTTCTTCTGACATCCACAGGCACGCAGACGCAAACACGCGAGAGAGAGAGAGAGAGAGAGAGAGAGAGAGAGAGAGAGAGAGAGAGAGAGAGAGAGCGCACACACACACAAAACTTTAAAGCAATTAAATAACAGCAAAGGCCTACCGAGATAAATTCCTCTAAAGCTGGTACCACAGACATGGCCGCAGAATGGACCATCCATCGGGCCACCTCCCAGCTCAGCCTTCTTTTCACCCTGTATCATGATAAATGTGCTCTCACAACCAGAGCGGGGGCGGTCTACACCCAGCACCCAGGCTCACTTCACCAGGGGATTAAGTCTGATTTCCCAATAGCCTTCCTAAGCTCAAACATGGAGAGCTTGAACGTTGCTTTGTACGTTCAACAGTAACTGAAAGTTTGAAAGGAGAGAAACTCAGATTCACTGTTTGTACCATGAACAGAGGAAGCTGCCATTCGCAGTAAAATCGCTCAGGTATTCCTAAGAGTTCTGGTATCAGGTGAAAAATCCAGTTTCTCCGGAAACCGTGGTGCACGCCTTTAATCCCAGCAATAGGGAGGCAGGGGTAGGCAGATCTCTGTGAGTGTGAGGACAGCCTGACCTACAAAAACAAGTTCCAAGACAAGCTAGGGCTTTTACATAGAGAAACCCTGTCTTGAAAAACCAAAAAAAAAAAAAAAAAATTCAGTTTCATCTTAGCTGGTCCAAGCATCTATTCTCATTTTTAATATAAAAATTTTATTAATTATTTGAAACTTTCATACAATATATTTTTGTTTTATTTTCCATCATTTCGATTTTTTCATTTTTTAAAAATGAAAACTATATATTTTCAAAACAAAAGGTTGTATGTAATAAATACATATAATTTTGTCAACTAAAAATAAGGAAAAATTTAAAAAACAAAAGGGGATCTCGTGTACAGGGGGGACACACCTTAAATTCCAGCATTTTGGAGGCAGAGGCAGGTAGATCTTTTTGAGTTCAGGGCCAGCTTAGTCTACCTAAACTACCAGGCCAGCCAGGACTACATAGAGGGGCCCTGTCTCAAAAACAAAAAGGGGAGGCGGGAGATGGTAAAGGGACCGCTTAAGTCTGAGGTGCTTAGGAAAGGGCCTGGTAAGGTCTCCTTGTTTGCTTTCGTTACTGTGATAAACACCATGACCAAAAGGAAAGGTTTAGTTTAACTTACAGCCCTCAGTCCATCAGGACGGAAAATCAGAGCAGGAATTCAAAGAAAAAAACATGGAGGAGGCAGGAACTGACGCAGAGACAGACCGTGGAGGAAAGGTGCTTGCTGCCTTGCTGGTTTGAACCCAGGACCACCTGCTCAGGGATGGCCCCTCCCACAGTGGGCTGAGTCCTCTTCCATCAATCATCAATCAGGAAAATGCCCCACAGACTTGCCTGTAAACCAATCTGATGGAGACACCTTCTCAATCGAAAGTCCGTCCTCCCAGATGACTCTAGTTTGGGTCAAGTTAGCGAAGATCTAAGCAACACAGTTTCACACTGAGATATGCGGGCAGCGAGTGCAGCCAGGGACAACAGAAATGATACCAGCCTGCCCCTTGCTGTCTCTCAGATGGGCCTCATCAAACAGAGCTTCCCAACTAGAACGCTTCTAGGTTAGATAGAATCTCGCAGAAATTATTTTATCCAACATTTAGGAAACTAAAATATATATAGCCGTCAATAAATGCAAAAAAAAAAAGCAATAGAATTCAAAGCTACAAACAGATGAAGGTGGGCAGAGCAGGTCATGCTATAATCCCATCTCCTCTGTAGGCTAAGGCTAAGAAGATCATTTAAACCCCAGAGTTTAAATTCAGGCTGGGCAATGTAGTAAAGACTAAGATTAGCAAGAGCAAAACAAGAGACAGATTATATTACAAGCTTTATGTAATCTACTCTGACTAAAACAATGCCTTTCCTTCATTCATGTGAGCTCGGGTCATGGGAGGGCACCCAGTTCTGTTATTATCTTCTTTGTAGTCCAAGGGCGCCCTCTGTCTGAGTATTGAAAGAAATCCAAAGTTAAAGAGAGTGGATGTTTTCTCAAACACACACACACACACACACACACACACACATTTTATCTACTGGGGGCGCCGGTACTAATGTATTTGTTCCATTGTACACACGTGGGGACCAGAGGCTAGCTTGCAGGAATCGGGTCTCGTCTTCTACCAGGTGGGACCCAGGGATAGAAGTATAGTTGTACACAGGCAGAACAAAGAGATGCAGCGAGACCCCTAGCAGAGGAGCCATCCCACCAGCCCTCACGGAAATTCTTACTCAACAGCTTCTGGGATCAGTCCAGAGGTTGGTCAGGAATATATATATATATATATATATCGCCTCAAACAAGACCCCAGAAGCAATCAAATCAGCATCTCTGTTGATTACCTGGGGGTTTGCAGAGAAGTTCCTTATTTTCCTCAGAATGCATTCTATATTCTCCAATAATTGCCCCGAGCCACTCAGATAACTATGCTGATCTCTTTGCTTGTTGTGCCCGTGTAAAACTATACTTTATTTAACATTCCGTGGTAGCAGTGTGTCCAGTAATGAGTTTCACCAACATCAAATATTTATTGGCTCTCTTCTAAGGGCAGGACACAGCTCTAAGAGGAAAGTCTGGATAAAACCTCTGTGCTCAAAGAAGTGACAATGTAGTGTCTAAAAGGGAATGCGTAAAAGGGATGTGCACACACACAAGATAAAACCAGAAAGTAAGTCACCCACTGGAGGAGCAGTGTGTCACATCCGTGTCCATCCCGTCTCCCCCCACCCCAGTTGCTGCTTCCTGTGCTTCAGGGAAGGTAATTCAACTCCTCCCAGCCTCAGGGGAGCTGCAGTGACCTCACGAAAGGTTGCAAAGGGGGTACAATCGTAGATCCCAAGGGGGCTATTGAGGGGGATTTCAGGTGACAATATCCTACAGAAAAGACATTTCATTCACTTAGAATGTAGATAAAATTCTTTGCATCTAATTTTTACAACATGAAATATAATATGCTCCCTCATAAAGAAAAACCTGATCTTTATCAAATGATTGATCAAGTCACTAATGAGTCATTCCTAAAGAAGCATTATCAACATAAAAATAATATAGTCTAGACTCCTTTATACCTAACAAGATTTAATTAGCTTTAGGACTATGAATTTTCTGATATGCCATATGGTTTGTCTATTTTTTTTGTGATGCATTGTCTAAGACATTAAGAATAATTTAATCACATTTATGATCATCTAATATCTAATACTATGAGCAGCTCAAGAACAAAATTATATTCATAAAAGAGATCTCAGCAGTAATATGATTTGATTGGTTTTAAGAAATAAGAATTCAACACATGAAATTCTCAAAGAATAAATAAAATGCATTAAAAAATAAAGAACTTTCATGTAGGACCTTAACACTGGAAGGTATTTAAAATTCATCTTAAGAGGGGCTGGAGAGATGGACAAGCTGCTCAGAGCACTGGCTGCTCTTCCCAGGTTCCTGGCACCCTAAGCATAGCCATTACTGTGAACTCCAGTCCCAGGGGATCTGATGCCCTCTTCTGGCCTCCATGGGCACTAGGCACGAAAGTAATACAAGACAAGCATGCAAGCAAAACACCAATATGCATAAATTAAAAATTAAGAATTCATGTTATAAATTTTATTAACTTCTCCGGGAATTAAAAATGTAACCAACATGCTTTGCTTGCAAATAATAAAACTGGTCATGGCATAAACTATGTGCTAAGAAAAATTAATTAAAGCTTGGCTAGTGATTGCATTATTTAATTCCTCCTCTAATCTAAGGTAGCTGTTATTTTCTCCATTTACAAACGAGAGCACTGAGGTACAAAGAGGCTGTAGAACTGGGTAAGTCCACACAGCTGGTCAACAGCAGATTTAATTCAGGACAGCTGATTCTAGAGTCTTCATTTTTTTGTTTGTTTGTTTTGAGACAGTGTCTTACTCAGTAGCTATGGGTGGTCTGGAACTCACTAAGTAGACCAGACTGGCCTTGAACTCATAGAGTTCCACCTGCCTCTTCCTTCCAAGTGCAACACCATGCCAAGCTGATTCTAGAGTTTTAACCTCTGTGTTACAATATTCCTATATTTCAGAGTACACATGAGTCTATACTGATATTACACAACTAAATAAATGATGTTGAAGGAAGAAAAAGTCATCATTATAGAATAATTTCAACAAATAAATGAAAAAAATGAGGAAAAATAGCTGGGTATAGTGGTGCTTGTGCAAAATCCCAACACTAACTCTGGAGGCGGAGGCCAGAGGAATGGATTTAAGAAGCCAACTTGGCCTCCACAGTAAAACCTTAGCCCCAACAGGAAAAAAATTAAATAAGAATCATGTGTTACACACAAAACCTGAACGTTGCTGAGAAAAACTAAGTGGTGAGATTGTGATGAGAAACAGTGTATTTTCATAATCTCAGTGAGTGTTCTTCTTCATTGGATATTAACTACAAGGAAAAAACAATCAGGCAGATACTGTCTAAGTGACTGAAGTTTCTGAAGGCGGAGTGATACAGACAGTGAGTCCCCTGTGCTGAACTCTGTGATCATCCTACCAGAATCCGAAGTCTCAACTTAACCATAATAAAGCAGTAGCTTGGGCTGGAGAGATGGCTCAGTGGTTAAGAGCATTGCCTGCTCTTCCAAAGGTCCTGAGTTCAATTCCCAGCAACCACATGGTGGCTCACAACCATCTGTAAAGAGGTCTGGCACCCTCTTCTGGCCTTCAGGCATACAGACAGAATATTGTATACATAATAAGTAAATAAATATTAAAAAAAAATAAAGCAGTAGCTTAAACTTTATTAAGAGATTTTTACAAAGCAGCTTCCAGCTCTCTTCAAAACCATCAGCCTGAACTGTCACAGACTGGAAAAATGGGAAGACGTGACAGCCAGGTGCAACACAGAACTTGAAAAAGGTTAAAGGTTATTAACTAAGAAGCTGCTAGCTGCCATTTGAAAGAAGTCTGTCATTTGGTTCATGGGATTTTACTGTTAATCGCTTGGCTTTGGTTTAGGTACTACGCACCAGCATGTCCATGAAATGATAAATTTGGGGAAGTTCAGTAAAAGCTGCAAGAGAAGTCTCTATTTTTACAACTTCCTGTCTGAAACTATTCCAAAATACTAAGCTGAAATGTAATAGTTTCCTAAAATGTATAACTCAAGCTTTCCAAATTTCCCTCTTTTCAGAAAGTCTAAAGTGGGCATTTGTCGAGTTGATCAGTGAGTGACCGTCCAAGAATCAAATGCCTTCTCCATCCACTCATGCTTCTGGAAAGAGACTACGTGATAACATTACACAGAAAATCCATGCTTAGGGTAGCAACACCAAGTATTCCAGAATGAAAAGACCCAAAGAACCTTTCCTTTCTCAGTAGTACATATGTGTCTTTAACCAGGAAGTACAGTTCTTGCTTATGATTTCAAAAACTCTGCATCTTTTAAAACTATTGTTAATGTATGTGCTAGTGAGTACACAAGTGTGTACAAGTATGTGTGGTAGGTCTGTGCATGTATGAGTGTGTGCTTGCTTATGCACCTGTGTGTGCATGATTCATGTGTAGGGCAACCTGTGAGGAGTCGGTTCTCTCCTCTGGCCTTCTGGGTCCCAGGGATGGAACACAGTTGTCAGGCTTGGCAGCAAATGCCCTTACCCGGTGGGCCATCTTGCCAACTTAGTGCCTTGATATTACTAGGTATTGTCAGGAAGATAACACTTTTCATTATCGTACTGCTTTATACATTGAATTTACTAATCCTTGCTAAAGTGAAAAAACCATGCAAAGGTCATGAGTTTGAGTAAGCAGGAGACTTACTGACCCTAGCAGTGCAGCTCAGCACCGACTATCTTACCTCGGGCAGGGAGCGATGAACAGACCTGTGCCGCACAGTCTACCCGTTCCTCAGAACAGCTGGGAGCAGAAGTGAGTCCGGAGGAAGGTTAGGTAGAAGTAAAGAATAGTGTTCGAACTAGGGAAGAGAGCAAACCTCATTTACTGCTGCGGAGTTCCTTCACCCAGATGATCTTGGCTGTCTATCGCTACCCAGAATGTAGTTCATGAAACATGGGGACCAGAATTCCTGGGAGTTTGTAACAAATACAAGAGTTTGCAGAACCACTGAATTGGAGATTTGCATTAACATGATCCCTGGGTAATTTTCTTCAATATGGGAGTGCTTGAGGAACTATTTAAACACACTGGGGTTTAATTACAGGAAATATGACACTAGGTGCTGCGTTCATCTGCAAACTGGTGTGATATTTAAATGTCTGATGGAACTGTGAGTTCCAGCAGAGCCAGGGCTACAAAGAAAACCCTCTCTCAAAAATAAACCAACCAGCCGGACAGTGGTGGCGCACACCTTTAATCTCAGCACTCGGGAGGCAGAGGCGGGTGGATCTCTGTGAGTTCGAGGCCAGCCTGGTCTACAGAGAGAGTACTAGGATAGCTAGGGCTGTTACACAGAAAAACCCTGTCTTGAAAAACTAAAAACAAACAAACAAAAAAGCAATCAATAAAAAACAAAGGACTGAAGTGTGCCCACAAGTTCTTATTTAAATTGGGGGTTTAGAAAATAAAATAATTCTGTCATCAGTGTCTCAGAGACTTCTGGTGCCTCCTCTAGCTGCTTCTGTACTGTTGGGTACCATCCAGGAATGCAGGGGTTCATCAACATCTGCTATGGGGTAATTTATTTTCCTAATAAAATCCCAATGCTTAGACAGTAGTTGTATTTGGAGCTGGAGTCTTTAAAAGAGACAAATTCGGATGCAGTCATCAGAGCGGCCCTAACCAATATGATTTGTGTTCAGTGAGTGCATTGGAGCACAGAATCACACACAGCCACAAGGACAAGACCACCTGCGAAAGACCCCAGAGGAAATCAACCCTGGACACCCTAACTTTGGATGTCTGCCCTCCAGAACCAGGGGAAAACAGCATACCGTTGAAGCCGCTCTGTCTGTTGGCACTGTTATGATGACCCTAGCACATTAATACAGCAGCCGACATGGAATATGTATGATAGATATTTAACGAAGAGATGAACGTTACATATTATCTAGCAGCTAAGTTTGCCCCAAACTGACAATGAATTTCCACTAGTAAAATCAGAAAAAAGAAACCAACAACCAAAAACATTTATTATGAAAGAACACAGGCAAAAAAGATTTAATACAGGCTAGCCATGTGTGTTCTACTTACCTAAGGCATTTCCAAACCCCAGCACACACACAGCAAACCCCCTGTGCTCTGGCTCTCAGTTGCACGTCCCGTGCTCCCTCTCTGGCTGAATCAGCTTGTTGATCTCATGAAACATTTGTTTAGGCTCTTTGTGGCCTGAGGCTTACACAATACACTATTTCTTACAAAAAATAAAATCATGCAGTTCACTCTATAAGAATTGCATGTGCCACTGTTATTGGTATTGTCAGATAGTTTAAATTTTGCCAACTTGATAGAGAAGAAATAGTGTATCTAACGTGGCTTTAATTTGCTTTTCAGATTTCTAGCAAATATCTCTCATGTTTATCGAGCATTTTCACAGGTTTATTGGTAGTTTATTTCATAGTCAGTGAATTTTCTCTTGTGATAGTTTGGTGAAGCAAACATTCCTTCCTCCAGACAACTGTATTTTTTTTTCTTTTCTGTGTCTGTGAGGAAGCTTTCCTAAACAAAAGCATGTTTTAGAGCAACTTACAAACCACGGTGGCCCACAGTCCTGCTCTGAAAACTACTCGTGTGCAGTGATCTAGAAATGATTAGAAGACAGACAACAGGAACTGCACTCGTAACAAGCCCACCTCAATTTAAAATAAAAGTCACCCACTTGATCATTTCCTCTTGGGAATACAAAGATCTTATTTAACTGAATTTCCTGTTTTCCGAGTCTCGGAGTAGGAAGAACGTGGTGTCTGTAAACAAGAATGATTCTTGCTGTGGGTGATTCCCATACAGAAACTCATCTTCTTTGGTAGCCTCACAATGTTTTAGATGATAAACTCATTGGTAATCTATAGCTAGTATGAGTTTGGGATCATTAAATGATCTTGCACAGGAATTTTAGGCACCTTTTCCTCTTATTGGGTTGCCTTACCAAGCCTTAATACGAGGGAAGGAGCTTAGTCCTACCTCAACTTGCTATGTCATGTTTAGTTGACACCCATGGGAGGCCTGCCCCTTTCTGAACAGAAACAGAGGAGTGGATGGGGGGGGGCGGGAGGGACTGGGATGAGAGGAGGGAGAGAAAACTGCAGTCAGAATGTAAAATAAAGGATAAATTTAATTCATTAAAAAGAAGGAAAAAATAAGTACAGAAAAAAGGAGAAACAGGTCAAAAGTACAGAAAATATTTTTAACAAAGTCATAGAAGGAAATTTCCCCAATCTAAAGAAGAGATGCTTATCAATGTACCACAATAAAAATAATTAAAAATCAAATGTTTAATAAGTTTTAAAAAAAGATCTTGCATAAGAGTCATGCTATAAGGCCAGCTCCAGTTTACCACCACCAGGCATATCACAAACAACCTACCCAGAAAGCTAGAGCCACAGAGACAACTGTGATATGCAAACAGAATTCTTCATGCAAATACTTTTTTCTTTGAGGCGTGGTCTAACTAGGTAGCCCTGGCTGGTCTGCAACTCAGCCAGTAGACCAGGCTGACCTTGATCTCAAGAGATCCCAGCACCTGACTCCCAAAGGTGAGCGCAACCCAGCCTGACTGAAAATCATTTTAAACTAATGATTTAAAGGTATTAAATCCTTTTAGCCAGGTGATTTCGGCACATGCCTTAATCCCAGCACTCGGGAGATAGAGGAAGGGGGATCTTTGTGAGTTCGAGGTCGGGTTGGTCTACAGGTCCTGTTGTTTCAGGACAGCCAGGGCTACACAGAGAAAACTCTGTCTCAAAAAATCAAAATTAAATAAGCAAAAAGGAAGACTAAAGAAAGAAAAAAAATTCTCAAAAACAGTAAAATATTCAGTAGGAAGCTTTATTTACTTAGTTGGAAAACTGAAGGAACACATTTTCACAATTTTAGAGGTGACTTCTGGTCTCCTTCGAAGGATTTGGAACTTTTCGTATAATTTGCATGACCCGATTAAGGTTCTTTGCTCTGTCTAACCCGCGTACTTCTTACAGTATGTTAACAGAACTGATACTTAGTGATGCCGAGAGCGTTGACTTTTGTTGACTTTTCATTTTTTTAGTTAGCATAAATGATGGGTTTCTAATAGCATTTTCATTCCTATTACAGTTATACCTTGTTCTGTTGTTGTTTTCAGTTTCTCTGTGTAGCCCTGGCTGTCCTGGAACTCGCTTTGTAGACCAGGTTGGCCTTGAACTCACAGAGCTCCACCTACAGTTACACCCAGTTCTGTGGCGTTCCCCACCTTCCTGCCTCCAGCTCCTCCACTCCTCACCCCACCCTTCCCACAGCGCTCTGGTTCCCTTCCTCAACTAAACAGCGCCTCATTTTCGTTACTCGGTTGTCTATCTCGGTTCCCCCTCTCCTAAAATCTTAACTACCCCGTGGTGATCTCCTATCCAATCCTCTTTCCCTCCCTCCTTCTCCCTCCCCCGCATCTCTCTCGTCATTATTTTGAGGGAAATGTTTGAAGCACTAGCAGTCACTGATTTCTGGCAGTTCATTTGTCTTTCGGATTTTACAGTTCTCCAACGTAAAGGCGAGGAACAAAAGCATCCTTTGAGAAGTGTGGCGAAGGTGACAGACCTGAGATCTGCTGCAGCTCTTTGGAAGCTGACGCTTTAGGATCCACTTTATTGCTAGTCTTTCACTGCTTCTTAGATTAAAAAATGTTTCTCTTTAAATATTCTCAGGTTAGTTGCTTCAGCTCCAATGAATAACAGCCCCCAACCCTCTTCAGGGTCCCTGGAAACCCGACGCCCCTGCAACCCAGCAAAGTCCAGAGCTGGACGCTGAGGATTCGCAGTCCCTGCGGTCCTCAGTGGGGGCCGGCGGAAGCTCCCCGGCCTCCTGGGGTCTCTGAGATCTCTCCGACAACAGCCCTAAATGGTGCTCCCTTTGTTCATTCATTCAACAACCATGTGATCAGTTTCAGCCTCCCTTCTCTTTTCGGAAAACCTATTCACTTTCAGCTCTAACACCGGGCACTTGTCACTGCCTAAATAATGACCACCGGGAGTCGGAAAGACGAATCTCGTCCACGACTTAGCAAGTACAAATTGCCGTCCCAAGATGCGGCTTCAAGTTTGTCTGGATGCTTTAGAAACCAGGTCTCCCTATGTAATCCAGCCGGGCTAACCGGAAACTTGCTACCGGAAAGGACTTGTCTCGAACCTGCGACCCCGCCACCTCGGCCTCCCCAGTGGCGTGCACGCGTCTCTGGAAATGGTGCTCGGCAAACAGCACAGCCACGCTCCATGGTAGCTGTCTACCGCGACGCGCCAAGCCCTCCCCACGCAGAGACTGAAGCCAGCACAGCGGCTGTCAGAGGGAAGACAATGCCTCCCACTCCACGCCCGACGCGGGTCGGAAGTGGCCCCGGCCCGTGGCCGCCGAGTCTGGGTCCGCGACTCCGCGGAGGAACTACAATTCCCAGTACCGGAGCTACCCGGACTCCCGGAAGCAAATACTTGGCCGACCGGAAGCAGCTGAGACCCAGCCAACAGGCCTGAGGTTAATTCAGCCAGGGAAAGGGGCGGGAAGGGCTGTGGGGCGCCTGTCAATTCGCCACTATGAACGTGGTTTTTGCAGTGAAGCAGTATATTTCCAAAATGATAGAGGACAGCGGGCCCGGCATGAAGGTACTTCTCATGGATAAGGAAACGGTGAGTTCGCTTTTGCTCCGCGTTTGTGAAGGAACCCGCCCTCCCTCAGAATTGCTGGTCCCCGTGCACTGCGGGTTTTAGCGTTGCCTTAATGTCGACGGTCAGTTCTGTCTGGACGGCCCTGGGAAAGTTGTCTAAAGCTTTCCCAGCGGGTGTGCAGTGTAACCGGCACTGACCGGTGCCGAGGGACTTCTCGTACCTGAAGGAGTGTCTGCCAAGAAGTTGTTAATGGTCACAGGGACCACTTGGAAGACTTTAGGGTGACCCTGTCAACGTGGTTTTTAAAAGTAAATTGTTGGGGCTCACTGGAATGACAGATTATTTGTTGGCCCCAACTTAAAGGGGTGGGGGGTGCTTTTAAAGGGATGGAGGAAATCCTCTTTGGAGTTTCTGAGTTGTTCGTGTTCAGAGAGCAGGCTTTCGTTCCAACACATCACTACCTGTTTTGGACATTCAGTAAATAGTCTTCTGTGTATTAGCATTTAAATTACCTAGGCAAGTGTTAATGGGAAAAAAGCTTAACTATTGAAGCATGACTATTTCAGTCTGGACTAGTGTAATCTTGGCTCATTCTTTTTCTTTACAGACTGGTATAGTGAGTATGGTCTACACACAGTCAGAGATTCTTCAGAAGGAAGTATACCTCTTTGAACGAATTGATTCTCAAAACCGAGAGGTCATGAAACACCTAAAAGCCATCTGTTTTCTTCGACCTACCAAGGTACTTCACAAACTGAGCTGCCGTCTCCGCGGGCAAAGGCAGAATACTGATCTGAAAGCATTAAGAAGGCAAAATAAATCTGTGTTATCATCATCTGTGGCATCAGAATTGCCCTGTTTGTCAGAGTTGTGGCCTTTCTTCCTCTCCTTCCCATGACTCCCTTCACCCCGACAGCCAGTTTCTCTTTCAAGACATTTTTTAGATTGATGGCTATCCCCACGGCCACTAGCTCTCGGACGCTAGATCACGTGACGCTGGACTGACATCCATACCTGGCACTGAATGCCACTGTCACTCTCTCATACAGCCCCGACTGCCTTGAACCTTCATCATCTTAATCCCGTCTCTACTTAGGACCGAGTGTGTCTTTATCATAAAAACAAGGGAAAGTTACCCAGTGACTCCTCTCGCGGCTCAGTCTTACTCTACAGTTAAATCCAGTGCCCAACAGGAAAAGGTGCTCCTCCCACCAGTTTGGTCTCTCTTTACATACTTAGCTTCCTGTGCTCACGTCTGGACCTGCGAGCCAAGTGGGCTGTTTTATCATTCTCTACATGTTTATGCCTGAGCCCTTCCTCAGCTTTTGTCCATCGTCTTGCAAATCTGGCTTCCGTCCTTTCTTTCTAATGAAAACATAGAGTGGGGATGGGGTGGGGTGGCCTGTGCCGAAGGCTGCGTGTGGGGCTCAGAAAACATCTTGCAGGACTCAGTTGTCTCCTTCTCTGTGACGTCCCAGGACTCAGAATCAGGCCTTGGTGGCAGATGTCTTTACCACCTCTTCTCTCTGCCCCCCAAAACTTTCCTATGTCTTGTTTTTTAACATTCTCTCTCTCTCTCTCTCTTTTTTTTTCTTGAAACAGGGCCTCACCATGGAGCCCTAGCTGACCTGGAACTCATGCTGAAAACCAGGCTGGCCTCAAATTTGTGACAGTCTTCTTGCCTCTGCCACCCAAGTGCTAGGATCGTGTCTGCCACCATCCTTGGCTTTGCTTTCTCTTGTCTCATATTCATGTTCGTCAACTCCAGTGTGCTTTTATCACGCTTGTATATTGTGTACTTTCCAGAACGGCAGCCTGATTATGTCCTCCAGCTTGAAACCCCGGGTGACTTCTCATTGTTTTATGGTAAAAACAGAGTCCTTCCTTGTTGGCTGCAGAGTCCAGCGTGGTCTACTTCCTGTCGCTTTTTGATCTCTCTGCCACTCTGCACCCTAGCTACACTACCCAGTTATATGCTGGTGTCTCATCATGCCACGTGCCCTTCATACCCATTCCTCCCTCTGCCTCAAACTTCCCTGACCTTACTGAGCAGGTCAGACATCCCTCTTACAAGCAACACTGCCTCCCTGTCTGTAACCAGTCATGGTCGAAGGTGCCTGTTTTCAGGCAAGGTTTTCACTATGCAGTTCTGGCTGGCTGAAATTTCCAGTAATCGCCAACTACTCATGCTCTGCCTCCTGAGTTCTGGGATTACAGACGTGAGGCTTACTTGGCAAAGCTACATGGGTTTTATGATTAATACCTAGCTTACCTATCATAATAAGCTCCATGACAGCAGAAGTTTTATCTGGTTGTCCATCCTATTATGTTCCCATGATGCCTGCTACATAAAAGATGTTTAAGAAATAGTTGCTAAATTAATGTGGTTTTCTTCGTATTTGTTATTTTCAGACATGAAGTTTTGGTCATTAAGAGTGGTCTTAGAGTTGACGTGGTCTGTTATCTCCTGACATAAAATGAGGAGACCTCTTTTATAGCCATATACACTCTCAAACTCTCTTGGTTTCACGTTGTCTACCTTTTTACCTGGCCCTATAAAGCAGCAATGTTAGATTTAAATTGCTTGTTAGAAACAGTTTGTCTTTAAGATTATAGGATGAGCTTGGCATGATAGCACATGTCTGTTATTCCAGCACTTGGGAGACAGAGGCAAGAGGATCTGAAGTTCAAAGTCATCCTTAGCTGCATAGTAAGTTTGAGGTCTCCTTGGGTTCCATGAGATTCTCTCTCAAACAATAACAAAAGCAAAAAGTGTTGGAGATATGGCTCAGCAATCAGAAGCACTTGCTGCATAGTCAAGAGAACCAAGGTTTAGATCCCAGCACCCGCATAACTAGCTAGGCATCCCCATATGCCTTTAACCCAGGTCCAAGGGCAGTGAGTGGCAGCCAGAAAATCACTGGGACTTGCTGGCTTCCAACCAAGCCAAGAAATGGGAGCCTTAGGCTCAGAGAGAGACCCTGCCTCAAATGAATGTCAGGAAGTGATAGAGGAGGATACCCAACACTCTTTTCTATCCTTCCAGCATGTGTGCACCCACAGACACATTGCACACACACTCACTCGATAAATCTAATAACACAGTAGAAATGTTATAAAGATAACATTTTCTGTAGCTTGAATGACAGTGTAAAACCATTTCCCTGTTAAGTCGGCATTGTATACTTCTGTTTGGTTGTTTGCTTGCATTCAGGCAGGGTCTGGCTCTGTCGTCCAGGCTGACTTTAAACCCACATCCTCTTGGTTATGCTTTCTGAGTGCTGGGATTTGTGTTCAGCGCCATCCCAGTTGCAGTGAGCATTTCTTAGAACTATTTTTTTAACACTATTGGCACAAGTTAAAATTTTTAATTGTTTAAAGGATATTAACAGTGACACAATCAAGCAGCAGGGCCTTTGCTACCACAAATTTTAGTTTTAAGGCCTGATTTAATTTGAAATTTAACCATATATTCTGTATTGAAAACAGACCAAGTGTTCATTAGAATAGTCTGTGATTCGAATTCTCATGTTCGGCTTTATAAGAAGAACTGGAAGGGGAGATGTTTCATTGGTTAGGAGTATGTACTGCTCAGAGGACTCAGGTTTGAGTCCCAGCACCTATGTCGGGCAGCTCACAACCACCCCTATAGTCTGATGCCTCCTCCTCCAGGAGCAAGGGTGTGTGCGTTCACACCCGAACACACACACACTCACACACAAAACTTAAAAATAAGTCTTAAAAGGACTGAATTTTTTGCTTCTAATGTAGTTATAGAAGGAGTCATGGGCTGATACAAATACTTCATAAATATTGTAGTTATGAACTCTTAGACCTCAATAAATTAAAAGCCAAAGTGAATATGATTAAGTTATATTTTTTCTTGTTTTTAAAGAACTGCACACATTTTGGTGTTCTAAATAAGAAACTTGATCAGATTAATATAGTTTATTGATAAGCAGCTTGAGGCAGATTTGCAGTTAGCAATTTTATGCTATATTTCATGTGTCCTTTAGTTTTACCTTAATTTAGCCAAGATAATGCAGGTAGTTGATATTTAGCATATATGTATATTTAATTGTATCTAACATCCTTATGTGTTTAATGTCTTATTTGCATCCTTCATTACCCAATAGATGTGCATACTGTTAGACTCCAAGTAAATCAATCAATAAATTGTGATACTTAACTAGTTTTTGAATTTACAGTTATGGAAGCCAGAGAAAAATCTGCAGGAGCCGGTTCTCCCCTCCCTCTGTGTGGGTGCCTGGGATTCAACTCAGATGATTAGACTTGGCAGCAAGGGCTCTTGTCTACTGAGCCATCTTGCCAGCCCTGACTACTTTTTACTGAGACAGCTCTGCTCATGCTCCATTTGTTCTTTGTTTTCTAGGAGAATGTGGATTATCTGATCCAGGAGCTCCGAAGACCCAAATACAGTATTTATTTTATTTGTAAGTATGTTGGCTCACATTTTTAGTCATGTGTGTATCCAGCTAGACTAGGCCATTAGCAGCTGTATCATAAAGCTCACTGAATGCATCACTTAAAAGCTGGTGTATTCAAAGTATTAAGAATAGTGTAGGGACTGGACAAATGGCTCCGTGGTTAAGAACATTGGTTGCTGTTCCAGAAAACTAGGGTTGAATTCCCAGCACCCACAGAGTAGCTCACAACCATCTACTCCAGTTTCAGGAGATCTCACACCTTCTAGCCTCCACAGACACTGCATACACATGGTGGACAGACGTACATGCAGGCAGATATATATACAAAACAAAAATGATTTACCTTTAAAATTAGGTAGTGGCCATCATTCTCTTTCTGAAACCAAAATAACAGTTTCCCCTCATCAATGCTTAGATTTAAGGCTGATGTATGAGCCAGGAGTTGTAAGTAGCCAAATCTCGTGCTTTTCCTCCATCAGAGTGTTTACTTACTCTCGTGTTTCACCTGTGAATTGAGGTATAGAAACTAATTTATTTGGGGAAAGCATGTGTGTGGGTTTATTGGATAATGAAGAATGTGAAGAATGTGTCTGTACACCAGATGAGCTCATCCTCTTGTGTGTCCACATGGGGGCGTGCATAGGGAGACTATGCATAGGGAGACTCTGAGGTTCATGCCTACTCAAAGTTTATTTGGAATTTTCTTCCGTTTGGCTATGGAAGTTACAGTTGGTCTCCTCTAGGTGTCAGCATTGCTCTTTGTAGACTTAGAAAAGTCTGGTGCTGGCTCCAAAACCAGCTACAAACTTAGCACCTAGAAAGTAGGGCGCCTAGGCAAGGCCTGTAAGACCAGCACTCAAGAGCAGAGGCAGGCAGATCATGACCACCCTGGTCTAGGCCAGCCAAAGCTACATAGACAGACCTTGTTTAAAAAATAAAATAAAATAAAAGGAAGAAGAAAGGAAGGGAGGGAGGGAGAGAGAGAGAAAAGAAAGTAAGAAGGAAGAAAGAAAAGAAAGAACACAAGAGGTTTTTAAGCTTTGGGAATTTAGACCATTGTCTAAGTCTTAGATTTATATTTTAGTACATCTTAGCTAGAATATACAAATTTCTTTTACCATATTTTACTATTTAATTATGCCAAAAATTAGCAGGGTAGTAGTGATGCGCCTTTAACCCCAACACTCAGGAGGTGGCGGCAGAGGCAGGCAGATCTCTGAGTTCAAGGACAGCCTAGTCTACAGAGTGAGTTCCAGGATAACCACGGCTACACAAAGAAACCCTGTCTCAAATAATAATAATGCCAAAAATTAACTTTAAATGATATTTTAGATTTTATAAAGAGCTGTGTCATGCTTTATTTCACTTGATCCTTTACACCATCTAACAGGTAAAAATATTTTTAATAGTTTCTCATCCTACATTTTGTTTATTAATAGTCATAGCTTTTATTTTTTAAATTAAACTATGTAAAAATAAGTGCAGATTCACATGTCTGATGGTTTGTCCCCCGCAAAACAAACAAACTCATGTTGAAATTTAATCCTGCTATGAAATATTGAGATGGGACTGTAAGAGGTAATTAATCTCCTATGAAATATTGAGATCATACTCTAAGAGATAATTAATCTGTCCGTATGATTGATGGATTAATGTCCTAAGAGAGTCCATTACCCTATGATGCCCTGCACTTCACTGCCAGGAAGAAGGTCCTCACTACATGCGGCCTTTAAAGCTTGAACTAGAACTCGGAGCCAAGATGACAGTGATATTGTGCTATTGGCACAGAAAACAAACTACAGCGATGCATAGTTATAAACCCACAGAAATCCGGAGCGCTTTTACCCAGTCTCCCCTAATGCAGCATTCAACATGGCAGTAGCACAGTGTCACAACCGGGATAGTAACTGGGACACAGGCGGCAGAGGCTTTGATCCGTCACCACGAGGTCCCTTATCTGCCCTTTTGTTGACCATATCCACTTGTACCCAGCAGCTGCTACTCTCTTCTTTCCATAACCTTTGTTATTCTAAGAGTCTTCTGTAAGCAGAGCAGTGCGCCACTTTGGGGGCTGGCTCTTTTCCTTGAGCGTACTTCTCGGGTGGTTGTAGATCTGAGTAGGGTTCCACTATCTGTTCATTAACTACTCACCCCCAAAGGGCATCTGGGCTGTTCCCGTGTGTCTGCTTGGGATTGCGGCTGTTATAAACCTGTTGGTTTCCAGGCAGACATACCCTTCATCTATTTAGTGTGAATGACAGCCAGTAGCACACGTGCTGGGTCACATGGTAGTGGTGTGGTTGATATTTTTCAGAGTGACCGTCCCATTTCACATCCACACTAGCAATGAAAGGGCAGCTCAGCATCTCTGCATCCCTGCAGTCATTTGGTGGTGCTGATGCCCACGTTAGCCAGCGTGATAGGTGTCTGCCCCTACCCAGCAGCGTATTGGTGGTGCTCATGCCCACTTTAGCCAGCGTGATAGGTGTCTGCCCCTACTCAGAAACGTGTTGATGGTGCTGATGCCCACTTTAGCCAGTGTGATAGGTGGTGTAGGTCCTTCTGTATTTGTGTTGCTTTCATTGGTTAAATAAAGGGACTGCCTTGGCCTTTTGATAGGGCAGAAACTTAGGTAGGCGGGAAAGACAGAACTGGATGCTGGGAAGAAGAGCAAAGTCAGGCAGACGCAGTGGTTCTCCTGCCCAAGACAGTCGCTTTGTAAGCCACAGTCAAGTGGTGATGCACATTAATAGAAATGGGTTAAACTAATATGTGAGAGTTAGCCAATAAAAGGCTAGAGATAGTGGGCCAGGTAGTGTTTAAATGAATACAGTTTCTGTGCGGTTATTTCAGGGCTAGCCGGGCGACGGGACACAGCATCCTCCCTACTACAGATAGGTGTCTGCCTCCACCTAGCAGCATGGTCCTGGAAGCCTCAGAGTGGTGAGGAGACAAAGAAAGGACACACACAAAGACATATGTAGAGAAAAGATGGGTCATATGGGCCGCATACACGCTGATGCAGCAACCCAGAACCTCAGTGAGTTTATTATGGACAGGGAGGAGTGACAGCCCTGTGTGTAGATAGTTTCCTGTAGAGAGAACAGCTCAGGCTGTAAACATCTGGAGGAGCGAGCTGCAGATGTTAGTCTTTGGTACACACTGACAACATGCTTTTGTCCGTTGTTTGTTTTCTTTTCTTTTTTAAAGGCAAGGTGTTTCTTTGTATAACAACTCTGACTGTCCTGGAACTCACTCT
Organism: Microtus pennsylvanicus; assembly: GCF_037038515.1. Classification (NCBI taxonomy): domain Eukaryota; kingdom Metazoa; phylum Chordata; class Mammalia; order Rodentia; family Cricetidae; genus Microtus; species Microtus pennsylvanicus. The sequence goes on from NC_134585.1 coordinate 118,222,382, forward strand.
GTAGACCAGGCTGGCCTCAAGCTCACAGAGATTGGCCTGTCTCTGCCTCCTGAGTGCTAAGATTAAAGGCTTGTGCCTCCACTGCCCAGCGAACACTGCCAACATTCTAACTCCTACCAGAGGAAGGTTTTGCTATCCTCTGAGCCACAAGGCAAGGCTTTGCTAATTTCCCATGGGTCTGAGGCATTACTTCCTGATGTGGCCATGCCCATGTATAGTCATTTTAGTTAAGTCAAATCACAAGCTACAGCCTCAGTTCTAGATACGTATATATAATTTATATGTTGCCCCTGCCTTCTGTATTTAAGTCAATACATAATAGAAGCATTCATTTTCTGAGTTTCTTTGCTAAAAAATGGAATGGGGTCATGTAGCCTCACTTCCTCCACACAGTGTCCCTGTGTAGCAAAGGCTAGTAAGTCTAATACTTATGAAGATAGTTTTATTTGGGCTATAAATCTATAAAGCAGAAGAAAAATTACATTAGTACTAAATTGTATAAAGTATAAACTTGAAATTAGGATATGGCAATCAATTTTGGAATTTTATTTGGTTAAAGTAAACTAAAATAAATTAGTATTTAGTAATTTTACTCAATACAGACTTTTAGCACAATTTAAGTTAACACTAAACTGGCCTTCTGTTCATCTCATTTTTAATAATTTTAGATCTATATGTCTTATTTAACAGACCCCTTTTATTTAAAAAAAACTTTGTGGAAAATGTCAAATGCATTTAAGTAAAATAGATAAATCCCAGTGTCCCAGCCACACCCAGCCTTGTCTGAACTATGCTCCCATCTTTTATGTCCACCAATAGTTTTTTAACAAATCTATGCTGTCATATACGTTTTATCCATTAATATTTCAGTATGAATCTTTAATAGGGATAGATTCATCTAGTAAAAATGAAAAGTAACTCCTATTTCATGAACTCAAGTCAGTGTTCAGATTTCAAATTTTCTCTTTTCTCTCTTTCCCTCTCTTTTTTCTTTGTTTGAGTCAGAATCAAAGATCCACATATTAAACCTTACTGGTCAGTATGTTGAGTCTCCTGATTTTCTCTAGGTCCTCTTCTTCCATGTAACTGTTTTACTGAGGAAGCAGTTATGTTTCCTACAGGCTGGAGCTTCCTGATTTCATCACTGTTGGGTAGTTCTAGTACTCCTTCAAGTTAAAGTTCATGTTATACAAGCTATCCATGTGTATCTATAAGTGGATAAAGAACTTGATATGGATTAAGTTTTGGCAAGAATACTAAAAGGTGGAGCTGGAGAGATGGCTCAGAGGTTAAGAGCACGGGCTGTTCTTCAAGAGGTTCTGAGTTCAATTCACAGCAACCACATGATGGCTCACGACCATCTGTAATGAGAGCTGGTGCCCTCTTCTCGTGGGCAGGGGTACATGCAGGCATTACATGTATACATAATAAATACATCTTGAAAAAAAAAGAATACTAAAAGGTGGTGCTGTATAATTTCTCTGGTCATTTCTCCTAGTGATATTGTTAGTGAGATCAATGTTTATAGGTTATTTGATAGGAATTGAAAGGAAAGTCTTTTTTTTTTAGTTATAAACTGATTGGCCCATTAGCTCAGGCTTCTTATTAACTCTTATAACTTATATTAGCCCATTATTCTTATCTGTGTTAGCCATGTGGCTCAGTACCTTATTCAGCGGGGCAGTCCCATCTTGCTTCTTCTGTGGCTGGGGCAGGACTGCAGAGGAATGGGCTTCTTAAAATGGAATTATTCTATCATTCACATTCCATGGGGTTTTTAGATGGAATGTTTCTATTAAAAAAATTCCCTCATCTATTACTTGATACAGCTTACATGTAAAGTAGGATAAAAGTTTACTCCTTCCCTGTATTTGCCACTGAAGGTAACAGTCTGAGCTGCAGCATCCTCTGATACCGTCAATGATGATCTTTTTAAAAATCTATTTGACTTTATTTTATGTGCATTGGTGCAAAGGTGTCAGATCCCCGGAACTGGAGTTACAGACAGGACAGTTGTGAACTGCCATGTGGGTGCTGGGAATTGAACCTGGGTCCTCTGAATGTAGTGATATTTCATTTGTATTTTAATAAATAAAGCTTGCCTGAAGATCAGAGAGTGAAACAGCCACACTGGTCAGCCTTACAGACAAGGCAATGGTGGCACACACCTTTAATCCCAATAGCCACACCAGGTTGCCAAAGAATGTGGGAGTAGTGATGTACACCTTCAATCCCAGCACTAGGGGAATATAAGATGGGAGAAGACAGCACTCAGTCTCCATCTCATTCTGAGATTCCTGGAGGCAGAATCACCATTTCAAACTGAGGTAGAGGTAAGAGTCAGTGGCTAACTGTTTTGCTTTTCTGACCTTCAGGGTGAACCCCAATATCTGTCTCTGGGTTTGTATTAATTGTGACACATCTGGAAGAGCAGCTAGTGCTCTTAACCGCTGACCCATCTCACCAGCCCTGATGGTCTTTTGTTTTTTAATTAAATTTTTTTTTAATTAAAAATTTCCGCCTCCTCCCCGCCTCTCTTTTCCACCATATTCAGTGAGTCTGGTTTTATCCCATGCATTTTCAGTCCCAGTCCAGCTGAAGGTTCTATGGTGATATGCAAGATATTCGTTAGTATGGCTATAGGATTGGGCCATTTCCTGATGGTCTTTTTTTAAGTATTCACTTTTGGGTTTAAACATTGTTGTGCTCCTCATTCCAGCCTGAAGGTGCGTGACTTGGACATGTGCCACAGTGTGTGCTGAACTTCCCTGATTTGTTAGGCTTTGCCTGGGGCCTGTATGAGACCAATTGCAGCAAAACTTCACTGGTGCCAACTGTGGCGTGTCTGTTTCAGATTTCAGTAACGTGATCAGCAAGAGTGACGTGAAGTCGTTAGCTGAAGCCGATGAGCAGGAAGTCGTGGCTGAAGTTCAGGTAAAGTGTGGGTCCTGGATCCTCCCTTGTATTGTCCCGTTAAACTATTTCAGTCTAGAAATAAGGAAGTGCTGTGACAAAATAAATGTGCACATACTAGATAGACTAACATTTACAGAATTTGAAGGAAGTGTTAGATCACCTAGAAATAGAATGAATGGAATCAGTGGGAAGGAGCAGAGTGGGCTGATGAATTGGGGGACAGTTTCACAGTTGGGGAACAGAGTCAAGTATGCTCTTTGTTAGTTTATCATAGTTTATGAACCTTAGTTTAAAAACCTTCATCAGTAAGATTGTGCCTGATTAGGAGAGAATAAAATCAAAGGCTGTGAGTGAGATGTCTTAACATTCTCTTTGAGAGGCCCATACTTTGGGAGCTAATAAAAGACTTTGTCACTAGGCTAAAACTTGGAAACTCCTAAGCACTTACTTTGTATGCTACATAATATATAACATTAGCATGTATAATGGTATTTTTCCTTCTTTAATAGTTCAGTGATATAGAATACATCTATCATAAATATTTGAATATATTTATCACCTACATGAAAAGTACTGTCTTCACAGGCAACAAACTAGTTTTGAATTTTTCAAAAAGATATTCTAAGTGGTAAAACATATAAAAAGAATAACCTATTTTAAATCATATCCTCCTACATAAGAATACACTGGACATATAATGTGGTGTATTCTATAGCGGTGTTTTATTTTATTTTGTTTACTAATGAAAAATTTACATTGTTGTGTATACTTTAACTTTTTAAAAGATTTATCATTGCTGGTTTTTATAGTTAGTTCAGTTCCCCCATACCTTCTGCTACTCAATTATTATTTGAACATCTTGTACCTTTTCACCCTGTATGTTCCCATTTGATTACAAAACTTGATACAGCCGGAGTCCATAGTGCTCGATACAGCCAGGGCCCATAGAACTGGGTACAGCTGGAGTCCATGGATTAACTGATTTTTACTTTTTATTTGCAGGAATTTTATGGTGATTACATTGCTGTGAATCCACATTTGTTTTCCCTCAATATTTTGGGTTGCTGTCAGGTATGAAAGGCAAGGATTTTCAAAATAAGTTAAATTAATTCATCAAGTAACTGGAGTTAGAGAAAATTAAGGTATTTTCTCTTAATATGTTTTTAACAAAAAGGGCCGAAATTGGGATCCAGCGCTGCTGTCGAGAACAACTCAAGGACTGACCGCTCTCCTCTTATCTCTGAAGAAGTGCCCCATGATTCGCTATCAACTTTCATCAGAGGCTGCAAAAAGACTTGGAGAATGTGTTAAGGTGTTGTACTCCTATTCCTGTTCTAAAATCTCAAGGCTAATCGTTTCCCTAGAAATATCTGAACTGCTGGACATGGTGGTGCATTCCTTGGCAGGCAGATCTCTGAGTTCAAGGTCAGCCTGGTCTACACACTAAGTTCCATACCAAGCAAGACCCTATCTCAAAAAGAAAAAAAAAAAAGAAAGACAAAACAAGAGAAAGAAAGTGAACAAAGAATATCTTCTTTGTTAGTTTTATTGGCAAAGAAGAACGGCTATGGAATTCAAAACAACAAGAAAGGAACGAATTGGCACTAAGACCCTTAGATTTAACCTAAGAAACATTCGCAGCTGTTTACAGTTAAACCACTTTAAAGTAGGCTTTCAAGTCCTGGTTTTTTAACTAGTGTGCTACAAAACCTTATGAAACCTTTGAGTCCTTTTATGGGAGGCCCGTGAGGGTGGAAAACCTTCTACTGTTTTTTTATTCATTTCCTATTTTGTCAGCTCTACTTAGAGCTGCCGAGTTAACCAAGCTATTTTTCTCTTTTCTCTTCAGCAAGTGATAAGTAAAGAATATGAGCTCTTTGAATTCCGGCGGACAGAGGTTCCTCCGCTGCTTCTCATTCTAGACCGCTGTGACGATGCCATCACCCCACTGCTCAACCAGGTGCAGAGCCCTTTGTTAACATAAAGGAGGGTGGTTTGCAGCTCAGTAAAATATGGCAATAGCATCCTTTCTATTCACCTCCTGGTTTTCAGCTGTTCTTGATTTCTGCCTTATGTTTTCTGGTGTTTTGGTGTCCTGCTTTTCCGTCCCCATCATTCCTGCTGGTTTCTGCCTCTTTCCTTTCTCTCTGTCCCTTCAGCAGCTGCCTCACTCTCATCCAGGCAACTTTCCAGTGTCTCCTTTTCCAACCTTACTGCCCGTGTGTAGGTGTGATCCCATCTCTTGCAGTAACAGTAAAACAAGCATTTATACAGGTCCTTCTTTTTATTTCTCTTCGATCTATATCCTACAAAACCAAGGCTGTTAAATGGCAGCTTTCAACTTAAATTACAGCTCCTGACCTGAAAATCCTTGTTGTTCCCCATTGCCCTACTGGGCTAAAATCACGCTCCTGATTTTGATACCCAGGCACCGTCGCTGAAAGCCTCCAGCTCTCTGCCATAGAGGCGCAACATGATTTCTTGCCATTGTGCTTTTAAAGTGACTTTGTCTAAGCTCTGGGTCGTTGGGATACCTTCTCTTCCCTACTTTCCCTGTAAAACACTTCTCCCTTGAAACTTCTCAGAAGCCAGAGCGCAGCTTCTCAAAGACTGCTTCAGCCGGGCAGTTTGCTGTCTCCCTCGAGCTGTGTAGCATTGTCTCTGGTCCCATGCTGCACTTGCTAAGTTGCACCGTTAGTTGTTTTGACGCTGTCTTAGACAGTGCACTCCCAAGGCAGCCTGTGTCCGCTCAGGTTTATTCTTTGCAAATTTAAGCAGTTCCTTGTATGTAGTTAAGTCTGTGAGTGGAGATTTGGGATGCAGAGAAAGAGGAGTCATCCCCAGCTCAGTTTCTTCTCAGCACAGAGTAACGTCAACGCTAGGGTAGTCTACGATGGAAGGGAGCGCCTCTGTAGTGTGAGGTAACATCTGGCCACAAAAGGAAGAAAGGGAAGGGGAGGAGGAGGGGAGAGAGAAATGACTCAGTAGCTAAGAGCACATACTGCTCTTGCAGAAGACTTGAGTTCTGTTCTCAGCCCACACACTGGGCAGCCCACAGCCACGTTTAACTCCTGCTCCAAAGGAATCCAGTGCCCTACCTGGTCTTTAAAACAGGCATTGTACTCATGCCCAAACTCACACTCAAAGTTACATAATGAAAAAATAAAAAGTAAGTTCTTTTTAAAACAGCAGAAAAGTAATTATCTATGAGTTCTTTATCCCAAAGAAAAACAAGTTTCACTGAGAACCTGTGATGTGCCATGTAGTAAACTAAGTATTCTATGTAAGGTTAAAAGACAGTCTCTTGTCCTCAAACCTGTATCTCAAGAAGAGAGGAGAAAAGGGATTTTACGTGTAGAATGAGCTCTGTGGTAGAGCCACCACGACAATGTCCACTTTGCTCTATCACTGTCAAGGCCCAAAGGGAACTGGCTTTCTCGGGAGCCTCTCTGCAGAGCTGCACAGTACGGTGCCCATGTTTTCACAGCTCTATGCATGTTTCTTCCCACTCAGTGGGTTGCTCTTTTTCCTCTGAGTGGTGTGTGCACTCCACCTTACCTATCTGTCCAGAACTACTTTGTTCTGGAGGTTAAAAAAATTCCTTTGCTTTCTTTCTCTTTTCTTTTCTTCTCTGTGTGTGGGTGTTTTGCCCATGTTTGTGTCTGTGCACCACTTGTCTGTCTCTTGCCCACGGAGGCAAGAGAGGACATTGGCTCCCCTAGAACTGGAGTTACAGACAGTTGTGAGTTGCCATGTGGGTGCTGGGAAATTAACCCAGGTCTTCTGGAAGAGTGACTGGTGCTCTTAACCACTGAGCCGTCTTACTCTTTGACAAATCTTTTAGGCCATAAAACACCTTCTTTTGGGGTAGAGAGATAGCTCGGCCTTATGAGCACAGGTTGCTAGAGAGGGGAGCAGAGAAAAATGCAGAGCTCAATAAAATTAATAATTTTAAAAAAAGAGCATAGGTTGCTCTTCCAGAGAATACAAGTTCATTTCCCAATACCCATTTGGGCCACTCACAGCTGCCTGCAATTCTAGGCCCGTAGGATCTGATACCCATTTTTGGCTTCCAAAGGCATCCATACACATACACATACAAATAAACAAATTTTAAAGGACTTTAATACATCTTAAATGTTTTCTGTTTTTAAAAAAATATGTATGGGTGCTTTGTGTGAGTGTATGTCTGTGCAATACAAGTGTGCCCGATGCCCATGGAGGCCAGAAAAGGTTGTTGAATCCCTGGCACTAGAGTTACAGACAACTGTGAGCTGCCATGTGGGTACTAGTAATTGAACCTATGTCCTTGGAAGAACCGCCGGTGTTCTTAACCACTGAGCCATCTCTCCAACCTCCTTAAATTACTTCTTAATAAACTTAGTTATAAATGTACACATAAACATCTCTAGCATTTGGGGATTCTAGATAGTGAATTGTTGAAAGATACTTAACTATTAAAAATCCACTCTCCATAAATGGTGAGAAGGCAGCTTTGTGGCATTTTACCTTTCTGGTTTTTAACCAAACTGATTTACGTTATTAAAGGCTAGAACTCAATCCTTCTTCACAATTCATACTTAGTTAAAACATAAGATAAAATGGATTCTGAGACAAGTGTCTGATTATGCCAATGTTTTGATTAACTCGCAAGGTTTTTTTCTGGTAATATTAGTGTTCCCGGGATAAATATAGAACCACTCAGATCTGCAAGAACACACTTCTCAGACAGCAGAAAACCACAGAAGCGTGCAGGAAGTGGTACAGCTTTTAACTGCAGTACCAATATAGCCCTATCTGTGAAGCCAAAAATATACTCTTAATTCACAATCAAAAAGCTAATGATAGCTATAATTGTTTTCTTTCTATCAAGAATATTAATCTTGTTGCGTTTTGTCTAAAGTATAAAAGTAAAAGCATTTTGACTTTTTTAGAGTGTTTAAGCAATTAAAATGACAATCTTAATACTTACTAGAGAACAAAGTATTAATAAAAATATGAACTAAATAGAGAAACTTGGTGTAAAACAAATTATTAAAAATATTATCACTCTTTGTTTTCCTAAACACTTGGTATTGTTATGTTTTGTTATTTGCCAATTCTTTTTGACATACTTCTTTAGTGGACATACCAGGCCATGGTCCATGAACTCCTGGGCATAAACAACAACCGGATTGATCTTTCCAGAGTGCCAGGAATCAGCAAAGACTTAAGAGAGGTGGTCCTGTCTGCTGAAAATGACGAGTTTTATGCGAATGTAGGTGACTTTAATCTCTCAGTTGTTTTTACATAAAGTGTCAGTACTGGCGCATGAGGGTTTGTGGGAAAGGGTGACAGACTTCTCGCAGTTAGGCTGAATCTCAGGATGGCAAGACTTGGGTGCTGGCCTTGGCAGTATTTTTTCGAGTGCTTACATAGTTACTGACTTCCCTCCTTTCTGGTAGCTCTTTGTGAGAACAATAATAGTATTCATCACTAGTGTCCTGGCTAATAGCCAGACTTGGTAACTAAAATGGAATTTGTCCTTCTAGTCTGTGTTCAGAATTCTTTTCACTTCTTTTATGACGTCTGAAAATCCGCTAGTTTTGAACTTTTTTCTGACTTCCTTTTTCACAGAACATGTACCTGAATTTCGCAGAGATTGGTAGCAATATAAAGAATCTCATGGAAGACTTCCAGAAGAAGAAACCAAAAGAACAGCAAAAGCTAGAATCCATAGCAGATATGAAGGTAAGTCACTCACACAGATGTTCACCTGTGAGTCTTCAGAACTATTTATGTCGGCAACATTTTTGGAATATTCCAGGTCTAATTTCTACTTTGATTCTTGTTTGCTTGTAAGTTTTGTAGGGTGGATTGTGGTATTTGAGACTGTCTAGTCATTGCTATGTAGCTCAGGCTAGCCTCAAGCTTGGGAGGGATTCCAGATGTGGGCTATCAGCCCAGCTCCTTGTTAGTGTTGTTCTATTCTGTTGGTGAGGTGCACTTACTCCTTAGGCCACACTGTCGCCATGGGGACCTGCCTGGAGCTCGTGGCGGCACTCAATGTCTCACCTCCACTTGCTGGAATTACGGGCACTGCTCATCACATCCAGCAAGTCATTTTGTTTAGTCTGAGACGTTTTCTACAAGTTTCTCTTTAATAATAGCATGATGACACATCTATCATAATCATGTATTTCCTTCCATTCTTCATTATGTCTGGCCTCTATAAAGACCCTAAGGAGATGTACCTGCTTTTCTCTTCTTAAGAATAATAAATGCCATGTGCTTGAGAATCATGGGTACCTTACCCTGGGCAGGAAAGGAACCCCAGCTTTTTACAATCTTTTCTTTACAAATTCTTGTTTGGAATGTAATAGCATCTCCCATTAATGTTTCTCCCATGACAGGCCTTTGTTGAGAATTATCCACAATTCAAGAAGATGTCTGGGACTGTCTCAAAGCACGTGACAGTGGTCGGAGAACTGTCCCGGTTGGTCAGCGAGCGGAACCTGCTGGAGGTTTCCGAGGTTGAACAAGAACTGGCCTGTCAGAATGACCACTCTAGTGCTCTCCAGGTCAGTCTAACTGGGTGAGCACCTACTGCTTGTGAGCAGTGTGCCAGGCAGAGAGACTGCAAAGGCGAGTAACCCTTCTTTGCCAACCGCCAACATGGAACTTGGCTTACCACAGAGTTATGAACACATTTAAGGTGGTATAAGCCAAGTCTGGTAGCCACCAGCTATAATCACAGCACTTGGGAGCTGAGGCAGGAGGATCACAAGTTTGAGGCCTGAACATGCAACTTAGTAAGACCCTGCCTCAAAACAAATTTTAAAAAAAGGTGAAGATGTAGCCTTTTGTTCAATTCATAGTACCACTGAAAAGGAATTAGTTACTAAAGATTGCTTTTCATTTCACAAACATGATAACATGCTACATATAAACGCTATGATGAGTGAGGATGTAGAAGAATGAAGGTAAATAAGACACCATCCTTCTCCTCAGTGCCTCACACTATAAGAAGAAAGAAAGCAACTTTAAAGAATTGTGAGCTACAGAGATGGCTCAGAAAGTAAAGCGCTTAACGCTCAAGCATGAGGGTCTGAGTTCTGATCACCAGTGTGGTGGTGTACGCCTCTAATCCCTGCTCTAGGAGACAGAGAGATAGGCAGATGGGGGAGGGGGTTGATGACCAGCCAGTCTAACCAGTTGGTGGCCTTGGGTCCAGTGAAAGACCTGTGGAAAACAATCAAGGAAAGGTACCCAGCCTCAGCCTCAGGCTTCTACAAGCAGGTGCATCTGTGTGCACACACACTCAACACGTGTACATACTCCACTAACCAGTACATACATACACATGACAGTGATAAAGAACTGTAATCTCATGTAGTAAGTATGTAACCAAGGCCTTCACCACAGCACATGTAGATACAGAGGAGGAACACCTGTTTTCCTCAGTGGTGATCTTTCAGGTTCTTGCTGAGGAAGATGTGAAAACTAGTCCTAGACAGAGAGGTCACACCACGCAGAGGAAGAAGGAGCAGCACTCTGAGTGGGAAGAAACAGGCGTGGAGCCGTAAAAACATGGGCACCGTACTGTGCAGCTCGTAGAGCACAAGCTGAAGAATGGTCTTTAGATAAACTAGAAAGATAGTTTGAGGGCAAGGGCTACAGCTCAATGGTAGAGGGCTTGCCTGGCGTGCTCAAGGGCCTAGGTTCAATCCCTTTGAACACACACATGCACACGCGCATACACGCACGCAAGAGAGAGACAGACACAATGATAGAAGAGAAGGATCAGTTTGTGGTATTGAAAGGAGGTTGTGCTTCAATTTGTGTGTGTGTTTTGTTTTTGTTTTTCGTTTGTTTGTTTGTTCGTTTTTCTATAGTTTTGGAAACTGTCCTGGAACTCACTCTGTAGACCAGGCTGGCCTCGAACTCACAGAGATCCGCCTGTCTCTGCTTCCCAAGTGCTGGAATTAAAGGCATGCGCCACCACTGCCCAGCAGAGCTTCAATTTTAAAATGATGGGAGTCACCAGAGGATTTTAAAAGAAAAATTATACAGTCAGACACTAACCTTAAGAAATATGTAGTCTGGTTGAGTAGACAAAACTGAAACATAAGAAAAAATTACATAATGTTTCAGGATATTGCTTAAATCAAAACTGTGATTCTGACCATAAATAGACAGGTTATTAGGAAACTTTTCTTAGAGAAGAAATGTTGAGATGGGCTGTGAGGAATGACTAGAATTGGGAGGAGGATTTCAGTCAGGAATAACAAAAAAGCAAAGTTACATTGGCATGCAGGAAGCAATAAACAGTTTGGCCTATTAGGTGCGGAAGAGAAATAGGAGGAAAATTGACTTAGTAAGCAGGAACCAACTTTAGAAGTGTATAAGAGTCTGCTTGCTGAGATAGGCAGAGAGCTGATGTGGGCCTTAAATGAAAGTCAGCAGGACAAAAGCAGGGCTGTAGAAAACTGAGTCTACTCAGGATGCATGAGAGGTGAAAAGCGGCAGTAATAAGTTATAAGGGGCAAGCCCAGCGGGAGTCACAGAGGAGAGAGGAAGCAGTCAGTGATAGATTCAAATAAAGCGGTAACTCCAGGTTCCCAAGAAATGCTGAAATCATTATGATGGGACGAAATGACTCATCCGTATTTGATGCCATTGGAAAAGATAATTTAGGAATAAGCCTTTTGAGAGGTCGTAATTTCTGAGCCACTTCCAACAATCACATTTCCTCAGTAATAGGGCCCCATATTCTAAAACTTACCTTCTCCTCCTGTACTGAATTAAATAAAACCAGACAGGTGTATTGGATGTAGCACAGGCTTTGGGGCCATACTGACCGAGCTTTTGGTGATAGGATATTGACCAAATATATTTGGGAAAATGACTTTTCCCCCTATGCTAGGAATAGCAACTTCAGGTTTCTATGTCGCAATGAGGACATTGGTGTCCTTAACCCAAGCAGTTTTACACACAATAGAACTGAATGGTAGCGGTACATATGGGTGCTCACTCCAAGTCACTGTATGGTATCTTTTACAGAGGTGTAAAATAAAATATTTAACTGAGCCAACTTACTTTAAATAGCCTCACCAATATAGTTTATAGCTGTTTTGTTTGTTTTTTTTTAAATATATTTATACAATATTCTTTCTGTGTGTATGCTTGCAGGCCAGAAGAGGGCACCGGACCTCATTACAGATGGTTGTGAGCCACCATGTGGTTGCTGGGAATCGAACTCAGGACCTTTGGAAGAGCAGGCAATGCTCTTAACCTCTGAGCCGTCTCTCCAGCCCCCTATAGCTGTTTTGTTACCCTATTAAAAGTATTCCTGGGGATTTCAATGAACTTAGTTTTCTGTCCCTTTCTAAATTAAAAAAAAAAAAAAAAACTTTATCCCTAACTAAATTTAAATTTCCTCATGTTTCTTTAGTAGTCTTCATAAAGATAGACCCAAAATTAATCACTAGTCGATGTCTAGTGTTTTTATCCACATTTCTCAACCATAGGGAAATCATCTAGAAAGAGTTATTACAATCCTTTGCATGACGCTTTCGTTTTGTACTTTTTAAAAGGAAAAGATAATATATACTTTAAAAAATATGAATTCTAGCCTATCGCTCATGGTATATTCCAAGCACTCAGGAGTATGAAGTAGAAGGATTGCTATGAGTTTGAGGCCAGCCTGAGCCTTGTCTCAAAAATAAACAAACAGGAATGATTCTATTTCTGATCTTATCACTGTTTGGAACTTATATTCTTAAGGTTTTTTGTGGGGTGTTAGAGTTGTACAGGGCCAGGCCTTTAATCCAGCACTTGGGAGGCAGGGGCAGGCAGATCTCCGTGAGTTCAAGGCCAGCCTGGTCTACAGAGCAAGTTCCAGGATAGCCAGGACAGTTATACAGAAAAACCCTGTCTCAGCACAAAAACAAATAAATAAATAAAATAAGAGTTATATAGGCAGCAACAGTTGACAGGCAGCAGCAGCAGTTGACAGGCAGCAGCAGTTGACAGGCGGCAGCAGCAGTTGACAGGCAGCAGCAGCAGTTGACAGGCAGCAGCAGCAGTTGACAGGCAGCAGCAGCAGTTGACAGCAGCAGCAGCAGTTGACAGGCAGCAGCAGTTGACAGGCAGCGGCAGTTGACAGGCAGCAGCAGCAGCAGTTGACAGGCAGCAGCAGCAGTTGACAGGCAGCAGCAGCAGTTGACAGGCAGCAGCAGCAGTTGACAGGCAGCAGCAGTTGACAGGCAGCGGCAGTTGACAGCAGCAGCAGCAGTTGACAGGCAGCAGCAGCGGCAGTTGACAGGCAGCAGCAGCAGTTGACAGCAGCAGCAGCAGTTGACAGGCAGCAGCAGTTGACAGGCAGCAGCAGTTGACAGGCAGCAGCAGTTGACAGGCGGCAGCAGCAGTTGACAGGCAGCAGCAGCAGTTGACAGGCAGCAGCAGTTGACAGCAGCAGCAGCAGTTGACAGGCAGCGGCAGTTGACAGCAGCAGCAGCAGTTGACAGGCAGCGGCAGTTGACAGGCAGCGGCAGTTGACAGGCAGCAGCAGCAGTTGACAGGCAGCAGCAGCAGTTGACAGGCAGCGGCAGTTGACAGCAGCAGCAGCAGTTGACAGGCAGCAGCAGTTGACAGGCAGCAGCAGCAGTTGACAGGCAGCGGCAGTTGACAGGCAGCAGCAGTTGACAGCAGCAGCAGCAGTTGACAGGCAGCAGCAGCAGTTGACAGGCAGCAGCAGTTGACAGCAGCAGCAGCAGTTGACAGGCAGCAGCAGCAGTTGACAGGCAGCAGCAGCAGTTGACAGGCAGCAGCAGCAGTTGACAGCAGCAGCAGCAGTTGACAGGCAGCAGCAGTTGACAGGCAGCAGCAGCAGTTGACAGGCAGCAGCAGCAGTTGACAGGCAGCAGCAGCAGTTGACAGGCAGCAGCAGCAGTTGACAGGCAGCAGCAGTTGACAGGCAGCAGCAGTTGACAGGCAGCAGCAGCAGTTGACAGGCAGCAGCAGTTGACAGGCAGCAGCAGTTGACAGCAGCAGCAGTTGACAGCAGCAGCAGCAGTTGACAGGCAGCAGCAGTTGACAGGCAGCAGCAGTTGACAGCAGCAGCAGCAGTTGACAGGCAGCAGCAGTTGACAGGCAGCAGCAGCAGTTGACAGGCAGCAGCAGTTGACAGCAGCAGCAGCAGTTGACAGGCAGCAGCAGCAGTTGACAGGCAGCAGCAGTTGACAGCAGCAGCAGCAGTTGACAGGCAGCAGCAGCAGTTGACAGGCAGCAGCAGCAGTTGACAGGCAGCAGCAGCAGTTGACAGCAGCAGCAGCAGTTGACAGGCAGCAGCAGTTGACAGGCAGCAGCAGCAGTTGACAGGCAGCAGCAGCAGTTGACAGGCAGCAGCAGCAGTTGACAGGCAGCAGCAGCAGTTGACAGGCAGCAGCAGTTGACAGGCAGCAGCAGTTGACAGGCAGCAGCAGCAGTTGACAGGCAGCAGCAGTTGACAGGCAGCAGCAGTTGACAGCAGCAGCAGTTGACAGCAGCAGCAGCAGTTGACAGGCAGCAGCAGTTGACAGGCAGCAGCAGTTGACAGCAGCAGCAGCAGTTGACAGGCAGCAGCAGTTGACAGGCAGCAGCAGCAGTTGACAGGCAGCAGCAGCAGTTGACAGGCAGCAGCAGTTGGGCTCTCCTGACTGCAGAGGATTTCTTTGCAGAGTGATTTAAATAGTCCATAAAGGGAACTTTTGTTTGATTGTGAGTAGATGCCAGGGGCCCAACCCCAGATGACTTGACCTTAGATAGTAACATCGTGAAGTAATGAATTGAGGCTTTTGAATAGAAATGGGGTTTGCTTTATTGAATAGAAAGTGTATGATGGAAAGAAAAAAATGCTCATACATCCCATGGAAAAATTAATCTATAAATTTCTGCCACTTCTAACCACTTACATAAAAACTAACAGGAGTTTGATCTAGAAGAGCTTCATTAGAAATAACATGTGGTGTGCGATCACTGGAGCATGTGCGTGTCCACAGAAGGGAGTCCATCCCACCATTTCCCAGGACTCTCTCTGACCCCCAGCGACTGCTAGGGAGAGTCGCTGGATTCCCGCAGCTTGCTGAGCCATCTGCTGTCCCACCTCGCTGTCCTCACCTGCTGCTTAGTTGTTATTCGCACAGTGGGGGAGGGGATCCTAAAGACTGAACTAGAACTGGATAAGAGGGAGATTCCCATAGCCACTGAGTTCATCTGTAATCTACACAATAATTTAGATGTTTTTATGTCATAAAAAATGTGCTGCAATGCTGCTTCTGATAAGAGAAAGCAGAGAAGTAGGGTGATAGTCAGCCTTCAACAACAGAAGATTCTCTAGACGTCAGGAAAGAGCTGTTTCACTTGAGGTTTTGAAGGGCCTGTTAGCTCCTTTTTGAAACTTGACCACCAAAGACAGTGTGTTTGCTTTGCTTTACTGGTCTCTGGATTATGGAAGACCAGAGCATAAACAGTTTTTGTTTTCTTTCATTTTGTTTTTTACCAGCTCATCCTTATTTAATTACTTGGGGGGGGGGAGGTTGGCGATTAGAGAACAATTTGTGGGAGTTGGTTGTCTTCCACCTTGTGGAAGGGTAATCTAAGGGATCAGACTCAGATCCTCAGACCTGGAGACACGCATCTTTATTCACTGAGACATCTCACTGCTACAATCCTAACTTTAGTTTTTTCAGAGTCTCATTAGGTAGACCAGGCTGACCTTAAATTTGCAGATCTTCCTGCCTCTGCCTCCCTAATCCTGACTTCTTAAGTAGACAGTAATTTGCTGGTTTGTTCATTATCCAGCCATTGTTATATGGTAGTGCCCTTTTTTCTGTTTATAGTGGCAAGACTTAGAGAATCTTAAAAAAGAATAATCAAACATCCATCATAAAAATCAGTTGTTTCCAACAAATAAATACACCATGTACAGACCCTGTCTTCTCCTCTTCTTTGGTTAGAATCCTGAAATCTTCACATTACTTTCGCCCTGTTAGTCAAGTGGACATGCCAGGTAGTCTCAAGGGCAGTAATTCAAAAAGAGGTCCAAGGATAACATGGGATCAAGCAAACAAAAATACCCCACTTTTCCAAGGACTGCATAGCTGAAAGAGAAGCAAGAACTTAGCTTGTACCTATACATTTCTTTTCGTAAGGAGGGTCTGAGCCAAGTTCCTAAAGGGACAGCAGAGTCCAGCCAGGAAGTCTACTGCCAGTGTGAAGTCTTAAGGAAGATAGTGACAAGATTCAGGACACAGGAGAGGTGAGTAGAAAGGACGTGGACAGGCGATCACAAAGCCATCACTGCAGTGTCCATGTTTAGTTACATGGGCACTTCAGATCTGCTTAAAGGACAATGATGGCACCGCCGGAAACTGGGTAGATTGGCCGGGAAAGGAGGATGGCGTCAAGGGAGGGAGCTCAGACACTGAAGAGGAGCCAGAGCAGCAACCCAATGAGAGTTCACACTGCTTTAAATTGGCCAGGCTGGTTGAGAAGCGGGGGAGGGCTTACATATATGTACATATCTGATCAATTTTGCCCTAAAATGTCTTTACATTATGATAGGAAATACTGGGACTTTTTAACAGATATCCCCAGTGGGCTGTATTCTGTGGGAAAGTTACCACAAAAGAAGAGAATAAGGAAATTCTTATGAGTGTAGTGTTTAAGTGATGTTTTCTCCCTTTTAGATCCCCTAAAGATTATGATAGACATTATCCTGGAGAAGCAGCAGGGGTCCCTCTCAGAACTCTCTAGTTGAGTGCATCCCCTGTGTACTTCTGGTCTCTGTGCCTGGGTCTAGAAGAATTCTTGCATATTGGACATGGCTGCTGAGAGGTAGTGAAGAGAGCATATTCTCAGGGCTCAAGCTTGCTTCAGAATGGAATAAGGTCTTGAAAGCATGCTAAGCTATGGCGATTATTATGACCCCAGAATCAGTGCCTCTTGGGGTCTTGCTACTCTGTCCCGTCCTCCTCTGATTTTTATGTCTCTACTAACTGTGGCTCTGAGCCCAGCCACTGCAGTCCCATTGCTGCCTCTTTTATGAAGGCTTCCCTGACTCCTCAGCAGCCAGAGCACTTCCTCATCTTCTGTCCCTACCCCCTACCCACTTACAGTGATTTTCCAACTGTTGGGTTTTGCTGATGGTGGTGAAATGCTTTTATAGCACTACACATTTCTCCCAAGAAGCTCACATTCTACAAAACCATGTACTAGATATGGATAAAAGTTATGGGGGAAGGACTATAAGCTGATCATTTAAAGTCTAACTTTAAAAATAATAGAAAACTATCTAACTTTGTAATTGGAGCACTAATAATAATAGTGCTCCAATTATAATAGCCAGATGTGGTAGCTCACCTGGAATCCCAGCACTTGAAGGCATACACATGAGAAACCCCACAAGTCCATATAGCAAGTGCCAGGTCAACCTGGATGACAGAGTGAGACCCTGTCACAAAAAGCCAAAATACTAAATAAAGTAATGGCGCCACAGTAGCTCATCTGCCTTTGCACATGGAGCAAAAACCCAGCCCATCTCCGCGGCCTTATTCTTGAGGTTAATGTTTTCTTTAGGCTCTAAAGTCCTAAAACTGTTCACTTTTTGTAGAGATTAATTTTGTCAAAAGTGAAGATACCACCTCAGGCTGCCTTCCTCAGTCATTTGGGAGTTTATTTTGTTTTGTTTTTATTTGATTGCAATGAAATATCTTTGCATCCTTGTTTGCCTTTGCGCTTTCCCCGGATCCTTAACCTGGTGGGAAGTGTGGCAGCTCCTAAAGTCAGAGAGCCCTTGTCTAGGATTTCTGTCTCTTCTTTACTGACATATTGGCACTTTGTCCTCTTTTATAACAAGGAAGCCTGTCCACAATGAAAAGTTGACATGTGGGCCAATATATCTTCTGCATTAACTGATTCGTGTCCACATTTTTCAGTGTCACTAAGCTAACACACTTTGAAGCAACATTCTTTGCGGCAGAGTGGCTTGTGTGTGTGTTTCATCCCTCAGTGAGTTTATGAACTCAATGAGGACAGAAACTGGTCCAAACACATCAGTGTTCCCCAGCAGTGCCTGGCATGGTACCTTCTGGGGGCCTAAAATGTAGTTTTGGCTTAAATTAAATTATGTGCTTTTACTGTATAATAAATATAAATATGTGTCATGTAGGAAGGCCCTTACTGTGAGGATGAAAAAGTCCAAACATGACTATTCTGTCCCTTTGCTTTCAGCTCCTGCCTCTTAGATCGTACGCTCTCCACTTAGTGGTTACATGCTGTGACACACGTTTCTCTTAACTATTTTGAGGCATGTTGTTAAAGATTAAGCCCAGCCCTGTGTAAATCTCCCAACTTGTGACTATTTGTATAGAGTGACGAGCAGCACAGGAAGAAAGCCGTCTTTGACCGGACTGGTCATTTCTCCTGTGCACTCTGTCAGCTGCAGTGGACGAAGTCTGTGCTCTTTGCCTCACCAAGGAGATGAGTCAAGCTGTCATGAAAGGCAAGAGCAACAGTTGCTGAATTCATTTTTCCTAAAGCTATTACAGTAGGAATTATTCCTATTTAGCTCTTCCATTGAATAAGAAGCGGTTGCTGTTCTATAGTTAAAACAGGATGGCCTGCACGCATGTCAGCTGAGATGTGTCTCTACCGCCCAGGAAGCTTCAGATCCAGGGCATTACACAAGAGTTCACTCAAGTGAAAGGGTTAACCTTGTCTGTCTGTCTTCAGAATGTGAAGAGACTGCTGCAGAACCCTAAAGTCACAGAATTCGACGCAGCTCGCCTGGTGATGCTTTACGCTCTGCATTATGAGCGCCACAGCAGCAACAGCCTTCCGGGACTCCTAGTGGACCTCAGGAGCAAGGGCGTTTCTGAGAAGTATCGAAAGGTGACCTGATGTGTGTGCCTGTGTGTGTTTTATTTTAACTGAGCGAGGGCCTCACTGTGTGACCCAGGGGAAACCTTACACTTACGACCCTCCTATCAGCCTCCCAGTTGCTAGAATTACTGGCATGTGCTGTGTGGCTAAAATTCCTTCCCAGGGGGAGATTTGGTTTAAGTGATGTCTACTCCTCTTCCTAAGGGTCCAACAACAAGCCAAGACAGTTCTACCAAAGTTTACTCCAGGAAACCAATTGGTTTATTGGGCTTCCTTACAGAGAATAGGTGAGGGATAATGTACAGGGGTATGGGTACTCCTCCCTAAAAGGCCATACCTGGAAAACCTACCTAGCAAGGATGAGGGCTCCCCATAGCTGTACAGATGGTGTCTTCTTCTCTAGTTCTCCCGTCCCTGTCCCCCCATCCGCCCCCCCACCTATCCCCCCACCCCCTGTGCACTGTAGCCCCTCCCAGATGCCATATTCTATTAAGGCAACTCTGCCTCCCTCTGGGAGGGGCTACAGTGCATACAGCAGGTGGTAAGTAGCAGCCGCTTACTCAGGCGAGGGCACACAGTCAACATGCCCCACTGAAAGAGCCCTTTTGCAAGAGGTGCAACTGAGCTCCCTAATAGCAGCTGCTTGGCTGGGAGGACAGACACAACATAGCACAGTACCTGTCACCAAATTTTATGAAGCCCAAGTCTGTTACAGGTAAATCATCCTGTTTATTTACAAGGCATATGGTTCTGTCCTCTCATGTCTTCATTGTTATTGAATTCATTTTTAATTATTAAAGTTATTAAGTTATTTTTAATACAATGAGCTTCCTGATACCTAAGCAATAAAGATTGTTTCCTTTTTTCTTGTGTAGCTCGTGTCAGCAGTTGTTGAATACGGCGGCAAACGGGTTAGAGGAAGTGACCTCTTCAGCCCCAAAGACGCTGTAGCTATTACCAAACAGTTTCTCAAAGGACTGAAGGTAGAGCTTCCTTTCCTGTGCTTTCCTAAGTCTGAAACAATTAAAGATCCCGAGTCTGAGTATGAGCTGATGAGATCTTGACAGTAGATTCCTGATTGTAGTGCTGTGTCCACCCAGAGAAATCTAAGAGAACTCTTGAAACATTGCCTTCTGGGCTGCACTGGGTCAGGGAGCTGAGTGGGAAATAACTGTGTAAACAGTTAGTCACGGCTCTTTGTACTGCGTTTGTAATTTAAAATTTGTTAATCTCTCTCTCTCTCTCTCTCTCTCTCTCTCTCTCTCTCTCTCTCTCTCTCTCGTGTGTGTGTGTGTGTGTGTGTGTGTGTGTGTGTGTGTACAGGAAAGTCAGTCTTTGGTAACATTCCTTAGAAGCCAGCCACCTTGTTTTTTGACACTGGGGCCTGGGGCTTTCAGGCTCCACTAGGCTGGCTGGCCATTGAGCTCCAGGGAGCCCCCCCAGCCCCCAGTGCTGGGGTAACAAGTGGGCGTGTCTAAGTTTCTTCCCTGGTGCTGCAGGAAAATGTTTTGACAAAGTGACTTAAAGGAGAAAGGGTTTGTTTAGTTCACAGGTCCTGGATGCAGGCCATCATTGCCGTAAGTCAAAACTGCAGCAGCTCCAGGGAGTCAGTCACTCACGCCCACAGTCGAAAGACTGCGCATTGCCGGCTCACTTTCTCCACTTACTAGCTGATTCCTGCCCACAACTAAGATGGTCTTCCCACATAAATAAACACAGTCAAGGCAGCTTCCCACAGGCATGCCCAGAGGCCCGTCTACCAGGTTATTTAGAGTCTGTCAGGTTGACAGTGCTGTCGTGGGCTCCACTAGGTGCAGTGCTTTTACTTGGTAGAAGGATCTAAAGCAGGTATCTTATCACCTGAGCTGCCTCTCCCCTAACCTGCTCTCCACAGTGCTCAGAATTCGTTGTTACCTGCAGTTCCTCTTGTGTTTCCTGCTTTTCTACCTCCCGTGGCTTGATTGGCTCCTGCACACAGCCCTTTCTTTATGTTTGCTTTGCCTATTATTTAACATTTTCACAAAAGAATGAGATCCAGACAGATAAAAGAGTCCAGATTTTTTAATAACTGAAACCTTATTGAAAATAACTAGCTTTAAATGTAGTACTTTTGGCCGGGCAGTGGTGGTGCACACCTTTAAACTGGTCTACAGAGTGAGTTCCAGGGTAACCAGTGCTGTTATATAGAAAAACACTGTCTTGAAAAACAACAACAACAACAAATTAGTACTTTTGTAAGACTGGAAAATTTTTTTCTAATTAAAATAATTTTTAAATATTTTTAAATTTTGGACTAGGGAGATGGTTCATTTTGTCAAGTGTCTGCTGCTCAAACCTGAGTTTAAATCCCCAACAAACACAGAAAAAGGAAATATAGTAGTGTGCATTTGTACCCCCTAGTGCCGAAGTATGTGCAGTGAAGAGGGGGAGGAGTCCCTGGAGCACTCTGGTCAGCCAGTCTAGCCAAATCTGTGAGCTCCAGGTTCAATAAGAGACCCCGTCTCAAAAAATATGCTGGAGAACCATTGAGGAAGACAACAGTGTTGACCTCTGACATCCATGCACACATGCATGCACCTTTACCCACCTGCACATACACACACAAACATCCTATTTGATTCTGTTTGATTCCTGTCCAATTCATATTTGATTCTGTCCCTTAAAGTTTCTATTGAATATATATCCCCTTTTCTGATGTATCATTAAATGTTATATTGCTAGCTTCCCCAAAATAACATAAGAACCATTTCCATATTTTAGGGAGTGGAAAATGTGTATACACAGCATCAGCCTTTCCTGCATGAGACCCTGGACCATCTCATCAAAGGAAAGCTTAAGGAAAACCTCTACCCTTATTTAGGCCCCAGCACACTCAGAGACAGGTAAGGTGACAAAGACTAGAAATAAAAACTGGGATCATAGAAAGCCAGAGAAACTAGCCGTGCCCAAGACATCCAGCTCTTGGCCTTGAAGAGGTGAACTGCCATGTAGGGAGGGATGAGTGGGTGCTTCAGTCCTGTAATTAAAAAACTCCTGAATTCTGCCCACTGCCGGTGAACCTGGGAGAGGACTCAAGCTTAAGATGACAGCTGGTTTCAGCTGGGTAAAGCCTGAGCAGAGAACTCAGATCTAACCTGTGCACGGACTTTGATCCACAGACCATAAATCTATAAACTATGTGTCTTTTAAAAAGGTGTCACAAGCTTAGGTCAGTTTGACTTATCAAAGTTCAAGCTTGGTCTGACATTGCAGGCCTCTATGGAGGCTAAGGCAGTAGTATTGCAAATTCAAGGCCTGCTGAGGTTTCACAGTGAGCTCAAGACCACCCTGCTTAGATAATGTAGACTCTGTTTCAAATTTTAAATGTGCAAGAAAAGTGTGGCTTCAAGTGAGAAGAGAGAGATGAGAACATAACTCAGTGGTAGTATGCTTGTTTACCATGCATGGGGATTTATTCCCAGTACTCAGAAATTAAAATATTTAAAAAATTTTAATGTCCATAGTTACTCTGAATAAAGTATTTCTGTGTTCACTGTTCAGAACACACATTACAGAAGCAACTTTTTGATGTTGTAACAACCTATGTAAGAGTTTGATTTTCACCAGTTTTTGAGACTGAAGCTAATCATTTACTAAATTAAGAATTAAATGTATGTATTTTCTAAAAGGAGTTAGCAAAGATTTTCTCTGAACTCTGAAGATTTCTTTAGTTCTGTCATGCAAATTTGTGATCTTCTTACTGTATCACCTTTGTCACATAGCAATAAATAATAGATAAAAAAAAAACACCAAAACTAGAGGAGCCAGTAAAGATGGCTCAACAGGTAAGGGTGCTTGACCAAGCCTGACAACCTGAATTCATCAGGACCTACATGGTGAAGGAAAGAACTGAGTCCCAAACTTGGCCTCTGACCTAGAGACACACTCCATGGTGTGGGTGTGCGCTCTCTCTCTCTCTCTCTCTCTCTCTCTCTCTCTCTCTCTCTCTCTCTCTCTTTCTCTCTCTCTCTCTCTCTCTCTCACACACACACACACGTAAATAGAGAAATAAGTAAATAAGTTGTAGAGTCACCGAGAAAGCAGGGAACCTAGATCATGTTCCTGATCACACTGAGACGTTGTGTGCTGCCCCCTTGTGTTGTTTCGGGCTGAGGAGTCTTTGAGTTTGCATGTCAGAATTACATATGAGCTCCCCTGCCAAGCCTGAATCATTGACTTGCTTTGCAATGAAGAAACAGGTGTTTTAGATCCTTCAGACCCCTCCCTATGTTCTGTATTTTAGCAACATATCAGTTTCCTCTTATGCTCTACGGCATCTGTCATTTGGCGTTTCAAACATTAATGCTCAAAATAGATTTGCTACTTGATTGCCAGCCAGAACAGGTTGTTACTGGTTTGGGTGAGGATTGGACTTTGCCAAATGTGGCCAGCACACAAACTGAGGGGCCTGATTAGCAAAGCCATATGTGTCCCAAGAAAAAAATGATAACTTTCTTTAGTTAGAACTTTAATCCAGTGTTTAGTTAATTTTAATAAAAACAAAATTTGTCCAGACCAATTTACTTAAGCCAACTTAAAATTTACATGTATACAAATTCTAACTAGTTAAGAATTATAGTCATATATTGGACCACATAACATAAAGGGACCCAGCATATACAGTTGGTATCCATTGGGTAATTTGATGTAAGAATTTTACTATTGATATAATTCATCTGTTATTTGAATTGGCAGTTTAGTATTTCAAAGATATAATGAAATTCAGAAAGAAGAAAATGTTTGAGATTTTAGGTGAATGATTCTTGTACACTGTATTTTTTTCCTTAGTTCCTTAAAAAGAAAACTATGTGGTCCAGAATTTTTTTAAATACAAGGTTAATACCAGATGTAGCTGGGAGTACGATCCAGTCACTAAAACAGTGTCCAGGGACAATGCATTAAGATCCAGGTGTCCGCTAATAACAAAATGTAAAACTGCTCCCAATTTCTCACCTATTTGAGAAGCTTTTGAAAAACCTTGTTCTTGAGGCTTTTAGTTAATTTGATAAGCCATGAATGTGCTTATAGATTTCATATGAGAATGGCTGGATGCAGGTAGGAGCCACTCTTCTAGAGAACTGGATTCCGGTTCTTAGTACTCGGCCACTTTCAGCTCCAGCTCTAGGAGAGCCCATGCTCTCTTTGGCCTCTTTGAGCATCCACACACACATAGCATATGCTCATCAGACACATAGATAAAAAATATGTAACTTATAAAAAACTAAAGAATTGCTGAATGAAAAAATAGCTACTTCCTGCTAAAAGGAAGCCATGGACCAGATGAGTATATTAGTGTACATAGCAAACCTTCCTGTGTTGAGTCATTGCCAAACAAAGCTCAACATGATGCTCTCCCCCACAGTGCTTATTAGCTGTTGGCCTCTGTTCCACTTATCACTGTGATCTGAACGTGTGTACAGTTAATTATGCTGCTTTATTCTTTGGTACAGCAGGTGTTTATTGAATGCTTTCAGTATGTTAAGAATTGTAGACACCAGGGCTGTAGAAATAGCAGGAAGACCCGTACTTACCCTTAAGGTACCTTTTAGAGTAAACAAAAGTGCTGCAAAAGGAAGAACAGAAGGACGAGCTGCAAAGTAACTGTGGGCCAGGGAAGTTTAGACTAGACAGAACCTCGCCAAGGAGGTGGCATTCAAAATTAATTACATTCAAAATTTTAATTACAAAATAAAAGTCAATCACATAGTGATTAGAAAACACAACTCAAAACAGAGGGAATGCCCAAGTAAAGGTCTCAGAGAAGGGAGAGTTTGCCTTTAAACCAGAAAGAAGTGCAGGGTGGAATGTCATGTGCATGGGGAGGGACTGGGTCACATGGAGCGTGGAGCCACTGGCAAAGTTTGGTTTTCTTTACTTTTTTTTTTTTTTTTTGGTTTTTCTTTTCTTTTTTTTTTTGGTTTTTCGAGACAGGGTTTCACTGTGGCTTTGGAGCCTGTCCTGGAACTAGCTCTGTAGACCAGGCTGGTCTCGAACTCACAGAGATCTGCTTGCCTCTGCCTCCCGAGTGCTGGGATTAAAGGCGTGTGCCACCACCGCCTGGCTTCCTTCTTGTTTTGTAAAGATAGAAAGACATGATAAAACCCTGCGACAAAGTACAGCTACATTTTTTTGTAGACAGTCTCACTGTATAGGTGTAGTCCTGACTGGTTTGTAACTTGCTGTGTAGACCAAACTGGCCTCAAATTCACAGCGATGTCTGCCAGCTTCTGCCTCCCTCGTGCTGGGAGTAAAGGTTTGTGTCACTCCCAGCTCCAAATTGTGTTTAAACGATAACTTTGTAAGAGACTGATTGTGAGTGAAAAGCGAAGAAGAACTGAGGGAGGTTCTTAAGTCCACAGAAGACGTGAGAGTGACTTGGCACAAAGGAAGGAGAAGCAATCTATTTAAGAAAGTACGCTGATTGAGCCTCAGGTTTTGAGGCGAAATTAAGAATTTTGTTGAGGTGCCTATTTAATAATAAAAACAGAAATGTCACCTATTCCTAGGTTTGGTGGCCCACACAAGTAATCCCAGCACTAAAGAGCTTAAGACAGAAAGTTGAAGGCTTGCCTAGATTCCATAGCAAGACCTCACTTCAAAATATATCTGTCCTCAGTTGGGAGTTGATAAGACATTGGTCATGTAGATCAGATAGGAGCTCTAAAGGAGAAAGAAAAGAAAATTGCTCAGAATGCAGTGCTGAGCACAGGCCAGGAGCCATTAGGAGACTCCACAAGAACCAAACAAAAGAAGACAAAGCAGAGGTCTGGTGGTGGTGGCGCACACCTTTAATCCCAGCACTTGGGAGGCAGAGGCAGGCGGATCTCTGTGAGTTCGAGACCAGCCTGGTCTACAGAGCTAGTTCCAGGACAGGCTCCAAAACCACAGAGAACCCTGTCTTGAAAAAAAAAAAAAGCAAAAACAAAAACAGAAGAAGAAGAACAAGAAGAACAAAAACAAGAACAAGAAGAAGAGAAGAACAAGAAGACAACAAAGCAGAGACAAGGGAGTCTTCAAGACAAGCACGTGGTAGGCCATGCCCAGTCTTCTGAGATGTAAAAAACAAGTACTAAAAGTAAAGCCCTCTCAGTTTAGTGAGAAGGTTGGTGGTGGTCCCCAAGTGTCAGCAAGATATGGAAGCCAAGTTTCAGTGAGTTTAGATGCTAAATTAGGAAGTCGTATAGGATAACAGGTGAAATAGGAATATGTATTTGAATATAATTTACTACAAAAATTTAAGTAGAACTTCCATGCAAGGTCAAATGCCTATTAGTGAACATTAATTTAAAATATACCAAGTGAGCTTAGTTGTCTGGTTTTCAGTGACACTTTTTAACTTATACAAGGTTAAATGTGAGGAAGGCAAATGGGTCCAACCAGGATTCTAGAAAGTGGAAATAGGAGGAAAGGTCTGGATGGCGACATAAGCATTGGTGGTTAAATTGGAAGTACAGAATGTTATTGCATATGACTATTAATATAGGTAAGTTTTAAATTGGAAGTACAGGGTGTTATTGCATATGACTATTAATATAGGTAAGTTTTAAATTGAGGGATGATTATTGGAGAAAGGAGATCTTAAATTCATAATTTCATGGGTGACCCACATGTTAGTAATAATAAAATTTAGGCTGTAACATGGATGGTGTAGGAGTAGAAGAAAAACTAGGCGTAACTTAGGTATTTAGGTGATAAGCCGTGCTGGTGTTAAAGTCTCTGGAAGTGTTGAGAAGAAGAATACAGAGGAGGACGGTGAGCAGAGCTAGGTCTCTAGAGAGTACAGGGGAGGACGGTGAGCAGAGCTAGGTCTCTAGAGAGTACAGGGGAGGACGGTGAGCAGAGCTAGGTCTCTAGAGAGTACAGGGGAGGACGGTGAGCAGAGCTAGGTCTCTAGAGAGTAAGGGCAGCCAGGAAAGAAGGTCAGGAGAAGCAGCACAGCATCTTACAGGCATCTAAAGTCTTGGAAACTTTAAAGAAGGAGGCAGAGAAATGGTCCAAACTGGTTGAGGGTATAGAAGATATTCCATGTCACCTCCAAGCTCTGCCTAGCAGAAGCAGGATGAAGAACACTTGAAAAACACTCTACTTAACAATTCCAATTCTGTAAAGTTTATCCTGTAAACAAATATACACTCACAAGTACACAAAGACATGTAAACCCGGTATTCACTGGAACACGAATTGTCACAGCACAGTCTAGAGACAAGCTAAACACTCACCACAGAGGACTGGAGCTCAGTTATAGCTCAGCACTGTGAGTTCTCGCCTTCCTTCCTTCCTTCTTCCCTCCCTCCCTCCCTCCCTCCCTTCCTCTCTTCCTCCCTTCCTCCTTTCTTTTCTTTCTTTCCAGACAAGGTCTTATTAGGCTGGTCTGGAAATCACTACACAGCCTAGGCTGGCCTTCAACTCAATATCTTCCTGTTAGCTTCCTGTTGGTCCACCAAAGCCTAATTCTTAATTTAATTAAATTAATTAATTTAATTTACTTTAATGGGCTAATTCTTCATGAAGCATATGCAAAACTCTCTAAGATGTATTCACGGAAAATCCAAGATGGTGTCATTCCCTCTTTTGTGGAAAAAAATGTAAGCTATGACTATGTATATGTAAGCATATGCTTAACTATACATATATATATACATGACATGTATATAATGTGTGTGTATAGCATGGTTTATGAAAAAAGACATGAGAACTGCTGATTATTACCTCTGTATGTTGAGGCAGTGGTTCATTATATCATACATAGCCTTATCGTTAACTATTGTATTAGATAGTAGATATTGTACATATATTGAAGTAAGAGTTAATTAGTCTTTAAGGTTTTCATACTATCCAACAGTATTTTACAAGGAGTAAGAATTCAATAACTATTCATTAAACCATGTAGATAGCACTAAATAAGCCAAATTTACCATTGAAAAATTTAGTTGATAATTCAGATTGTTGTTGGTTGTCATTAACTTGCTTTGGACTTTGGCTCTGCTCCGGCTTAGCCCCAGTATCATCTCTGGGCACTTTCTTGGCCCTAGTACATCACACTGAGGAGATGTTCACCTGGCTTAGGTGTCATGATGGAACGTCTCGGCCTTCCCACTGTTGCAGGGCTGTGGCAGTAGTGCAGACTTGCACAGCCAGAGCACTTACATTCTCTTAGTCTTAGCTATGTAATCGGTGGTTACTGTTTGAGAATAAGGACGTGAAAGGGGGTTGATCTTCATTCTGCAGATGGACTTATTTATCCTCCCTATCTGGCTAAATCTTTCCACACAGTTGCGCTTATCTCTGATAGACACACATTTCATAGACTCTTGTTGCAATCACTTCTTTGTTTCTATAAAAGCCATTTTCCCTGCAGAAAAATATCAAAAGAACTTTACTATCTTTAAGTATATTTGAAATTTTAAACTTTAGGCATAAGTGTAGTGGTCCACAAAGTAGGTTAAGTGTTACATTTGGAAAGCTTTTCCTGATTAGCTCATGTGTAGAAATAATAGTTTCTAGAAATACTATATCTGATGTTTTATTTTTCTAACAAAATAAGATACAAATTGGGCTCTTAGTTTGTCCTTGTGTAGCTGGATATAGCATGAACTGGCTGCTGTTTTCTAACATTTCTGACTGCCTAATTAATGCTTTGGGTTGCTATGGTGAATTACAGAGCATAGGAGGATGCACATTGACTTGAACTTGTGTATTCCATCATGTATAAAAGATTTTCTATATATTTTACCACTAGTCTCATAGGAACATCTTTTTTTTTCTGAGACAGGTTTCTCTGTATAGTCTTGGCTGTGCTGAAATTCTCACTCTGTAGACCAGGCTAGGCTTAAACTCAGAGATCCTCCTACCTCTGCTTCCTGAGTGCTGGGATTAAAGGCGTGCATCACCATGGAACATCTTTTAAAATTCATTGGGAAAAGGAGAAAGAAGAAAAATGTTATGAGACTCTTCAGTTTTGTTTTAATTTTCTATTTGAGACAAGGTCTCACTCTGTAGCTCTGGCTGGCTTCCAGTGCTCAACAATACTCCTGCCTCAGACTCCCAAGTGCTGAGATTATAAGTGTGAGCCATCACACCCAGTTTCAGAGACTTTTTTTTAAAAGATTTATTTATTTATTTTTATGTGTATGTGAATGTGCCTGCGTGGGTTTATGTCACCATGGACATGCAGGTGCTGGTGAAGGCCAGAGTGTCTCAAGTACCTTGAAAATGGAGTTATAGGCAGTTGTAAGTCACCTGATGTAGATGCTGAGAACCAAACCCAAGTCCTCTGCAAAAAGAATAAGTGCTCTTAACCACTGAACCAACTCTCTCTAGCCTTTTATACAAGTTTTTAAGGAGCTGAAGAGATGGTAGTTAAGAACACTTGTTCTTACAGATGACCTAGGTTCAATTCCCACACCTACGTGGCACCTTCCAACTGTCTGTAACTCCAGTTCCAGGGAATCTGATGCCTTCTTCTGACCTCTATAAGTACCAGGTGTGCACATGGCGCACAGATAGACACACAGGCAAACACTCATACACATAAAATAAACTTTAAAAAAGGGTCTTTGGGAACTTGAGAAATGACTCAGGGATTAAGAGCACTTGTTGCTCTTACAGAGGACCCAGATGGTGGCTCATAGCCATCCATAACTCAAGTTCCAGGGGATCTGAAACCTTCTGAGTTCCACAGGACCGGGCCCGTGCATGTTACACATACTTGCAGGCAAAACATTTATACATATACCATAAAATAAAATCTATAAAAATTTGTTTTTAAAGTTTTTCATAAATGTTCTTAGCCACATTGAATCAACAACAGGAGACTCAAAACTTGTATTAATTTTATATCATAGTCAAATATGACATAGTTATCTTTGTTAGGTGTACAGTTGGACCAAATTCTAAGACTTTATTTCTTTAGCTAGGATTTTTGGTAGTTTTCTTTTAAAGATTTGTGTGTGTATGCTCTTGTGTCTTGAATGTATTGCACATGTGGTCAGGTACATCTGTGCACACATGTAGAGGCCAGCAGGGAACGTTAGGTTCCTCTTCTAGCACTCTCTGCCTGTTCGTTTTAGACAGATTTCTCTTGAATCTAGGGATCACGTTTTCTTGGCCTGGCTGGAAGTCAGCAAGCCCCAGTGCTCCTCCTGTCTCTGCATGGTTCAGAACTGGGGTCACAATGCCTGTATGAGACATTGTATCCTGAGATTCAAGCCCTGATCCTCACGGTTGTGTAGAAAGCACTCGTAACTGCTGAGCCATCTCTCTGGCCCCACAGCTAGGCGCTGCCCTTATATTTTGAATAACCTACATAGAGGGCAGCTACAGGTACCAACACCATTCCCCAGGGCGCTTTCTTTGCCTGCTTGGTAGCTTTTCTGATTTACCAGATCAGGAGCTCAGAACACAAGCGTTCCGATCTGACTCCCCTCACCAGTCACTGAGATAATCACTGTACTCCCTGCAGACAGGCAGGCTGTCCTTCTTAATAATCTGTGCAATCCACCGCTGTTTGTTTATCCAAACCCAGCTGCTTGATGGGCCTCAGGGTTGTCCTTCACCACGAGGAGCACTGCCCAGGAAATCTCATTTTCTGAGACAATGATATCTCACCCTCTGCTCTGTCTCTCCTTTCATCCCTCAGAGTCCTGCGGACCCTGAACTTAGCTAGTCCACAGCCTCTAGCTGCTGTAGTCAGAGTATGCCCTCCTAATGTCTCACAAGGGGATTACATTTCAGTGTGTTAACCCTTAGGGGACACCCTCAAACCATAGTGGGCAGAGCCACTTGCTGCATGCAGCTAATGCTGCTGAAGAAATGAAATTTTAATTTAATTGCATTAATTTAAATCACCATATTTGAAGAATATGAGGGGAGGAGTGTCTTAGAGTTTGTTTTTTGTTTTTTTAAAATATTTATTTATTTACTTATTATGTATACAATATTCTGTCTGTGTGTATGCCTGAAGGCCAGAAGAGGGCACCAGACCTCATTACAGGTGGTTGTGAGCTACCATGTGGTTGCCGGGAATTGAACTCAGGACCTTTGGAAGAGCAGGCAATACTCTTAACCGCTGAGCCATCTCTCCAGCCCTGTCTTAGAGTTTTTATTGCTGTGAAGAGACACCATGACCGTGGCAACTCTTTTTGTTTTGTTTTGTTTTGAGACAGGGTTTCTCTGTGTAACAGTCCTGGCTGTCCCAGAACTCACTTTGAAGACTAGGTTGGCCTTGAACTCACAGAGATCCTCGCGTTTCTGCCTCCTGAGTGCTGGGATTAAACGCACGTGCCACCACCTCCAAGCTACCATGGCAACTCTTATAAAGTAAAACTTTTAATTGAAGAGGCTCACTTACAGTTTCAGAGGTTCAGTTCACTACCATCATGATGAGGGGCATGGCTGCATGCAGGCAGATGTGGTGCTGGAGGAATAGCTGAGAGTTCTACATTTTGCAGACAACAGGAAGTCAACTGACTGTCACTCTGAAGTGGGAAGCTTGTGCAAAGGAGACCTCAAACCCACCCCCACAGTGACACATTTCCTCCAACAAGGCCATGCCTCCTAGTAGTGCCATGCCCTTTGGGCACCATTTTCTTTCAAACAGCCACAGTGAGTGTAGTCTATAAAGTGGCCAAGCGGCTAGACTCTGGGTATCTCTTTGAAAACTTAGGGAGGTGAAACAGAGCTACCCAGGAAGAGGAAAAAATGGCCACTAACAGAGCAGGGGGAAAAACAGGAGAACATAACACCCTGGACGTTTACCCAGAAAAAGCAGGCAAGCAGCTTGTCAGATGCTGTTTCAGGTGAAGACAGAGACTGAAGGATGGTTATGTGGATTAGCAACGTGTCCCACTCCGGCAACAGAAGTTACTCCCTGAAATTCGCTTATGATGAAATGGCCAGATCACATCAGAAGTCAGCATGAGATTCTGCTTTGTCACCTGCACATTTAAAGGGACAGCAGCTGTGAAATGCATGGTCCTGACACATGGGAGAGCAGGCACTCTACTGGATTGTTGGTGTGATGTGAATGTGAAATGACTTGGAGAGCTTTCTCACAAAAATAATAATACATTTTTGAGACAGTGTCTTACTGTGAAGCTTTTGCTAGCATAGAACTTGGTATGTTTACCAGATTAATCTCGAACTCACAGAGATCTGCCCACCTCTGCCTCCCAAGTGCTGGATTAAAGGCGTGCACCTTCATGCCCAATTTCTAAATTTTTAAAAATGATTAGATGTTTTTAATATGTATGAGTGTTTGCCTGTATGTACGTGCACTTCATGTGTGCCTGGTGCCCACGTGAGGCCAGAAGAGGATGCTGGATCCTCTGTAACTGGAGTTGCAATGATTGTGAGCCACTGTGTAGGTTCTGGGAACCTGGGTCCCCCACGAAAACAGCACCTGTACAATGTGGGGACTACAAGATGGCAAAGGAATCTGCTGCCAGACCTGATGACCTGAGTTGAATTCCCCAGATCCCAGAAGTGGAAGGAGAGAAGTGGTTCCTGCAAGTTGTCCTCTGACAGCCACATACATGTTTCATGGGTACAGGAGTGCATTTGTCCACACACATACAGGCACAGAAGAGTGTATATGGAATGCTTTGTGTTTGTGCTTCAAAATGCCACGTGGGGGCACACACAGATGAGCACCAGTGGTCACCTCTGTAGGAATGCTGGGGAGTGGACACACTAGAGTCCGGGATGGCACAGCTAAAGAGTCAGAGTGAGGAGAAGTGTCTCCAGCACGTTTGTGTTTCTGCTGTGTACTTGCCTTTATCTACTTCAAAACAGTTCGGAATGTCTTTAACTGTTACTGTTTGGTTGGTTGGCATTTAAATTTGTGTGTGTGTGTGTGTGTGTGTGTGTGTGTGTGTGTGTGTGTGTACGTACATACACACATGTACAGGGTTCAGAGGACAACTTGCAGGAGACTTCTCTTCTTCTTAGGTTCTGGGTATTGAACCTAGGCCTCCAGCTTGGTGACAGGCACTTTGGCCCAGTGACCCAATCTCCTTGGCTCTGATTTGTTTTAAACACTGTCTTACTATAGAGCCTGGTTGGCCTGGAATCACTACATAGACTAGATTCTCCAGATTCCTATACCTCCCAAGTGCCAGTATGCCCCACAGGCACTACCACACATAACGTCAAAGATGTATCTTACAAATAAGAACTCGTAAGACCTTTTCAAGTGTGTGCAGTGCACTGCAGGTCGACACATTGCTTGGCCAGGTGGTTTCTGTGTGTTTATGGTGTTAAGAATAGAACCCAGAGCTTGTACATGCTGGGATAGCCCCAGCCTCTGGCTGGAGTTTTAAATGAAGTTTATTTTAGTAGGTGAATTTAGTGCCAGGAGAGATGGCCCAGCAGTTAAGAGCACTGGCTGCTCCTCCAGAGGACCTGGGTTCAATTCCCAGCACCCATATGATGGCTCACAGCTGTCTGTAAGTCCAGTTCCAGAGGATCTGACATCTTCTGCCTCCATGGGCACAGACATCTATGCAGCCCAAACATCTGTGCATATAATTAAATAAAATCATAAAGAAATTTAGTAAATTTAGTGTCTTAAAGGCAAGATTTTATGTCTCAAGTCCCATAAAAGTGTCATAATTGGTCCTCCAACTACTTAACTGCAAAATAACTACCTCTTTATATCTTCAAACTTGCATACTGTCCAATGGAGAGTTTCTGTAATTAGAGACTATCTGAACTTATTGCAATAGCTACACATCGGCTTCTGTTTCCATGAAGTCCTATAAGAACAACTTCTGTCTTGGATTGCTTGTTTAAAGGTATTTTAGAAAGATACAAGGAAACCCAAAGAGGAAATATACACCGTGTTTTTCCATAGTCTACACATAAGCATGTGTATCCTAACTATTTGGTTTGGAGCCCTGACTTCCAAAATGGATTCTTCTGCTTGATGTAGTTTTTAAATAAAGTGTTGTAACACAATTGCTTGCCTGGTTAATTTTCTCTTCTTTTGATGGCACACAAAAAAGAAGACAAACTTTAATAACTGAAAATATGTTGTTATGCCTGCCAAAAGAGCTGATAGGAAGTGTTTTCTTTTATGATGAAGCCGTTTTGAAACAACTTAGTGCCATCCAGATTAAACCAGTGTCCAGCTGTATACTTGTTATTGCCAAAGAATACAGAAGTGGATTACATTGTTAATTTATGTGTCCAGTATTTTTAATTTTATTTATTTATTTATGTTATGTATATGAATGTTCTATCTGCACATATGCCTTTATCCCAGAGGGGCATCAGATCCCATTCTCGATGGTTGTCAGCCACCATGTGGTTGCTGTGACTCAGGACCTCTGGAAGAGCAGCCAGCGCTCTCAATCTCTGAGCCGTCTCTCCAGCTTATGTCCTGTTCTTTTATGTAATCATCACAGCATAGGGCACCCCAGTATAACTGTGATCTTACAGGGTGCTCAGAGTCCTTGACAGGGGCCACAGTAAACAGCACTGTGACTCAGTGCTCGACACAGGGCTGTGTTTGAAGGAGACTGTGGTGCAGGCGTGAATGCTGCTTGTTGAGAGCATTGCAGTAAGCACTCTGTAGACTCTTGTTGAGAGCATTGCAGTAAGCACTCTGTAGACTCTTGTTGAGAGCATTGCAGTAAGCACTCTGTAGACTCTTGTTGAGAGCATTGCAGTAAGCACTCTGTAGACTCTTGAATATAAAAGAATATTTTTGCATTTGGTTCCAGCAAACACCATTGTGCTATTCTGAAATCCCCAGCACAGAAATAAGACATCCGCTCATAAGGAGAAAGCAAATCACTATTCAGCATTTCCTTCTGTTTCCTGCCAATTTGAGATAATTAAAACTTTTTTTTAAACCCTTTATTCTGCTTTAATTCTGCTTCCTTCACCAAAAAACGGGGGAAGGGGACTTAGAAATTGAAACTGTGTATATAATAACAAATCTTTGCCTCCTTTTTATGTCTTAGCCTGTGATATTCTCTCTCTGTCTTCATCATCACAGGCCTCAGGATATCATCGTGTTTGTTATTGGAGGAGCCACCTATGAAGAGGCGCTGACAGTTTATAACCTGAACCGCACCACTCCTGGAGTGAGGATCGTTCTGGGAGGGACAACGATACACAACACCAAAAGGTAAAGCCTGCCTCGGTCCTACAGCTTTCTCCTTGTCCCAGGGGCTATGTGCAACGTCCCTGTGTCTTGGGAAGACTGGTGACCAACCGCAGTAAGCCAGAACGCTTTGAGAAGGCGGCGTCTGTGAGCTGAGGAACTGATTGTGAGGCGCCAGCCACGCTGGACTGCTAACAACCAACCAGACAGGCACCTTGGAAATGGCTGAACCTGGCATTGTGTGTGTCTGTTTTGTTGGCTTTGTTCAGTGTGTATTAGGGAGAAGACTACAAAGACAAGCTAAGAGTCTATCTCAAGTCCTATCTATCAGGAAATACAGAACAGAAGCAAGGAAGTAAGACACTGGAAAGAGAGAAAAGAACTATAGATTCTTCAAATGTCTCATAACGAAGAGAACGTACAAGCAGGGCCTCAAATAAAGCCTGAGTATAGGAAGGGAGAGCATGCTCTGTTGACCGCTCACTCCAGGGGCTGTAGGCAGCGTGCACAGACTCAGGGCCTGCAATCCGGAATGTGTGCAGCAAAGTGAACAGTTGGATTCTCTACCATGAGTGTGGAGGGCTGGGCTGTGGAGCTGAGGAATTTTTATTTTCTTATGTAAGAAAATGGAAATATTGAAGTTTTAACTAGCAAAATTACAGGAAACTTATATTGTTTTAGAAAAGCTAACTTGGCGGGAAGGGGAGAAAGACTCCTCGAGAAGTAGGGCAGGACGGTTGGATTTGGCGGTGGGCCTGAGAGGGTCTGTGCTGAGACTTGGGTTTAGGTAGCTGGGGTCATGAAAAATACTTACATGTTCTTTCATTGAATATCATTTTTTATTTTTAAACGTAATTTTGCCTTTCTTATGGAAGTAATGTACATATACTCTGAAAGGTTTTTTGGGTTTTGTTGTTGTTTAGTTCAGAAAGTATACAGAGAAGGAAAAGCCCCACAGCCCAACCACTTAATCTGATTTCCTTATGACATTTCTTCCAAGTCTGTGTGAAAAGGCCCCATTGCAATTCTGCTTTAAACCTGTCTGTTCTAGTTTGATATAAATACTGTTAGTTTTTATTGTTATCATTATAACATCATTGTCCATTGACAGATTTTTGAAAGACAGGGCTGCTTGGATTTTTGTTGTCTTTGTTTTCAAAATCATTTCTCTGTGTCGCCCCGGTTTTCTTGGACTCCGCTCTATAGACCAGGCTGGCCTCAAATTCACAAAGACCCCCTGCCTCTGCCTCCGGAGTGCTGGGATTAAAGCTGTGCACCTCCACCGCCCAGTGCTGCCTGGGTTTTAGCTGTAGTTTTCTCTTAACTCTTTATGTTAGTGTCCAGAACATGCTGACACACACATTTTTTAGTGTGTGTAAATTGCAAGTTAATGTCCTTGACCACTTAACCAAAAGGTATTCTTTTTATTTTCCTTAACCTTCTTAAACTTTCTGTATGTATAATTAAGAACATTAAGCCGGGTGGTGGTGTCGCACGCCTTTAGTCCCAGCACTTGGGAGGCAGAGGTAAGCAGATCTCTGTGAGTTCGAGGCCAGCCTGGTCTACAGAGTGAGTTCCAAGACAGCCAGGGCTGTTACATAGAAAAACCCTGTCTTCAAAAACAAAGTTCCAGGACTACACTGTAGTTGTTACGGAAGGGCACCAGCAGGCCAGAGCATGGCAAACACGGCCCCAGCCTGGCAGACATGGCGCCCACAGGTTTTGCCTTTTACCTTTCTCTGCCTTGCTAAGATGTTAGACTACATTCCTAGAGTTAGCCACCAAGGTCCGTTCCCTTATCTGTCCACTGATTCATTCCTGAGACAAAACACCAAGTCCAACAATCAAAATTCATTATTTGGGGGCTGGAGAGATGGCTCAGTGGTTAAGAGCATTGCCTGCTCTTCCAAAGGTCGTGAGTTCAATTCCCAGCAACCACATGGTGGCTCACAACCATCTGTAATGAGGTCTGCTCTGCTGCCCTCTTCTGGTCTGCAAACACACACAGACAGAATATTGCATACCAAATAAATAAATAAATATTTTTAAAAAATTCATTATTTGGCTAATGTGTCCAATGAGGACTTACCATTTTACCCTAGAATAGGCTACCCTCTTTTTCTCCTTAAAAACCTACTCCTGGAAACAAAACAAGCCTGTTTTTTCTTGCTAGCTTGCTAGTGCTTGCTGCTTCTGCTGCCTTTGCAGTCACACTCCCTGCCCCACCTCCATCCCTTCCCCTCCTGGGTAATAAATCTCCTTTGTGCTGAGACTTTGGTATCTGGGTGTGTTCTGTGCCAATTCCAGGATAAGCCTCCCTTATAGTTAGTTACTCTTTTAATTTTTTATGCAATTAAGCTACTAGTGATTTTTGCCTTTGATGTTATGCTTAGAAAGTTCTTTCCCAACTAAGTTTATAAATGCTAACATTTCTCATTACTTTTAGAACTCATGTTTAAACTTGTATCTTAATAATGTCTCATAATTTTAAGATATACAGAGAAACCCTGTCTCAAGAACAAAAAACAAAAAATAAATAAGTAAGTAGGTAATCTATCAGAATTTTGTTTGGGTTTAAACCGCATGGTGGGCTTTTACAGCAGTCATATACAGTGTTTTATATTTTCCTCTGTTCTGCTCCTGTGGGCGCTGGCTGGCCGGATGCTGAACAGCTCCTCAGTTCTGCTGGTGTCTGTCCACCTAGCTTAGACTCACGAACTGAGGCCCAGTCTCATAGGACTGCCCACGTAGAGGCCAGCCACAGCCCCCTAGGTGTGGTAGCTTGTTAGAGCTGTGTGCGAGCTCGGGAAACCACTCCACTCACATTTACGAAAGTGCAGGGCGAGGGGAGTGGGCAGCGTGAGTACACTGCACTCAGCAACCTGAGAGATGTTTGAACCTCGGCGTTAGAGGAGTTGGGGGGGTTCCATTCTGTGGGCGTGACTAAGTTACTGCCCGTCAGTGACTGCGACGCTCGCCGTGTCCCCAAGGCTGGAGCACATACTGCCAGTTCCAAGCCTCTGACCACGGGCCGAGGCCGTAAGAATAGCTTCATGAAACAGAGCACTCAGGAAATGCAAGGGTTGCAGGAGCTCCGTGCCAAGAATGGGGACAAAGACATCTTTCTCTAGTGCCACATGCATGTCATTACATACAGAAGAGTCATCACAGCGAAATATCACACTACCTACACCCCTGTGACCAGGGTCTTCAGAAAGGCCCCTCGTGCCCCTGCCCACACCCTCTGCACGTCATCACTGCTTGTGGAATTTCTGTTGCCATAAATTGATTTTGCCTAATCATAAAATATACTCGTTATCCAGGCGTGGCAGCACACGCTTTTAATCCCCTCACTTGAGAAACAGAGGCAGGCAAATCTCTGTGAGTTCAAGGCCAGCCTGGTCTGCAGATTCAGACCAAAAGGACTACAGGATGAGACCTTGTATCAAAAACGAAATAAAAATTTTTAAAAGAAGATAAATGAAAAAAATAAATGTAGAGACTAAACGTTTTAGGGTCTTGTGTTATAAGCACTCTACCACTGAACTGCACCCCACCCATAGAACGACACCCTGATTTCATAGAGCCATACCTCATTCCCATAGAGCTCCACCCCACTCCCATAGAGCTCCGCCCTGCCCCCATAGAGCTCCGCCCTGCCCCCATAGAGCTCCGCCCCGCTCCCATAGAGCTCCGCCCTGCCCCCATAGAGCTCCGCCCTGCCCCCATAGAGCTCCGCCCTGCTCCCATAGAGCTCCCACCCTGCTCCCATAGAGCTCCGCCCCACCCCCATAGAGCTCCGCCCCACTCCCACAGAGCTCCACCCTGCTCCCAAAGAGCTCCGCCCCACTCCCATAGGCCCAAACTGATCAGTTTGACTCAACATTCCTCCCAAATAGATTTACCTACAGACTTGTCCCTCTTCTTCCTCTAGTTTGCTTCTTTCATTCTGGCCTTCTCTTTGATACAGTTTTTTTTTTAACTAGGAAACACCCTTCTTCCTTTTGCCAGTCACCTTGATATGGCTAAAAATGTGTTACTTCAGCTCAATTTAGAATTCTGGGCTGAGGACTGGAGAGATGGTTCAGCAGTACTTGCTGTGTTTCCAGAAGACCCAGGTTCAGATCCCAGAACCTACAGCAGGTGACTCATAACTATTTATAACTCCAGCTCCAGGAGATCCAACAACCTCTTCTGACTTTTGAGGGCCAACAAACATACAAATAAAAATAAGAACTGTAAACAGGACACCAGAGATGGCTCAGTGGTTAAGAGCCCTGGTTACCCTTCCAAAGGACCTGGATTTAATTCCCAGCACCCACATGGAGTTCACAACTGTCTGTAACTCCAGTTCCAGTGGATGTGACATCTTCACACATACATATGCAGGAAAAACACCAATGCACTTTAAAAAATAAATTATTAAAAAAAGAAAAGAATTGTAGGCAGAGTTTCTGCCCTGCCTGGTCCCGCAACAGCCATTCAGTCCCAAATAAACACACAGAGGCTTATATTGATTATAAACTGGTTGGCCTGTTGCTCGGGCTTATTTCTAACTAGCTCGTACAACTGAAATTAACCCATAATTCTTATCCATGTTTAGCCACGTGGCTTGGTACCTTTTCTCAGTAAGGCATTTTCATCTTGCTTCTTCTGTGACTGGCTTGCAACTGCATCTCTGCCTTTCCTCTTCCCAGAATTCTCCTAGTCTGGTTGACCAGCCTATACTTCCTGCCTGGCTACTGGCCAATCAGTGTTTTATTAAAGCAATACAAGTGACAAATCTTTACAGTGTACAAGAGCATTATCCCACAGCAAAGAATGAATCTTTCTATAAAGAGAGGGCGAGTTCTTAATTTAAAAAGGATTCCAAGGATGATAGTTTTTGTCCAGCATTTAAAAGTCAGTGGGACTGTTTTCACTTCTTTCTTTCAACAAATAGTCTTTCAGGTTGGACGTGCTGGCACACTCCTTTTCTTCCCCAGTTTTTCAATACAGAGTTTCTGTGTGTAACAGCCCTAACTGTCCTGTAACTAGCCTTTGTAGACCAGGCTGGTCTTGAATTCAAAGAGATCCACCTGCCTCTGCCTCCCAAGTACTGGGATTAAAGGTGTGTGCCACCATCGCCCAGCTGTGGCACATTCCTTTAATCCTAGAGGCAGGTGGATTTCTGTGAGTTTGAGACCAGCCTGGTCTACAGAGCCAGTTTCAGGCCAGTTTTAGGACAACATAGAGAGAGACCGAGTCAAAAACAGAAAAAAATCTTTTCTCACTATGATTGTTAATTGTTTTTCATTTGAAGACAATCTTCTGCTTCTTTCCCTGTTCCCCACCACCACCACCAAGACAGGGTCTCTATGTGTACCTCTGGCTGTCCTGGAACTCACTCTGTAGACCAGGCTGGCTTCAAACTCAGAGATCCGCCTGGCTCTGCCTCCTGAGTTAGGGAATTAAAGGAGTGTGCCACAACCACCTTCTTCTGAGTCTTTTAAAAGATTATCCTTTTTTATCTTAGGTTTTCTAGTTTTAATATTCTGCATGTAAATATTCTTACATATGTTACTTTTTATAAACTTTATGTTTGGCATAATTTCTGGAAAAATTCTAGTCATATTTCTTCGAATGTTACCACTCTTTCACCCTCTGTGGTCTGTCCTTCTGGAACTCCCGCAAGGTATGTGTTGGACCCTCATGCCTCTTAGCCTCTGTTTTTCAGTGTCTCTTACCTCTGTTGCTTTCTTCTGTATGAATTTTTCAGATCAGTATTCCAGCACAGGCACTCTCTCTGTAGCTCTGTGGACTCTGTGTTCACTGTCTCCCTTGAATGTTAATTTAGAATAGTATGTTATACTTTAAGTTATGTTTGTTTCTTTTTCAAATTCGCCTTACTTTTGCTAATGTCTTCCTTCTCATGCTTTCAAGTCCTTAGTTTCGTTCAAGTCCTGTAATTTTTTAAATTAAAATTTATATGACTTCTCCTTCTTCCCTTCAGCCCCTCCCTCCCATGCACCCTACACCCTCTCAAATTAATGACCTCCTTTTTCTTCAATTGCTGTTGTTACATATGTGTGTGTATGAATGTATATATATATGTATACATCCATATATGGGTACAAGGATAAATTTTAGAATGCAGTTAGGAATTAAGTCCTTCTGTAATCTGAAGTGCATGGAAGAAAAGAGCCAGCTGATGTTCAAGCATCCCGGTTACCATTTGTGGACACAGAACTTTCAAGCCTCCATTCTAATTCCGTTTCTCACAGAAGCTTTCTTCCTGCCCATGCCCTTGTGTAGCATTTATACATAAATATTACATATTATAAAAACATACATACTAATGTGTAGCCGTGATCTTGTTTCAGAATGCTGGCATATCACCTGTCTGGCTCACACTCTCTCCATCTGATGTCTGATTACTTTTCAGTTTCCTCCTATTTATTTATTTATTGGAACAGAACCTCACCATTATCCCTGTCCCCCTGTTTCTGCTTCCCGAGTACTGGAACTAAAGGGAAGAGTAACCACCCCATCTCCTCTTGCTTTTTAAGCATTTAGATACGTGCTTAAGTATGCTTGTAATTTTCTCTTGCCTTTCTATGTGTTTTGTTGTAAGAGAATCTTTACTTTATATATTGTGCCTTAAGTGCAGGAATGGAAATGTCCACGAATTAACAGTTAGGTTCTGAGGAGTATATAAAATAGTTATGACATTATATTTCATTTTCAAATTTTTAGATGATATTGTTTTGAACGGTAGCCTTGCATCCAAAAATGATTAACAAGTTTGATACCTAGTTCTGTGGCTAATGAGGTAAACTTGAATAGTTTTTGACATAGAAGTGACTGTCACAATCATTTCGTTTAGGTTTTTCCTTTGCTGCTGATAAAAACAATGATGCATTTAATTACTGAGCACATCCTGTATGCTAGGGACAATACTGAGTATTTTGTGTATATCCATTAATCCTACATATCCCGTATGCTAGGGACAATACTGAGTATTTTATGTATATCCATTAATCCTACATATCTCGTATGCTAGGGACAATATTGAGTATTTTATGTATAGCCATTAATCCTACATATCCCGTATGAGAGGGACAATACTGAGTATTTTATGTATGTCCATTAATCCTGGCATATACCATCATCAGAGCAGTTCATTAACAAGAGAGAGAGACAAAGACCGAGAGATTGAGATTAGAAGTCAGAGCCCATGTGCAATTCTCTCATAAGTATCTCTCAAATGTCTCTGATCATGTATTGTTCCTAATACTTCAAAATCTAGGTAAAAAGGGTTTTGTTAGTGCTTGCTGGCAGCCATGTAGTGTTTTATCTTCTTGATTCAAATAAGTTCTCTAAGTATATTAAGATAATCTTTTGCCTTTAATATATTCTAATCTCAGTGTTCAACATACGACCTTTAAACACTTTAAATGTTCTTTCTGAGAGTTTTATTTCTACTGAGTCTGTATAGCTACATGACCTAAGAAAATGGCACCTTCCCTTTAACTTGAAATATCAGAAGTGTAAAGTTAAACATCTACATCTCATCTTAAAGATAAGTAAAATTACAAAGAATTATATATGCACATCCTAGTAAAATAGTCTTACCAAATGTAAATAAAAATGCATATTTTTAGATGTTTGACTATAGTACTTTGAATAAAATTTCACTTTACTGTACAAAAAAAGAAAAACTAATTTAAATTTTTCATAAGATAGTGTCAATTACTAAGCAAATGATCTTTTGTGTGTGTGAAATCAAGAAATAAGAGCCCCCAGTGGTGTCTTGTAGAGCAGGACTTAAAACTCATCAGAAAGTGATTGGCTCCTCCTGTAACATCAATGCCACTATTACACCAGTGGTCATGTTGGCGATTTTTGGCTGCTAGAAGAGGAAGGGTCAATTTTTAAAAGTGTGGCCCTGATAAGTCAACCCCACTCCAGTGGAAGGCTATCCAACCAAGAATATTTGGGCAGCACAATTTGGCCTTGATGTGAAGGTGTGGGAAGGGAAAAAGGGTGTATCTGAGACAAGTTAGGAGAGGGAGGATGAAGCCGGGCGATGGTGGCACACGCCTTTAATCCCAGCACTTGGGAGGCAGAGGCAGGCGGATCTCTGTGAGTTTGAGACCAGCCTGGTCTACAAGAGCTAGTTCCAGGACAGGCTCCAAAACCACAGAGAAACCCTGTCTCGAAAAACCAAAAAAAAAAAAAAAAAAAAAAAAGAGAGAGAGAGAGAGGGAGGATGAGTATGATTAAAATATAGTGCATGAAATTCTCAAAGAACTAGTAAGAGAAGAGAAAAATCCTCTAGGCCTGCCTGACTGCAGCTAACTTTGTTATTCCCTTGTCTGACTGATAACAGGCTCAACGTTTACGTAGAGCTTAGAAACAGAAGGGCAAAAATCTTGGACAGGATTGTTTACTGGCTCCTGACCAATGACACTTTTAGGAGGAGAGACTTGCTATGACAACTGCCAAACTAAGAAGGGAAATATTAGTGTTTATGATTTGTAATTATCCAATATTAGATCTTTATAGTTTGCTCTTATAGATATATAGCCTGCAACCAGTAAATAGTAAAATATATCATTAATAATAAAAAAGAAATTATCATTATTGGACTCTCAAAGGCTATTCTTACAAAGGGTTAAGTAATTGGAATTTTTATAAAGAATTCAGCTTTCAATGGAAAGGCTTGATCCTCATGATGAGCAATACCTAGGCACCACTAAATTCTTAAATAATCCACTGCTCCTTTTGTTGTTGTTTTCTTTCCAGTCAGGTCTCACTGTATTCTCAGATTGGTCCTAAACTCCTGGGTTCAAGCAATCCTCCTGCCTCAGCCTCAAGAATAGCTGAGTATATGGCCCACTGACTTTCCATCTCTTAAACCATTGACTCTGAGTGCTGGGGATGCCGCCTGGGGGCAGAGCCTATGCATAGCATTCAGGGGGCATAGGGAGGGGACACTCCCAGACTCTCCCTCAGAGAGATGCTAGTATTTTATGAGGGAAACAACATTATAGGTACAGACAGTACCGTTCGTACTTTAGTACTTTAGTGCAGACTTTAGTATGGGGAGAATCTGTAAATTGTTAGGGTTCAGTTCTGAGGGTTGTCGTTATCCGCGGTGAGCTGCATGGGTTACTTAAGAGAAGCCCACAGGACCAAATGACATGTGCAGCCGTGGTCCTAAGAGCTCTGCAGCACGGTATTGTTCTGGGAAACTATGGAGATTAGAAAGAAGTCTACTTTTAGATAT
This sequence comes from Microtus pennsylvanicus, assembly GCF_037038515.1. Lineage (NCBI taxonomy): Eukaryota > Metazoa > Chordata > Mammalia > Rodentia > Cricetidae > Microtus > Microtus pennsylvanicus. The sequence goes on from NC_134585.1 coordinate 118,266,619, forward strand.
GCCATAATGAGTGCCCTCCTGTTATCCTTAGAATGGTGGAAGAGATGGTATGGACTGCCTCCCAAGGATCTGAAATAGAGTGCCCCGGTAAACAGGAAGTCACATCCTGTGTCTTGTGAGCGCCGTATGTCGAGACAGACTGGGAAATAATTCTTGTGGAATTTCTATGGATACAGGTCACTCGGTTTCCCTTATCTTTGCCATCTTAAATAAAATCTAAGCTTACCACAGATTTATTCTGCAGATGAATCTTAGAAACGCCACTTACTACAGCATGCGTAAATCACCACGGTTTAGGATCTAGAGGGAGCTACCTAATGTACAGGGGTCAAGATTGATCTGCTTTTTAAAAAAATTACAGGCTCCATTACCCTTCTCATGGCAAATTTAATAACTGTCTTCTGTAAATTGAAATTAAATCTTAGTGTGAACAACACTGGCAAACCATAGAAATGTCAGGCATGGTGGCACACACCTGTGACCCCAGCCCCTCAGGAAGCAGAGGCAGAGAACTTGGAGTTTGAGCCCAGCCTGGGATCCTGTCTCAGGAAAAGAAGAATAGAAAACAAACCTTTCCTTCCTCCCTAGGGCATTTCCGGGATTAACATAATCTTTGGTGACTAGAATCTTTTTGTTTGTGTTCTGCTGCTTTGGAGCATGGGCAGTGCTGAGAATTAGACCAGCCCCTGCACATCCTTGAGAAATAGTGTGTCCCTGTGTGTATCTCTGGTCTTTGGGGTTTTGTTGCTAGTTTGGCTTGGTTTTTAACACAGGGCCTTGAGTAAGTTTCTTCATTTTAAGCCAGAAGGTAACTGGAAATATATGTGTCACCACGCCTCCCACCATTTTCATGAAACAACCTGGGGGTCACTCTGTACCTTGAGAATGACCCTCCTACCTATGCCTCCCCAGTACAGGATGTATGCCATCCTGCCTGGCGGTCTCCTTTAGGGCTTAAACAGAAGTTATGTTAGTTCAATGTAAAATTCATGTTGCCATTCAAATGTATCATTTAAGTGGCCTTTGTCTGGGTTTTTCTTTTTTTTTTTTTTAAGTTTTCCAGACAGGAGTCATTAGCTGCTGCTACCGTGGCAGCTCAGACACAAATAACCAAGAGGGAACCATATTAAAAATAATGATTTATGCTGGGTGGTGGCGGCACATCCTGGCACTAGGGAAGCAGAGGCAGGTGGATCTCTATGAGTTCAAGACCAGCCTGGTCTACAGAGCTAGTTCCAGGACAGCCAGGGCTTCACAGAGAAACCCTGTCTTGGAAAAATAATAATAATAATAATGGTTTATTACCGCAGCAAAATTATCAGGGACCCACTATGCTTTTTTTTTTAAACAAAAACATTTTGTTTGATTGTGTATTCATTTTTGTCTTCTTGAGACAGGGTCTCACTCTCTTCTCTAAGCTAACCTCAAACAGCAGTTCCCCTGCCTCACGCAGCCTCTCAACGGCTGGCGTCACAGATGCGCAGCAGCATGTCCGGCTAAGTGTCTTCCTTAAGCAGTTTCTCCTTTAGGAGTGCTGGGGTTACAGGTGTGCGCCACCACTGCGTGGCTTGTCTGCTATTATATTTAGAGTGAATTCCTGGCCATAATGCAGCAGGATTCTGATGAGCAGGCCCGCTGTAGTCACAGGACGTGTTTCTTTAAAGTCTTCTCTGATTAGGTGTAACTGTGATGACCTTTGGTTAGGTCTAAATACCAGAAGGTTAGGTCTAAAAACAGAAGGAGGCTATTTGCTTCTAACATAGTGAGGTGGTCTGAATGAGAATGGCCTCCAAAGGCTCATGTTTCAAATTTTGGTCCCTAGCTGGTGGGACAGTTTGGGAAGAGTTAGGAGGTGTGGCCTTGTTGGAGAAGGTGCGCTCCTGGAAGCAGGCTTTGAGGTTTCAGAAGACTCACTGTGAGTTAGAGAACATGATAGAACATGACAGTTGGGGTGTTTGTTTTTATGTGTGTGTGTCTGATGAGTATATGCCACTTGTGGAGGGGCCCATGACAACCAGAAGAGGGCAATCCATCCTCTGGGGATGGATTACAGACAGTCATGAGCCATACAATGTGGGTGCTAGGGACTGAACTCGGGACCTCTGGGAAAGCAGCAAGTGCGTTTTACCACTGAGCCTCTCTCTCCAGCCTGGGTGGTCATTTTTGATATCACACAGTTGGCTCCGTGCAGGGCGCACTGATTTTCAGCATATTTATAAATGTGTGCAGGTGTCAGCACCACCCCTAAAGACTCTCCCACTCTAGCCCACAGCCGTTTTCTGTCCACATAGATGTCTCTTCTCTACATAGTTTGAGTGAAATTATGCTTTCTTTTGGGTGGCTTCTCTCGCTAGCATAATCTCCTGGGGCTCACCCATGTTGTGATAGCATACTTCATTCCTTTGTGACTGACTCCTTCACTGTATGCACGCATCACATTATCTTGATATCTGAGTAGTTTTCCTCTTTCGGCTCTTACCTAGAACATTATTGTTCTGTGTGAGCTTTGTGCATTGTAGGCTAAAGTCATCACATTGGACTTAGAGTGTCATCTGAGCTACCAGAGCTAGTGTGGCGGGGGGGAGGGGAGGCTAAAGACATTGATTAGTAGTTCAGAATGCTGTGCTCTTGCAGAAGACCCAGGTTCGGTTCCCAACACCCACACTAGACCACAGACAGCTATCTGTAACTCCCTCGTCTGGCCTCCACAGGCACTTGCAGGAATTGGTACACATAATCTCACTCAGGTGCACACATACACATAAAATAAAAAGTAAATAAATCTTTTAGAGAACTTTTTGGAAGCTAATATTAACTAAAGGGTTATCCCCAAATGAACATTTGTTTATTATGAAAATGCAGGATCGTAGGCCCAGTCAACTGTAATCAGTATTTACTTACCTGCAATAAATTGAGTCTTTGTCATCTTCTATTTTTGGAGAGCATGATTCTTGCAGACAAATGAGAGTCGTGGTTTGGGCTTTAACCTTACCCCATCCATCACAAGCAGTCAGCAGTAAAGAGTTCTAGTCCTCACTGGAAGCAGCTGGGTCATCTGTGTGCGCCGAGAGGCTGAGACCCAGTCCGAATGGACACAGTTCTTCAATGGAATAGAATTGCTGTTTCCATGGGATTTAGGATAGAAGTGGAGGGGAAGGGGATGAATGTGTTACCGGTTGGCCTGAGAAGGCACCTCCTGACCTTCAGTCTCTAGAACTGTTCGTTCGTTCCTTCTTAAGACGTCTGACAAGAATGCATCCTACTAGCTGACCCCAGACCAGCCCCCCTTTTCCTGCCAGGTCCCTCCCAAGTCAGAGCTAACCATGACACATGGCGGGTTCTCTGTTTCACTTAAATTTACATTGGATTCAGTTAAGCCCTCAGTGGCTATAAATCTACAAAGCAACTAAAGGTTTCATTTTCCAGTTCCCTTCCTCTAACTAGCAAAGGCATGGGGTATAAGCAGCAGGTAAGTAGGCAGTCCCCTTCCACCTAGTGATTCACCCGTACTCACTGCAGACAGGAAGTAAATGCGTAGAAAAGTGAAACCCAGTCCAAGTCCACTGTGGCTCTCTCCTCCCTTGACTTGGAGAACACTTCCTGGGGACTGGCCAGAGTCACCTACAGGGGTCATTCTTCTCTTTCCAGCATGGGGGTCCCTAACTGAACTCTGGTAATCCCGTTACCCACCGAGCCATCTCACAAGCCCACGTGCCCACATGAAGGTTTTTGGGTTTCGTTTTTGTGTTTGACATATTTAGGATAGAATCATGTAGACCGTTCCATACCAGGTTTACTTTGGGCAATGAAGGAGATTTTTGCAGCAGTAAATGGCTGCATAGTCCAGGCTGGCCTTCAACTCATAGCTGTCTTTTGCTTCAGTTTCCCAGAGTGCTGGACTACAGGTGTGAGCCACCACATCCAGACCCTATTTGTTTTTACTTTCGCTATATTGAAAACATTTTCAGTTGTTCACAACATTCTTTACAATAATTTTAATTTCATTAAGATATGACTTTAATCATTGTAATCGGCCATTTAGATTGTTTACATTTTAAAATACATAATGCTACAATAAATATCATGTATATTATTAATAAATCCATGCCCCTGAGCTTGATTATTTTTAAGTTTATCCCAATTCATTTGTACAGCTTGAATAGAAATGTAAATTTGCTTGACATTTCTGGAAAGCAACTTAGTTAACATTTTGTACTAAAACGTCTGGCACGAGCTCGATGGCTCCTGCTGAGTTCTGTTGGGTTTGTAAGAAGCCCCTGCCCAGGGCATGGGACTGTCCTTCTCGACTGATGAGTGATGTGGGATTCCCCTCTGTATGCTGTGAATATCACTGGTTCATAAAGGAACTGCTTTGGGCCTGTAGCAGAGCTATAGGGGAACAGAGCTAGGCAGGAAAAGCTAAGCTGAATGCTTAAGAAGGGCAGAGTCAGGGGAAGCCATGGATGGAGCTGCCGCTGGAGACAGATGCTGGAACTTTAGCTGGTAAGCCACAGCCTTGTGGCGATACACAAGTTAACAAAAATGGGTTAACTTAATATTTAAGAGTTAGTCAATAAGAAGCTAGAGCTAATGGGCCAAGCAGTAATTTAATTAATACGGTTTCTGTGTGATGATTTCGGATCTGGGCGGCTGGGACAAACAAGCCGCCGACCGTCCTTCAACAGATGCAGTAATTATCCCACTGCACTCCTAAGTCAGGCTCAGCAAATGATACCCTGAAAACCTGGGTTTTATTAGCTGTGAATTCTATCTCAATTTTAAAATCTGACTATAAAAGACATTTTGGATTTCAAAGAAAAATGCAACAAAATAAATCATCTTATTAATAATTTTAAATTGATTATGTGCTGTAATGATAATTTGGGGTATATGAGTTAAATAACTATTCACTGAAATTTCCCTTTATCTTAGTGATTTTTAACGACTACCAGAGCATTTTAAATTACCTATGCATCTCACATTTGTGACTTTTAAACACTTGCAATTTTGGTTTTGTTCCTTGTTTGTTTTTTAAGACAGGACCTCTCCGCATAGCCTTAGATGTTTTGGAACTCGCTCTGTAGACCAGGCTGGCCTCAAACTCAGAGATCTGCCCACCTCTGCCTCCCAAGTGCTGGGATTAAAGGTGCGCCACCATGTTCGGGCCCAATTCAACTCTGTTTAATTTTCATAACAGCCCAATGAGATCTCACTTCTCGGGTGAGGAAACTGAGATAGTAAAGAGGTCACAGAGCTAGTTTCTCCCCACTCACCTGGACACTCAACTGAAGTAAGACCGGCTGTGCTTTCTCAGATCCTTTGCTTTTAAACGTCACTTGTAAGCAAAGCATGAAGCCTTCTGCCAGTGAGAAAATAATATAAAAGCGAGGAACCAGAATCATTTCATTTTACGGTGTTTGTCATCACAAATAAAATTTAAATAAAAATGATTAATTGGATTGACTAGTGGCAGCTGATGAGAGTTTGGAAGGAGGAGGGGCTGACGCTTGCTGTCAGCGAGTGCGTTAGAGATCCTTCCTTAGCACGGAACACTAGAAACTCGGCCCTTCTCCTGTGACCACAGTTGGTTCAGTCCCTGAATTATTTACAGAAAAATTAGGATACTATGACAGAATTTGCATTTCAAAGAGAAAGGAGTCCAGACCACACCGTTCTTCAACTCGGTCATCTCGGGTTCCCCTGAAAGTGTGGAGCCACAGCGCCTTTATAGGGATTTCCTCTGTGGGTTTGTTCCGCCTCTGACCAGCTTCTCCCTAGACTGCTTGTGTGTGATTATCTCTTCAAGGCGCTGGAGAGGAAGCCGTGCTCTGTGCCCGTGAGGGAGCCTAACCGAAAAGTAGAAAAGTTGAATTTAACCAGAACATAAACCTAAGTATGTCTCCTGATCCTAATTTATGTATACACTAACTAAAGACAACTTTTCATCATAAAAACAATATACAATTTTTATATAAAAATAATAGAGCTAGGGGCTAGAGAGATGCTCAGCAGTTAAGAGCACATATTCTTTTTTTTTTTAAAAAAATATTTATTTATTATGTATACAATATTCTGTCTGTGCGTATCCCTGCAGGCCAGAAGAGGGCACCAGACCCCATTACAGATGGTTGTGAGCCACCATGTGGTTGCCGGGAATTGAACTCAGGACCTTTGGAAAAGCAGGCAATGCTCTTAACCACTGAGCCATCTCTCCAGCCCCCAAGAGCACATATTCTTATAGGTTCCATTCCCAGCACCTACCTGACAGTTCACATCCGTAAGTCCAATTCCAGAGGACCCTCTTCTGGCTTCTGCAGGCACTGTACATACACATAAATAAATAAATCTTTAAAAATATTAAGAATATTAGTTATAAGCACAATTAAACCAAAATGAGGTACTAAAATATCAAACTGCCACCGTAAGAATTGCTGCCACTGACCTCGTGCGTAGTCTGTAGTCTTCGCCGGTGAACGTGGAGAAACCTTTCCCTGGCCTTTCATTTTCTGATTCTGGCTCTCCCTCTGCGGCCCACACTGGCCTCGAACTCTCAGTCCTCCTGCCTCTGTCTCGTGAATGCTAAGATTAAAGGTGTGTGGTACCACAAAGGCTATTTTTAAATAAAAGACAATGTGTTTTCAAAAAATACCTTTGTCAGTTTTATTGATGGAATCATATTGTTGTTTGATTAGCCAATCATCAGTTTTTTCTACATTAATAAATATTTTTAAATTTATTTTTGTTTTATGTGCATTGGTATTTTGTAGATCTGGGTGAGGATGCTTGATTCCATGGAAATAGAGTTACAGACAGTTGTGAGCTGCCATGTGGTTGCTGGGAATTGAACCCAGGTCCTCTGGAAGAGCAGCCAGTGCTCTTAATCTGTGAGCCATCTCTATAGCTAGCTCCCAATAATAAATATTTTTATGCACTAATTCAGGAGCTATCTTGAGATATATTATTTAACAATTGTTTTTGAGACAGGTTCTCATGTAGCTCAGCCTGACATCCGAAGTGCTATGTATCCAAGGATGGCCTTAACCTCTGGTCCTCCCGGGTGCTCAGGTTACAGGTGTGCACTACCATACCCACTGGCTGATATTCTCTGTCATTTCTCACTCAGAAACTGTCACAAACGTTTCCTGTGCGTCCTTCTGCACTGTCCATGTGGTTAGTAGCTGAGCAGGAACCGGTGCTAGAAGGCTTCCTTCACTCATCTGACCGTCCTAATCCCAGCAGTAAGGTCACTGTGATCCCAGCTTCCAGATGAAAACCAGCAAGATGCTGGCTGACTTGCGTGGATCACGTCTGGAGCGCAGAGCTGGGATGTGTCCGAGCTCCCCTTTGTGCTCGCATGCAAGGGTGGAAAGGTTTCAGAATGCGCTTTCCCGCCAGGGGAGGGTGTTGTTGTTAATTGGTTTTTCAAGACGTGTAGCACAGGCTGGCCTTGAACTCCTGATCTTCCTGCCTCCACATCTTGGGTGTTCGCAGTGGTAAGAAAGCATGTCTATGTGTCTGTCTTCTTATTGCTGACTTCCTCTTGGACCTGCATCACTGAGAGCACAAGCAGTTCTTTCCCCTGGAGTCCGTTTCCCTTGCAGGTGCCGAGGGCCTTTCTCCTTCCTTCCTCTGCACGTGGAGCTCCAGTGAATCACACACACAGTGCTGGGTTCCTGCAGTCTCGGTTTCTTCTCAGTGAGAGGAGTAATAGGACCAAGAGCTTTGTTGTTGTTGTTCTTCTTCTTCCTCCTCCTCCTCCCTCTTTCTTTCTTTCTTTCTTTCTTTCTTTCTTTCTTTCTTTCTTTCTTTCTTTTTTTGATTTTTGAGACAGGATTTCTCTGTAGCTTTGGAGCCTGGCCTGGAACTAGCTCTTGTAGACCAGGCTAGCCTTGTTCTTTTTCTTTCTTTCTTTTTTTTTTTTCCTTAGTTGAATTTCAGTAAAAATAGGAATTAGGAAGGAGTAGTTTTGTTTTTAACAGACAGTTGCAGCATTCATGGAGAGGTAAAAGAAGCCTCAGTAGGATTGGTAGTTATCAAGACAATGTTATCTAGTTAATTCAGTATTTCCCACAGTCCATTCTACAGAAGTGTGTTTGGGGAGGTACTGATAGATCCATTTTAAAGAATGTACATGAGACAGAGCCACACAGACCTGCACACTCTCCTGGAGAGTCACAGTTCACATCAGAGTGTACAGAGACAGCCGCACAGGCCCACACACTCTCCTGGAGAGTCACAGTTCACATCGGAGTGTACAGAGACAGCCGCACAGGCCCGCACACTCTTCTGGAGAGTCACAGTTCACATCGGAGTGTACAGAGACAGCCGCACAGGCCCGCACACTCTCCTGGAGAGTCACAGTTCACATCGGAGTGTACAGAGACAGCCGCACAAGTCCGCACACTCTCCTGGAGAGTCACAGTTCACATCGGAGTGTACAGAGACAGCCGCACAGGCCTGCATACTCTCCTGGAGAGTCACAGCTCACATTAACATGTTAAAGATCTGAGAAATTGTACAGTCAAAAAACCCCTCCTAAAATTTTGTGCTTATCACTTGATATTTATAAAAGATATAGCATTTATGTTAGAAAGCACGCCACAGTGAACACACGAACCGCTGGCCTTGCTCCAGGACTAGGACATTGCCCAGCACCATGCGCCTTGCTCCAGGACTAGGACATTGCCCAGCACCATGCGCCTTGCTCCAGGACTAGAACATTGCCCAGCACCATGCGCTCCTCTCCGGCTGCAGCCCTTATCTTCCCTCGCTCTGATGCAGGGTTGTGCATCTTTGTCCGTCAGGAATGGATGGAGTTCTAATAATAATGTTTAGTTTTTCTTGGTTTTAATCACAATAAAAGTAGTATTACACTTTTCTTTTGTAGGTGTTGCCTCCAAGATTTATCTCTATCATTGCTGTGACTTTGTTCATGCATTCTTCAGTGCTGTGTGACATTTCCTTTCGTGGACAAGCCAGTTTTCTTCTGGATCACCTGTCTATTGAAACCTGAGAGGCTTTTTGTTGTTTTTACCTATTTTGCTATTGTTGTTGCTGCTTTCAAGGAGTAGAAGAAACAAGAGTCAGGAGTGTTGGCATACTCCGATTACATGGTTTGAGGGCACAGGAGAAGAGACTTGGAGTGCTGTGAGCTGGCAGAGGAGGAGAGAACAGGAGAGTGAGCAGGATGTGCCTGCAACAACCTCAGGCTTCAGCAAGGGAATTAAACAAGCCTATATTTCTCAAATTAGAATATGATTAGTCCTGGGGACATGCAAGGACACAAATAAATGTGACATGTCTTATGTAGCATCAATTTTCATGTAATTTGGGAGATAGACAAAGGAGAATTAAATTAATAAAATAAATGAACTTGTGGCTGGAAAGTCCAAAAGTTTTCAGGAAAACAGAAACCCCAAGTGCTGGGTTCTGTGTGTGTACCACACTTGGATTAACGCTGTTTCTTCTTACATGGTCCATAAAGACACAAAAACTACATTTCCCATTTACTGCACTACTAGTGTGTATATGGAAGGGTTATGCATAGCATGACATGTGTGGGCATTAGAAGACAGCTTGGCATCAAGCACTTTTACCCACAAAGCCATCTCCCCAGCCATTCCAGTGCATGGATACATTATGCAGTGTTAGTCCCGTGGGCCAGCCTTTCAGCTCTTGCTCCGCTCTCTCGTTATGTCTGCCTCTGGACCATAGTGACTATGAGAAAGATGCTGACTTAGATTTGTACATGCATGTACATATGTGTGCAGTATTGTCAGAGCATTGTTTAAGAACAGTTATTCATAGGAATTACCTGGTGATTAGCAGAACATTAACACTCTGAGTATTGGTTGCTGCTCTGTTGCCAGAGACTAAAAAGATGATACAAACATTTTAAGAGGATTTATTTTTGTTTCATGAGTGTTTGCTTATATGTATGCAAAGGCCGGATGAGGGTGTCAGATCCCTGGAATTGGAGTGACAGATGTGAGGCGCTGTGTGGGTGCTGGGAACCAAACCCCGGTCTTCTAGGAGAGCAGCCTTGCTCTTCACCACTGGGGCTTCTCTCTAGCCCAGTGCCTGCCTTTCTGCGCATGACCAAGTCTCTAAGGCTTGCTTCCCAGACTCCTCTTTCCATCTGTGCTGTTTATGCCACACGCTGCCCAGGGGTGCTTGTGTATCTGGCTCTGAGAGCCCCTTACAACAGGACTCGTGAGCTGTGGCCCTGTGCACATATAGCTCCATGTAGCTCACAGTCATACTCAGGAAACGCTTATTAAATTGAATTTAACTGAATTGGATTGGATTCTAGCTCCACAAGAAGGTTTTTTAGTTTGTTTTTAGGTGAGATTGATTTAAAAAAAAAATTCTAGACAAGAAAAGGCATTCTTTTTGTTTCATTGTTTTTAAACAGTCTAAATTTAGGATACAGCCACCAATATGTTCATTGCCCATAATTTTTAAGCATTCTCAGCAATGACTCATCAAAGTCCCTAAATAGCTATCTGAAAAGTCACAATAGCCCTGGGAAACAAAATTAGGTTTGGCAAATACTGTGTCTTCTCTTTGCAGTCAGGAATGTGCAGGCCACCGATCTGCATGGGAGGAACCCGCTGCATAATTTTAGCAAGTTCTTTCCCTTCCTACTAGAGTCGAGAACAAGCAAAGATCACTTGACAAGGTCCTATAGGGCACCCAGCACAATTTCTGTTTTACTGGAGACCGTTACCTTTCCAGATGGCAGTGCCACCTCAGTGTCCTCTGGTACCAATTTCCAGTCCAGTGGCCGAAAGGCGAGGCCAGACAGAGGCACCTGTGTTTCAGCAGAAGATAAATGAGCTTTTTTGTCTCTAATGGAGTCGAGAATGTAAATCTTCCAAGCCCCAGAATCTCCCAGGTCTGAACTACAGGCAGTTCTGAGGCACCCTCCAGTCATCTCTGCTGTAGAACTGTGTCTTGTCTTGAGCATGCGTACGAGCGCCATTAAATAGCGCTCATGTTAGAGAGAAGCACCGCTCACCACTGACGAATGCATTAATTAATTCGTTTATTCAGCTTATGTTGTGGGCGGCTCCACTAAGCCCACAGGAGCTGAGTAAACTCCAGCCTGAGCAGACCCTGTGTGAGGTGAACGGTGAGGACCAGACCTCAGGTTGTTCACCAGCCTCTGCGTGCGTTCATGACACACTTCACACACAGATAGTTTATAGGAAGATGTTGAAGAGGAAAGAGTATCCAGCTGATAAAGTCTGTGTTTTAGGGAGATAGAGATAATAGGTCCGAAGGCAGTGGTTCTCAGCCTGTGGACCGCAACCCCCACAGGGTTCACATAGCAAATGTTTCCATTACAACTCATAACAGTAGCAAAATTACAGTTATGAAATAGTAACATAATAATTTTACGGTTGGGGGTCAGCACTACACGAGGAACTGTATTAAAGGGTCATCACATTGGGCAGGTTGAGAACCATTGTCCTAAGGTTTAAAAGATCTCAGAGCCTGTAATTTCTTTTTAAAGCGCAGTGGGTGGGACCCCAGCTGACAAACTCGATGACCTGAGTTGAGCCCTACCAGCTGTCCTCCGACTTCTCCACAGACGCTGTGGCACGTGTGAGGCATGTGTGACTAACTCATCACCCAGGAGGCTGAGAGAAAACGCTTACGTGAAGCCAGCCTAGGTTACATACTGAGTTCCAGGTCAGCTAGAGCCATGTCAAAATATCCTGTCCAAAAAAAAAAAACAAGGAAAATTTTAGCCAGACAAGGTGGTGGCGCACGCCTTTCATCCCAGCACTCAAGGCAGAGGCAGGCGGATCTCCTTGAGTTCGAGGCCAGCCTGGTCTACAGATTGAATTCCAGGACAGCCAGGGCTGTTATACAGAGAAACCAGAAACAAAAGGAAAAAGAAGACACAGTCGTGTGCATGGGTGTTGTCAGTCCGGGCCTGGATGCTTTATCCAGCATTCTTCTACCCCGCACACAGCATCAAACCATGTTTTCTTATCCACTTCAGTGCCGGGAAATGATGCTCTATTTTGGTGAGGCCTTTGCTTTTCTGCTAAATAACCTGGAATCTCTGTGTCAGTTTCCTAGAGGAAGTCCTGGCTTCTGGGCTGCACAGCCGAAGCAGGGAGAGCACACAGGCCACCTCAAGGTCAGCAAGCAGAAGGTGAGATGGCGATGGGGACCCCTGGCCTCAGCCCTTCCCTGCCTCCCGGGGGCCTCCGGAGGGCACTGCTGACAGACACCAGGACTGGCGCGACGAGCCCATCCAACCCCCTCGTGTTCTGTATCTAATAAATGTGTCCTTTGTGTATTTGACAGCGGTTGCTTTAGAGTTTGATGGGCTTGGTCAAGATTGTTCTTGAGAAATGGATTGTCAGAGATATGAGGGATTCAGAAAGCCGTGTGCGATACACGGTACCGTCCCTTATGTCCTGAGCAAGAGAAGTTCCGTGTGACGTGAGTCAGCCATGTGAAGGACCATGGGATTAGAACTATGGGCAACTGGCAAAGCCTTTCCCTCAGATCACATTCAGAGAGGCAAGTCCTTCCTCCACCCAAGTGGGAGTGTTCTAAAAGACTAGCAAGGACAGCTTCCTCCTCCCGCTGAGACTGCCCCCCTACAGACACCACCACCTGAGACTAGCTAGCCTCTGGGGGAGGAGAACCTAAGTGCCCTGAGGTTCCAGGTTGCTGAGGCAGAGTGCATACAACCCACCCAGCTTTTCTGGACTTGTGTTTGTGTCTGTTCTTTCTTCACGCCCTTACTGGCCCAGGAAGGGGTGCAGGACACAGCCCCTCGTCTCCTGTTCACCTCAGTCTGGCACGCTCATTTCTTTGGAGAGCCATTTGCTGTGGCATTGGGAACCCGTGTAGGGTTGCAGTAGGAATTCAGTCTGCAGAGATATGAGTGATTTTGTTTGATTTGAGGCTCATTCATGGGAATTCACAAGGTGAGACTTGAGATGGTGTTATACCATACAACGAAGGCCCAGCCGGTCCCCGGGCATGGCTAGCTATGCCAGAGCAGATGAAAACTCAGGTCTCAGTTTTTCCTCTCCTGAAAGTAGTAAAAAGTGATATCAATAATGGTAGGAAATTAAGGTCCTCACATAACTGAAGCAAAAACACCACAGCACAGTCCCTGGTTCTCTGTAGAATAGGTCAATCAATCTCCTGGAGCTGGAGTTACAGCCTGCCCAGTGTGCGTGATGGGAACCAAACTCAGGTCCTCTGCAAGAGCAGCAAGCAATTTTGACTGCTGACCCAGCCCTCCAGCCCCTTAATGTATATGTTGATAAGTATTCTCTGGCATCATTCAAATTTATATGAACAATAATGGGAGTATTGGTCTTTTGTGGCAGGCTCAGTTTCTTCATCCATAAAGTGAAAATAATTAGTGCCTTCCTCATGTGATGATAAAGATTAAACATAGAGATATAATATAGTTTGGTATTTACAGAGCTAATTCTATTATTACTCTTCCTTTTTCCTTATTAACAACATTTTAATGAAGGACATATGCTTTAATAACTCTCTCACCCATAGATAAAATGCCCTGGTTAAAGCATCAATCCTATTTTAAAAGTAAGATTTTTAAGTCAAGGATATTTGTTTTTGAAATGACAACTCAGATATTTCTGCCCAGTAGTCCTGCAAGCAGCTGCTCACAAGAGTTTGCTCTGATAGTTTCTGTCTTTGCCCCCCTCCGCTGCAGGGGGCAGCTGTGGTGGCACTGTCTTCTAGGCAGACGTTCGGGAGTCCCCCCAGGACCTCATCTCACTAAAGAAATTGGCTCAAGTTATTTTTGTGCTTGGTGTGTGTGTGTGTGTGCGTGTGTGTGGTGTGTGTGTGCTATAGCACTGAGTGCTATAACAATGTGTATGTGGTGTGTGTGTGTGTGTGTGTGTGTGTGTGTGTGTGTGTGTGTGTGTGTGTGAAGTCACTGAGTGCTATAACAATGTGTATGTGGTGTGTGTGTGTGTGTGTGTGTGAAGTCACTGAGTGCTATAACAATGTGTATGTGTGTGGTGTGTGTGTGTGTGTGTGTGTGTGAAGTCACTGAGTGCTATAACAATGTGTGTGTGTGTGTGTGTGAAGTCACTGAGTGCTATAACAATGTGTATGTGGTGTGTGTGTGTGTGTGAAGTCACTGAGTGCTATAACAATGTGTGTGTGAAGTCACTGAGTGCTATAACAATGTGTATGTGGTGTGTGTGTGTGTGAAGTCACTGAGTGCTATAACAATGTGTATGTGGTGTGTGTGTGTGTGTGTGTGTGTGAAGTCACTGAGTGCTATAACAATGTGTATGTGGTGTGTGTGTGTGTGAAGTCACTGAGTGCTATAACAATGTGTGTGTGTGTGTGAAGTCACTGAGTGCTATAACAATGTGTGTGTGTGGTGTGTGTGTGTGAAGTCACTGAGTGCTATAACAATGTGTGTGTGGTGTGTGTGTGTGTGTGTGTGTGAAGTCACTGAGTGCTATAACAATGTGTGTGTGGTGTGTGTGTGTGTGTGTGTGTGAAGTCACTGAGTGCTATAACAATGTGTGTGTGGTGTGTGTGTGTGTGTGTGTGTGAAGTCACTGAGTGCTATAACAATGTGTGTGTGGTGTGTGTGTGTGTGTGTGTGTGAAGTCACTGAGTGCTATAACAATGTGTGTGTGGTGTGTGTGTGTGTGTGTGTGAAGTCACTGAGTGCTATAACAATGTGTGTGTGTGTGTGAAGTCACTGAGTGCTATAACAATGTGTGTGTGTGTGTGTGTGTGTGTGTGTGTGTGTGTGTGTGTGTGTGAAGTCACTGAGTGCTATAACAATGTGTAAAGGAACCCAGAAGTGCTTATTCTAATTTCTCACTTAAGCACTATTCTCTGGGAACAGTCTCACTTAGATCCAAATTCAGGTGCCATGTGGTTCACCTGGTGGGAGAAGTCCGCTTCAGAGCAATCCAGGAGAGAAGCAGGCATATGGGAACGTCCTGTGCCAAGAAAGCAAAGGTGGGGAAGAAGGCCAGGACCGGACAGGGCTTCCTAATAGTTCAGGTCACTGGGGAGAAGGGAGCTGGGAGGGATGGGGACCAGCCAGAGACTTATGTAACATCTCAAGACACAAGACAGGCAGCGAAGGCTCAGCAGCCCACATGCATCTGCTCTAGAATCTGAAAATTGCTTTGGTTATTTTTTACGGGGCCCCTCTGCCTGATGTTTCGCTGAGCCCTGGCTCCTGTCTGATGCCGTGCAGAGAGCCCAGGGTCTTGCACACCGGGGATGCTCCAGAATCTGTGGACCAGGTGAAAGCTCCTGGGAGGAGGGAGATGATTCTTCTGCCTCGTGAGCCAGGATCTACCGTTCAGTTTCCTCCTTACAGGGCAGGCAATTGAGCCAGAGCCCCTCCTGAATGCCTGGCAAACTGCTCTACCACTGGGCCACACCCCCAGCCCCTATTTAAAACTATGTAAATCAGGTGGGGATTAGCCGATCAAGACCAGCCTCCCGCTCTGTACTGTCTGAAAGTAGCCTAGTCTGTGTAAGACCTTGTCCAAAAAATAAAAATAAAAAAATAAAAACCTCAATCCAAACCATTCTTCTATGCCAGCCAAGTTCCCCAAAGCTCCCGTGGGCTAATTTCCTCGGCGGTGTCCGCACACTGGTACATTTTGCTTCTTCATATAGCCTGCTTTTTTCTCACTTTTTTCTTCACCTTTTAAAGAGAACAGTACCAAGCTGAGATGGCGAGATGGGAAAGGGGAGTTTGGGACGTGCGCTGTGTGTACTAAGCCTAAAAGGTAGAGCGAGGTCAGAAAACCTACATTCTAACTCATGTAACAGTAGCCTGTCAATTTGAGCATGTCATTTGTTCGGCCGTGCCCAACTGATCATTTTCCAAGGGATAATATTCTTACTCTATATGCCTTACAAAATGGTACTCGACATGTTTAAGTGTCAAAATAAGAGTGTTTTGAAAGGACAAAGTTTTGTGTCCACCTGAAGGAGAAATCAATTGGTGTGGATAATGAGACGCTTACAGGATTGGGAAGGAGGGAGGGTCTGGGATCCTTTTTTGATTCCAAAAAAAGCCCAAACACCCTCCACGCCTGCAACCACAAACTTCCAACACTTCATCTTGAGCGTTTCTGGAAAAGGATAATTTCCCCTGCTCTGTGCCAGGGATCTTTACGCTTTTCGTGGTGGTTGTGTTACCATACACCAGGTAATAGGTTTATTAGGGTATTGTCTGGTAGTAATTGGCCCTGGAAGACAACACTTGCGTCCTCCCGGGGCTTTCAGCTCACCCTCCTCCATTTACCCGATAGGGGATCGGAGACCGCGGAGTGGTGAGGAAAGCCGTCCTCAAACTTGGGCTCCCGCCCGGCCCCGCCACAAACTCGGGGCTCAGAAGAGCTCGCGGGCCTCCCCGCCGCTGCACGCGTGTTTCCCGCAGGCCTCGCGGGGCGCCCACAGCCGCCCGGGAGTCGGTCGCGCCTGGAGCCTCCCGGAGCCCCGCCAGCCCGAGCCGGTGGGTCCGAGGCGGCCGGTCTCCCGCGGCGCCTCCGCTCCGTCCCGCTCGCCACGCCTCGGGCCCGCCCCCATCGCCGCGCCTCCCGGTTATCCGCTCGCGCCTCCGCCGGGTGCCGGGTCGGAAACAAAGGCGGGGGGCGGGGAGCGCACGGCGGCGGCGGCGGCGGCGCCACGGTCCGCCCTTCATTCGGAGCCCGCGACGTCAGCGGCGGCGGCCGGGGCCCGTGCGGCGGGGGCGGGCATGGGCGGCGGGGGCAGCGGGGGCCCGGCCTGCGGGTAGCGCGAGCCGCCGGCGACCGAGCAGCGGGCGCGGCCGCCCGATCCCGCCATGAAGAAGAGCGGCTCCGGCAAGCGGGTGAGTGCGCGGCGCGCGGACAATGGGGCCGGGGCCGGGCGGGGGCGGGGGGGGCCGCGGGGACCTGGCTGAGCCGCCGCTCCCCCGTCTCGCCCCGGCAGGGGCCTCCGGATGGAAACCATCATTCCGCGGTGCCCGAGAAGGTCGGCTGGGTCCGAAAATTCTGCGGGAAAGGCATTTTCAGGGAGATTTGGAAAAACCGCTATGTGGTGCTCAAAGGCGACCAGCTCTACGTCTCCGAGAAGGAGGTAGGCGCCCTTGCCCATCCCGACCGGGTTCCCCGCGGCGGCTAGTTCTCCGGCTTGCCCCGCCTCCCTCTCTGCAAGTTCAGGGGTCCCAAAAGTCCTGTATCTGCAGAGAAAAGTCAGCCCCGAGTGACTTTACCTGAGTGGGAGTTAGGACTTTACTTATTTAATGGGCCTTTGCGGACACCTTTTCCAGAAGTTCTGAACGTCCGCTGCCTCTTACCCTAGTCTGGCCCCATGAAATTCGGGATTTTTTTTTCTAATTTTCTGTTGAAACACACTGGTCATCTTGTCCCTCGCTCCTTCCTGCCTTCCCCACCCAGCCCACCACCCTTTCCGTTCCTGTCTGTAGCAGGGGGGCATATGTAGGTCTCCTGAGTGGCAAGTCACCCTCAATCAGAAAACCGCAAACTGGAGTCAGTCTCTGGGATCTGACGTCCAGTAACTGTGAATGCCGGATTTGTGTAGGAGTCAGTGTCCTGAACCAGGCCTCTTCCTCACCTTCCCCTCCACTTAAAGAGAGAAAGAAAGAAAGAAAGAAAGAAAGAAAGAAAGAAAGAAAGAAAGAAAGAAAGAAAGAAAGAAAGAAAGAAAGAAAGAAAGAAAGAAAGAAAGAAAGAAAGAAAGAAAGAAAGAAAACAAGGAACTCATATTATACCCTGCCCACCTTTATCTGTGGAGTGGGGTGGGGGGATGGAGTTAGGACTGTGAGCGCCTGTGTGTATGTGCGCGCGCGCGCGGCTTTGATTCAGTAGTTGAGCATGAACCACAGCCCATCCTGGGTCAGACTCTAAAAGCAGGTCGTGGAATCCAGACCCCCTTCCCTTTTGTAAAGCCATAACTCTTGACTCAATACCAGGAGTGCCGAGAAGCTGAACTTGCTTCCCCTGACTTCCTACATTATAGACTGTCCCCTTTAGACCGCCCCCTTCCTCTCTTGACTCTGCTCCCTCACCCAGAACGGACTGGCAAGTCCTCTAACCTCTTCTGCTTTCCGCGCTCGACATGCATTCTGCCGTTCTATTCGGGTAAATAAATCCTTTTATGGTGTTGAAGCAGACACACTTGCAGCCCAAGAGAAGTACTCATCCAAAAACTGTCTGCAGAGACAGGAGAGAGAACTAAAGAGCACTGAGCCCGCCAGGCCCCTCTTGAAGGAGCCTGAACAGAGCGGTTGGAGAGTCTTAGGAGCAAGCTGCGGGAAGGCTTGGAGGAGAGTTTGCTTTGAAGGGTCGCTGCTACCTAGTCCCAAATCCTAAGGAAAGCTCTCACCTCAATTGTCTAGCTTTCCACTGTGGTTTTATTTATTTAAACAAGCTGCAGCAAGTGTCACGGTGTATCTATCTCCTTCACAATGCCAGGAAGCACAGTGAGCAATCAGGAAAGGCTTCCTACATGTCGGGAAACCGGAGGGCAGTGAAAGGCTAAAGAAACTAAACAAGGCCTCTCTTGTTGGCTTCTGTTTGTCCAAAAGGCAGAACCTGGGGACAGAAGTGCCTGGTTAGATGGTTAATAAGCCTGTGTGTGTTTGAAGGGGGATACGGGGCAGAGAGACCATAGGGTGACCTCAGAGTGTCTGCTGTCCTCTGAGTCAGGAGCATCTGACTAGTCCTGGGGCCAGGTGCCCCCTGCTGGGGAGGGCATTGGAGAAGAGGGGGAACTGCACCTACTCTCGACCCGACCCTTCTTCAGAACCAAGTCCATGTTCCAGTGGGCCTGAGCTAAGGGTGAAGCTGCCAGAAGACACCGTTTATTCTGCCTCTAAACAAAACAGTAGATTGTAAATGAAGCAATAGATTGAAGATGTAAAAACCCAAAGCAAAATATATTTGCAGTTTACATGCTGATGCAAAAAAGAAAAACGCCCGTAACCATTCCATGGTTTCTGTTGGTGTTTCTTGGGAAAGCAAGGTCTCCCCAACTTCTTCCACTAGAGAAGCCCTTGGGTTGTGGATCATTCCCCACTATCCAAGGGCACTCTGTAAGGCAGCTGAGGTGTCTTCTGATCAACCGCCGATGTAGGAACACAGCCGCACCTTGGGGTGACTTCATGGTGGGGAAGTTAGGTTGAAAGCGATACTTAGGATACTCAGTCCATGTGGGCCCCGAGAAGGAAGGGTTCATTTGGAAGATGTAGTTGTAAACGAGATGTTAGGAGTTTGCCATGATGAAGACACTGAATAGGGCCCAGAGCAATTCACAGGAACCCTGCCAGGGGGTCTGTCTTTCCCTGGGCACTGCCATTTTACTTACTCTACTGCCTGCCTCACCCCGGCTCCTCCCTGTACCCCTCCTAACCTCTGTCAACACCTCCTGCTCCCACAGTGCCTTATCGGCCACGTCCAAGCCAGAAGTGCTCCCTCCCTTCCCTCAGGAAGACAGAAGTGAGTCCTTTTCCTTGCTGCACACACCCAGCTCTTTCCTCTCCAGGCTTTCTGGATTCCACTGATAGTCTCTCTGGGGAAGGAGCCAGAGAGGAGGTCCCACAGCCCAGCGTGGGTTCCTGTGAATTGTTCTCGAACATTCCTGTGGCACCTTGTCCCATGCCCACCATGATGTTTAAGGCCTCTTGGTCACTTCCCAGCCAAAAGCCCAGGGACCCTAAAACGGAGAATCCTAGAGAGCCAAGCCTTGCCAGACCAATGGAGCCAGATGAATGTACCCTTCGCTGCCCCACAGCACAGATGATGGGCGATCAACTACAGGCTGGTAGAGGGTGCCAAGGGAACCCTGGGGCCGCTTAGACACATTTGCTCAATTTCCACTTTTTCCTGGGAAACATGACCGACTCGTTCCTGGCCTATTCCCAGCTAAGCAGAAGAGGGTCCAGGAAAAATCTATAATGTCCTACTTTAGAAGAAAGAGCAGGTGGGAAGGGACGCTCTTGGGAACCATAATATTCCCTCAGGCCAGAGGCAGATGCCGCCTGCCCTTTTCACCTTCCCCTGCACGGTTAATGAACTCTCGGGACGATCAGGTCAGCCTGCTCACCATGACCCTTTAGGGCTTGTAAGGCTGTGTGTGTCCTTCAGAAACTGAGGGATGGTCATAGGTAGAGGGAGACCCTGGAATGGTGGCTTGGAAAGCAAGGGGTTAAACAGGAGCCCACACAAGGACTCTTAGTCCTATCCCACTTCTACAGCTGGGGGCTCACCATCATCCTCCCTTTCCCTCAGCAGGAGAAGCAGAGTAATTTTATCCTGTCGCACCCCAAACCTCCCCTAGGTAAAGGATGAGAAAAATATCCAAGAGGTGTTTGACCTGACCGACTATGAGAAGTGCGAAGAACTCCGGAAATCCAAGAGCAGAAGCAAGAAAAACCACAGCAAGTTCACTCTGGCCCGATGCAAGCAGCCAGGCACCATGGTAGGTCTGCGGCCTGGCGGGCTGGGCAGGGCTGTGAGGCCCAGAACAGCCCCCAGAATTGTTCTCCCTCTGGCTATTTATTTATTTATTTATTTTGCATTTTATTTACTTGGTTTTTTGAGACAGGGTTTCTGTGTAGCTTTGGGGCCTGACCTGGAACTAGCTCTTGTAGACCAGGCTGGCCTCAAACTCACAGAGATCCGCCTGCCTCTGCCTCCCAGGTTGGCTTTTATTATTTAACTGGAGAATATTCTGTTCATTCGCTTTCTTCCAGGCAGGCCCGCTCTGTGAACTTGTTCATCCGTAAAGATATTTCTCTTTCTGCCCCCTCCCTTTTCCTTTCCCTTTACACACACACACGCACACACACACACACACGCCTACTGTGCATACACATGTATTCTCTTGGAAGAAGAGTTGTTTATTGGCCCCTGTGCCCTGATGGGTGGTTGAAGTTCAAGGGAAGCCAGGGAATCCATGCTTGTCACATTCTGTGTCGTCCGACACCTAAAGACCTTTAATACCTCAGCTTTGTCACACCTCCCCAGTGGTCAGATGCAGTGACACTCTTAGCTCTTCCTCGATCGTTCCTAAAACAGCCTGCCCATTCTGCAGGGACAGACTCTGGGTTTCTTTCCATCATTCATGATTCCAGACACGGAACCTCTCTTTCCAGGAGTTGGGTGTGCGGAAATGAGATTGTAATATCTTTTCCTTGGGGGATTATAATTTGTGTGTAACTAGCTAAAGCAAGAACATCTCCTTCCAGGCACCCAACCTGATCTTCCTGGCGCTGAGTCCTGAGGAGAAGGAGTCATGGATCAACGCCCTGAGCTCTGCTATCACCAGAGCCAAGAACCGCATCTTGGATGAGGTCAGGGGCTGTTGTGGGAAAGGGGCACTGTGGCAGAACACAGGCCGTGACTCACAGAGGAGGGGTGTTTGCGGGGCCCCTTTAGTTCACCCCAACTCTACTTTCTCTGCTTCCTTAAAGGCCCTGTTGTCCCCCGTGTTCTCTCTGAAGTCTTCTCTGCTCATCCCCTTTCCAGCTTCCTGATGCTTGAGCCGGCCTTGGGTCAGCTGCGTCCATAAATCCTGCCTGGGGCCCTGCTCAGAAATAGTTGGTGGGGTGGATATTTCCCAGGCCGGGCACGTTAGGGGCATCCAGTTGGGACAGAGTCCTAAAGGGAGCCTGTGACTCATGGACCATCTCCTCAGGTCACCGTTGAAGAGGACAGCTACCTTGCCCACCCTACTCGAGACAGAGCGAAAATCCAACACTCCCGCCGCCCTCCAACTCGGGGACACCTCATGGCTGTGGTATGTAACGCTGCAAGAAAGTAAACATTGCCGCCCAGGGCCATTCTGTGTTCGTCCATCTTAGCTGTGAACAAGCAGGGACATTTGTGGGAGTCCTCCTCATCTGAGGATCAGAGGCTCAGGAGGCCTGTCCACCCTACCGCCCTGCCTGATTTCCCAAACCAAAATGACTCACTCAGCACCTACCCTGAGTCAGCATCTTTGTTCTCAGTAACGTCTGAGGAAGTGAGAAATGCCGCTCAGAAGGGGACAAACAGAAGAGCTGAGTACGGCGGAGTGCTACATGCCACTGTGTGGTGGCCAGGTGGTGAGGGCCAGTGCTGTGTCCCCGCAGCAAAGCCTCTCCTGAATGAAGGAGTGGGTTCTCTCAGGCAGCCGTGCTCAGAGCCTAGGGAGGGGCTGTCCCTGCAGGAGGAAGAACATAGGCCTTGGATTATCAGACCCGTGGTCTCCAGAGCTGCCCAGCTGTAAAGCCTCTGTCAGGAGCACACGTCTGACTTCCCTTTACGGCTGCTAAATTGCAGAATTTAGAAATAAGAAGGTCTGTGACTAGCAAGGATTCGGAGCTCAGCTATCAGAGCAGGCTAAGGTGTGTGGCCAAGAGGCCGTGGGTAGAGCATTCTCCTCTTCTGTCTGTGCACCTTACTGTGATCGTGGGCCATCCCAGGTGATGTTTAGAGTCCCCAGTATGGAAGTAGACACTTCCCAGGAAGCTTGTAGCAGAGCAGAGAGCCCAGACAGTATGCAGGAGAAGGTAAGGAACAGAAAAACAAAAGAAAGAACTTCAAATCATCCTCGAAGGACTCCGAAATAGCACAGTCGAGGGGCTCAGCCGGGAGTGGAGGGAAGGGGCCCCAGATGGCACTCATCATGGGGGGCTGATGCGGGTCCCCCTTCTTTCACTCTGCCTTCCCAGGCTTCCACCTCTACCTCAGATGGGATGCTGACTTTAGACCTGATCCAAGAAGAAGACCCTTCCCCTGAGGAGCCAGCCTCTTGTGCGGAGAACTTTCGGGTGGATCTGGACAAGTCTGTGGCCCAGCTAGCCGGCAGTCGACGGAGAGCCGACTCCGACCGAATCCAGCCCTCTTCACACCGGGCCAGCAGCCTCTCTCGGCCTTGGGAGAAGCCAGACAAGGGAGCCACCTATACCCCACAAGCCCCGAAGAAGTTGCCCTCTACAGACAAGGGCCGCTGTGCCTCCCTGGAGGAGATCCTGTCTCAGAGGGACACTGCCCCAGCCCGCCCCCTCCACCGTCCAGCCGAGGAATCCCCAGCCCCCGTTCCCTCCCAGCCGGGGCAGCTGTCCCGGATCCAGGACCTGGTAGCGAGGAAACTGGAGAAGACTCAGGAGCTGCTGGCAGAGGTTCAGGGACTGGGTGATGGCAAGCGAAAGGCCAAGGACCCCCCACAGTCTCCACCCGATTCGGAGTCAGAGCAGCTGCTGCTGGAGACAGAGAGGCTGCTGGGAGAGGCTTCGTCCAACTGGAGCCAGGCAAAGAGGGTGCTGCAGGAAGTCAGGGAGCTGAGAGACCTGTACAGACAGATGGACCTGCAGACCCCCGACTCCCACCTCAGACAGGCCTCCCAGAACAGTCAATACCGGAAGAGCCTGATGTGAAGGGGGGGTCAGGTCTGGAATTTGGGGGGCACAGACTCTATATCTCCAAATGTTGCAGGATAGAGCTTTTTTTATTTACCTCAATCAAAAAAAAAAAAATCCAACTCACTGCTCTTGCTGATGCCTGACCCACTAAGGCCTTTCCTGCCGACTCCCCTAGACAACTCCCAGGTCAGATGGGAGAAGGTGAGCCCTGAGGCCCAAGTCAGGAGCTCTTGCTCCTGTGCACAAGTCACCTGCTCCCAGGCCAGAACTGACGCTGCTGACACACAGCCTGGCTGGGTTAGAGTGGGCGGGGCAGCCTTTCCTCAGATGTCCCATTCCAGGTTCTTACTCTGAGGGTGAAATTTCAGCTGTGCAACTTGAGTTCTAGGGACGCAGGGGCCAGTGCCACCTGTCCATGCCATAAGAGAAGTGAAATTTACCCCAGCCCTGAGGAGGATCTGTGGAATTAACCCTGGCCTCTCACCATGGTGGGGGGTGGGGGGCTGGCCGGCTGAGGCTGAGGCTGTGGGTCAGTGGTATATTAGCGTGTGCATGTGCGAGGCCCTCTGCCCTTGCCAGCACTGCGGAAACAAGACTAAGCTGCCTCGGTTTCTTATCCGAGGGTCTTCCTTTACCTTCCACTAAGGAGTCAAGATTAAAGCTTGAATAGATGGAAGTGGCCTGGTCCTCTGCCTGGGGCAGAGCAGCACAGGAGTGGGGAGCAGCTGACCCTGGGGAAGAGCTGACCTAAGAGTGAAACTGCCTTGAGATGGCGGCTGTGTGGGAAGGAGGGGAAGCCAGACCTGCCCCAGCTTCCTCTTTCTGCCAAGCAAGGGTTCTTCCTCTGTCCGCCACCCTCCACGCAGCAGAGCTCAGAACAACTCTCCCCACACCGCCTCCTGCCTGACTTCCTCAGGCTCGGCTGTGACAGGTCCCCCATGACTTGTTCTCCGAGATTAAGTTTGTTAATTGTAGTGGTAAGACCTGGCACAGGGAAGGCAAGATGGGGATGATTTGTGATAAGGACATAGAGCCTCTCGTCTCTGTCACACATGGGTTAAACCACAGTGCTGTGTCCTTGCTGTTCCTGAGGTCTCACCCCCTGCAGCTGGTCCCAGAGCTTCACAGGCAGTGAGAGAAGAAAGGTCAGGCTAAGGGGGGCTGCTCTGTTTAACGAGACAGGAGAGAATAAGGTCTTTGGGGAAACCTTCTGACCTCTGTTCTTCTGGGACATTACCACCCTGTAAACAAGTTGTGGGAATCCCTCCAGTTGTGATTCCTGGAGATTCGAACTCAGGTCCTCGCATAGCAAATGCTCTCACCACTGCGCCATCTCCCAGCCTGCCGGAAGTCAGGTACCCTGCTTCTCAGTGTCATCAAAGTGTTCTCCGTATCTAGCCTGTAGTTATCTAGAAATGAGGTACACCAAGTACCGAATTACTGGACACCCCGCCTGGGGGACAAAGTGGGAGAACCAGGCTTCCTATGCCCTCAGAGACTTCCCTCCCCACAACTCTAGCCCCAGTCTTCAGCCCACCCATTGCCACAGATCCTGAAAGTTGGGTTAAAATCACACGCTTTGTGCCTTCCCATCTCTTTCTTGCCGCCCCCACCTAATGAAGACAAAGACAAAACAAGAATGACATGTGCGTCCCAACATGCCAATCTGTGGTACCCAGGGGAGGAAAACACACACCCCAAAGTCAGCGGCTCCCAGCTCCCCAGCAAGTGCTCCAGCATCCAGGCTCTACAGTGCTAAAATGAAACCACAGGGGTCTGGATTCAAGTTCTGACTTCTGGTTAATCTGCCCTGGGCAAAGCAGGCCTGATGAGTGTCTGTTTCCTCTGCAGACGGCAGAGGTGTTGAATGGGAAAGAACAGCCAGTGGCCGCTGCTTGTCCCACCGTCGTCCGTCGGGGGCTGCTGTACTAGTTTGGCTCAGTGAGGAGTGAGCAGCAAATTCAGGTGGCCAGAGCACAGCTTGAGTGAGGCAACGGACACAGAGCCAATCAGGGCCTCTCTACTTCACAGCCTTCCCTGGGCCGCAGGCCGTGCCCACCCCTCCCTTCGGAGGAGGGCATGCGAGGTACCTCCGGCTCTGTGCTGAAGACAGCTGTAAAGAGGGAAGGGTGCGATTCCTGTCCGCAGCCGTTCCAGAGCTTAACACAAAGCCATGTTTCACACTAGAGAAGCAACCTAAATTCTACGCTTGTGGGCGGCTGCCAGCAAGCACTCTGCTCATGTGGAAATGTTTTGAACCTAGCCACCATGTCAGGATGCTGTCCTAACCTCCCTCCCTGCCCCTCTCCACCCCGTCTTCCTACATTATCTCTCTTCCTTCCTCCAGTCCCCACGTGTGGAGGAGAAGGGAAGAGCCGCTCTGGTTGCACAGGGTCGCCTTCTCCCGCGAAGCTGCTGAAAGACATCTCAGGATGTTTATATTCAGCCCCTTCCCAACAGCCTATCTCTGTCTTACCCAAGTGAATGGAGAGGGAAACTCCTCTGGGAGGCCTGGGATGGGGAGAGGGGGAATCCAGGACACAGGTGAACCAAGGTGATGAGTAGACAGGTAAATTGGGGAACCAGATGTTTACGTCATACTTCAGTGATATTCCCCTCAGCTTTTCCTGCTTCTCCGTGAGTTTTTCAGGAGGGTTGGAGAGGGCTGGTAAAGGTACAGTCTATGGCTTCCACCGTTAGGAAGGATGTCTGGGGTTGGTCTGGAAAGCTAATGAGTTCATTTGCATATGATTTCCACAGCATAGCTGTAAGTTGTCTGGGGTGAAAAGAAAGGGGTGGAGCGGAGCCCAGGTTTCTCAACCCCCATCTCCCCACTCCAGCCCTCACAAACCGCTCCTAAGCCTAGAGCCCTGAACCTAGGGCCAAGCCTCGTCCCCTTCCCCAGCCAGTGCCCCCAAGCGCTCTACCAACAGTAACTGTGCCCCCTTCTCCCTAGAAACACATCCCAAAGAATCCATCTCAACCTCCGAGGCAAGCAGTCCTTCTGCAACCCTTGAAGCCTGGTACCATGCTCTCTCCTCCCTCCCCATGCTGGGTTTCTTTTTCTGCTTTTCTCCCACCTCCCAGTCTCCCAACAACAACAGCCAATCCCCAGCCTGCTCTAGAGCCACACCATATATGGAGAGGTTGGAAGGAAACCCGAGTAAAAGCAGGAGCAAGCGATCACACACATGAGAGAGAGAGAGAGAGAGAATTTGAGCGCTTTTCTGCACGTGACCCTGTGTCTCTCTGCCTATACCACAAGTCCCACTGTCCCCTGTCCCTGGTTCACCCCACCCATACAAAAAAAAAAACAACCCAGGGCTGTGTTTGTTCTTTCCCACCTTTATTCCTGCCCCAGGAGACCATCACTCCAACTGGTTGCCTCTGACCCAGATTCACTCCCCGCACTAATTACCAGCCTATCGCATCTAACAAACACCCAACTTAGCACAGCTGAGACCCTCCAGGTCAATTAGTGCAGTCCAGTTCCGCTTGGGAAACGAGGGATGGAGTCCGAGAGTTGGGCACGCGCCGCAGCCCAGCCCCACCATGACCCTCTGGTTGGAGCAAGGATGAGGAGAATGCAAAAATCAGTAGGACCCGGTTCAAAATGGGGTCTCGGAAAGTTAACCAGTGTGAGAAGAGCGTTAGGTTGGGGAGAATTTAGATCCCTAGTCAGGGATGGTGATGCGTTAGAAGGCTGAGGCAGGAGGATGGCACATTCAAGCCATACCTGGACGGGAGAATTATAGCTTCCCAGCTTCCTCTAGCCTATCAGCACAGAAGATGGTGCGGCTTCAGACACAATGGCAGCTTTCTGAAGGAGAGCAACTTAGAGGAGTGCCCCACAAGCTGGGCAGGAGCATGGCCTAGTGGTAACTCCTGGTCCCTCCTCCTCAGTTCCCACCCTCCCTGCTGCTTCGGAAGAACTCAAAAATCTCTCCTTTCAGAATCCCTATACTCAATCTCATTCTTACTTTTCATTCTGCAAGATACGAAAACTAGGAGAACAAACAGCCCCTCCCCCAGGTTTGTAGAGATGGCTCCGTGAAGAGCACGTACATGCTACTTTTGCAGAGGTCCTGAGTTCAGTTCCCAGGACCCACATCCAGGCAGCTCACAACCGCTCCGGGACCTGACAGTCTCTTCCAGCCTCCATCGGCACCTGCACACATGTGTACACACATGCACAGGACACCAGTGCACACGGTTAAACATAGTCTCAAAAGTCCTTTCCTCCCAGAGTCCCTTCCGTTAGGTGGCAGACAAGGCAGTGGTAGGGCGTCCTGTCCTGTACTAGGTTGAGTGTTTGTGGAGGTGGGAAGCAGGCAGAAAGGACTGGAAGAATCCATGTGTTAAGTGGGTTTGCACCTTCGCCAGCTCGCCAGCTTCTTCCAGCTGAGTGGCCGGAGGGTAGCAGTCTGCAGTGCCATCCCCGTTTCTGTATCGGGACCCACTCTCCGTCCTAACCAAGTGTCTTTCTGGCACCTCTACCTGGGTGATCATTCCGTTTATCAAAAGGTCATTACATAAGGTTCTCTGTCGACCTCCTCCGGGCTCCCTTACAAGGTGGGTTGGATGCTCTCCCCCCCTTGTGAGGCAGGGCTGTTTCTCAGCTGCTGCTCAATCTTGGCTGACCTTGTGACTCACTGTGGGCAGTGGAGCGTGCCACCAGGGAAGTTCCAGACCTCGGGCCGTAAGGGATCTTGCCGTTTCTACTCTGACTCTTAACATTCAGCTGCACGTAGAAAGCTGCCGCTAGCGTCCTGAGTGAGAGACCACGCGATAAGAGAGGCCCGGAAACCCCACAGCTGCCTCCAAATCTGAGACAGCTGAATGCAGAACACTGGGCCAAACCAAAGACCCACAACCCAGCGAGGCCCAAGAGATCTGAGGAACTAACAAGCCTTGTTATCTCAAGTGCCGAGATTTGAAAGTGTTTTGTTACCCTGCAAGGCGCAGTAAAATAGGAAACTGGTTTGGGGAAGTAGAAGGTCGCCATCATTAAAACCTGAAGCAGGAGGTGTTAGCATCGTGAGCAGCAGCAGGCAGGAGTGAGAAGAGCTACAAGCACACTGTTCACAAGGTCAGGATGGCAGGGAGGAAACTAATACTGGAGACTGGAGAGAGGTTCCCATGGTACGTCGTGGTAGAACGGTTGATAAAACTGTTGCCTGTGGTAATTTGGCACACGCCAATAATGTCCCTACTAAACTTGAAGGTTTCTGGGTGGGATACTGCAAATGCCAGTAGCCTTGCTTGCTGCATGCTGGGAAGAGATCACAAAGGAGAATAAGAAAGGGAACATTCAGGTTTATACGCAAAGCTGGAAGGTCTTGGGAGGAAAAACACACTCCCTCATGGTAGTTGAGATTAACCTGTTGGAGAAGACCACCGGGACAGGACCAGTGCCCACAAGGACAATGGCGTCAGCTGGTTGGTCCAGACCTGCCTTGGTTCCTGAGAGGAATAGGAAAACAGCTAACGAACAAGAGAATGTATGTGCAGAGGCCATGGCCTCCGTAGGGGCTTACAGAGGGCCCCTCGCTCCTGAAGTCATGGAGAAAAGATGAGAGTCAGCTCAGGAGCACTGACCTGTCCTTGAGGGAGGAGGTGGAGTTCAAACCGAGGGAGACTGGCCAAGGCTTCTCCTGGAACCCCACAGGAAAATGGGGACATGTGGTACTTCCGTTGGTTGGAGCCCCTGAATTTTGCTTTGTTTCATTAGTTTGTAGCCCTGAGGATCAAGCCCAGGGCCTCACCCTTCCTAGGCAAGCTTCTCCATCTGTAAGCTACACCCAGCCCTTACCGCTCTAAGCCTTTAAATCCTCCCTTCCTCCACTGCTGGTCAAACATTTCAACTTTGCTAGAGTGAGCCATCACTTTTCCAGGATTCTAGATGCTCCATAACGCTTCCATCAGAATAAACCATCTCCTGCTGTCCTTGCTGATTCGTGATCCGGAATCCCAGTGCAGCGGCCTCTTCCCCGGTCTCTATGCCAATATCATGAAAGTCTACATCCTTAGAGACCTTCCTGACTCCTGTCAGTACACACTGTGTGTTAGCTAGTCCTGACTCCTGTCAGTACACACTGTGTGTTAGCTAGTCCTGACTCCTGTCGGTACACACTGTGTGTTAACTAGTCCTGACTCCTGTCGGTACATGCTATGTGTTAGCTAGTCCTGACTCCTGTCGGTACACACTGTGTGTTAACTAGTCCTGACTCCTGTCGGTACACGCTATGTGTTAGCTAGTCCTGACTCCTGTCGGTACACGCTGTGTGTTAGCTAGTCCTGACTCCTGTCGGTACACACTGTGTGTTAGCTAGTCCTGACTCCTGTCGGTACACACTGTGTGTTAGCTAGTCCTGACTCCTGTCGGTACATGCTATGTGTTAGCTAGTCCTGACTCCTGTCGGTACACACTGTGTGTTAACTAGTCCTGACTCCTGTCGGTACACGCTATGTGTTAGCTAGTCCTGACTCCTGTCGGTACACACTGTGTGTTAGCTAGTCCTGACTCCTGTCGGTACACACTGTGTGTTAGCTAGTCCTGACTCCTGTCGGTACACACTGTGTGTTAGCTAGTCCTGACTCCTGTCGGTACACACTGTGTGTTAGCTAGTCCTGACTCCTGTCGGTACACACTGTGTGTTAGCTAGTCCTGACTCCTGTCGGTACACACTGTGTGTTAGCTAGTCCTGACTCCTGTCGGTACACACTGTGTGTTAGCTAGTCCTGACTCCTGTCGGTACACACTGTGTGTTAGCTAGTCCTGACTCCTGTCGGTACACACTGTGTGTTAGCTAGTCCTGACTCCTGTCAGTACACGCTGTGTGTTAGCTAGTCCTGACTCCTGTCGGTACACGCTGTGTGTTAGCTAGTCCTGACTCCTGTCGGTACACGCTGTGTGTTAGCTAGTCCTGACTCCTGTTGGTACACGCTGTGTGTTAGCTAGTCCTGACTCCTGTCGGTACACACTGTGTGTTAGCTAGTCCTGACTCCTGTCGGTACACGCTATGTGTTAGCTAGTCCTGACTCCTGTCGGTACACGCTGTGTGTTAACTAGTCCTGACTCCTGTTGGTACACGCTGTGTGTTAACTAGTCCTGACTCCTGTCGGTACACACTGTATGTTAACTAGTCCTGACTCCTGTTGATACACACTGTGTGTTAGCTAAGTCTTGACTCCTCTTGGTACACACTGTGTGTTAGCTAGTCCTGACTCCTGTCGGTACACGCTGTATGTTAACTAGTCCTGACTCCTGTTGGTACACGCTGTGCATTAGCTAGTCCTGACTCCTGTCGGTACACGCTGTGTGTTAACTAGTCCTGACTCCTGTTGATACATGCTGTGTGTTAACTAGTCCTGACTCCTATTGGTAGATGCTGTATGTTAACTAGTCCTGACTCCTGTCAGTACATGCTGTGCATTAGCTAGTCCCTTGCCTTCCTGCTGAGCCATGCTGACTAAGCCTTAGTTGTCACTCTGTCAGCCAGGGGACACAATGGGGCAGGTCTGGGGATCCTTCCTGTAACTGAATAAGAAAAGCCACCTACGTTGTCTTTGGTGACCGTTGAGTCTATGTCTAACAGGGAACTAATTCCCCCATTTTAAGACAATGTCTCAGTGGATTCCCCAGATCTGATCTTCCTTCTTCACCCCCTGAGTAGCCAGAATTACAGGTATGTGCCACCAAAATGGGCACCTTAAGATTTTTGACTTCCAGTTTCCTATGACCCCTTGGTTGGTAGAGTGCTTGCCTAGCATGCACGAGGGCTTCCAGTCCATATCCAGCGTCACATAAAATCAGCATGGTGGTACAGCCTGTAATCCTAGCAGCCGAAAGGTGGAGGGGGAGGGTCAAAAGTTCAGGGTCGTCCTCAGCTACTTCTGAAATTTATGACTAGCCTGGATCCATGAGACTCTTTTAGCCATGGATTCTGAGTCACAGGAGACACACCGTTCACTCCACAGCACAGCTTTAAGAACTGTCCTGGTGAAGATGGCCATCGTCACTAAACTCGTGGTGGCATCTGCAGGCCAGAGACGGAGATAATGGTGGCATTGTTCATAGGAACTATTGACTTCACACTCCAGCTCCACTACCAAGCCAGAGAGATGGCTCAGCAGTTAAGAGCACTGGCTGCTCTCCCAGAGGACCAAGGTTCAGTTCCCAGCACCCACATGGCAGCTCACACCATCTGTAACTCCAGTTCCAGGTGACCTTCTGGATTTGGAGAGCACCAGGCATGCACGAGCTACAGATACACACACAGAGAAAAGGCTTAGTAAATGTAAGATTCTGTCCTGCCTGGTCCTGCAGCCATTCAGTCCCAAAGAAACACAGAGGCTTTCATAAATTAGAAACTGTCTGACCTATTAGCCCAAGCTTATTATTAACTAGCTCTTACAACTTAAATTAACCCATAATTCTTATCTATTTTAACATCATGGTTTGGTACCTTTCTCAGTGAGGCATTCTCATCCTGCTTCCTTTGCATCTAGCTGGTGACTGCAGACTGAGCCTTTCCTCCTCCCAGAATTCTCCTAGTCTGGTCACACCACCTATACTTCCTGCCTGGCTCCTGGCCAATCAGCGTTTATTAAGCTAATACAAATGATACAATCTTTACAGGATACAAGAGCATCATCCCACAGCACAAGGCACCTACTCAAATAATTTTTTAAAGAGAAAGAATCACCTTGTGATCCAGCAGCTTCTGGGGAATGAAACATAGGACCTGGAAGAGATATCTGTGCACCCTGGTTCACAGAGACCAAGAAGAAAAGCAACCCCAGGGGCCAGGATGAGTAGATGTGCAGAACACTGTATGGTGGGGCTGGGAGGTGGCTCATTTGGTAAGGTGCTTGCTGTGGAAGCAGAGGGACCTGGGTTCAGTCCCCAGAACCCACATAAAAAGGGGGCTTGTGTCTTACACTTGTAATCTCAGCTGCAAGAAGGCAGACACTGGGCGATCTGGGCATGCCAGCCAGCCAGCCTAGCTGAGGGATCCCATCATGAAGGAATACACAGTCCCTCTGGCCCCCTCCACCCACACGGGTGCACACGCACACAACGTGATATGACATGGTGAAACTGTATGCTGTCTTTGGAGGGGAGGAAACCCTGGTGCACGACAACGCGGGCGGACCATCACTGCGTGAAATACACCTCCACAAAAGGCACACACTCATCCATCGGTCCACTTCCATGAGGCGTCAGAGGAACCCAATCCAGAGGACAGAAATAGAACAGCAGTCACTGGGACTTTGTGTAGAGGAAAATATGGAGTTGGTTATTAGTGGGTTTAATTTCACTATTGCAATGTGAACAAGGCCTGGGGTTCTACTGCACCAAGTTGTGAATATGGAATACCGCAGAACTACGTAAAGTTAAGATGCTAAGTTCTGTTATTTCTTGCCTCAATTAAAAATAAAATATACAATAGGTGGTGGTATCTCACGCCTTTAATCCCAGCACTCGGGAGGCAGAGGCAGGTGGATTTCTGTGAGTTCGAGGCCAGCCTGGTCTACAGAGTGAGTTCCAGGACAAACGAAACTACATAGAAAAACCTTGTCTTGAAAAGCCAAATATTAATAATAACAACAACAATAATAATAACAATATTAATAAATACTCTTTTCAGCACTGAAGATCAAATCCAGAATCTTGCACCTGCTAGGCAAGTTCTCATGTCAGGGTCGGCCTCACCTGGGCCAGCTCCCAGTTGATAGGGGTCAGGGCCAGACTTCTCAATCGGTAAAATTAATTTCTCACTATGAAGGGGCATCTTACTGTTGTTCTAGAATTCTAAACCTAAAGTCCTTCACCCACTGCCCTGTTTAATCTTTGATCTCTTTGCCCCATTCCTCTTGCAGAGTCTGCTCTGCAGAAGGACGGAGATGAACGGACCAAGCAGCAGCTAGAAAAGAGCTGTGACCACAATGCCTTTCAGAACAAACGAGAGTGTCCTGAACCCAGGGGCAGGCAGATGCCAGCCTGGTCTACATGGTGAGTTCAAGACCACACTAAGACCTCAGCAAAATAATGTGGTTTTTTTAATATACTGTAAATTTTAATTTACTGTTAGGCTGAAACTATAGCTCGATAGAAGAGCATTTGCCTAGCATGCGCAGGGCCCTGGGTCCAATCCTGAGGGTGGAGAAGAGCTATTTAAGGAAAGTATTGTGAATTCTTTATTCCCCACACGACGCTGAGTTAAGATGCAGTGAATGTATCGGTAAGGAGAAAGCCAGAGCGATGCCGGGCAGGGACAGCCGTGTGGCTCACCACTGTAATCTGCGTGGCATTCTCTGAGGAGGAGCTACAACGTGACAGCCTGTAATTTCCTGCGGGTTAACACGCCAAGAAAATGCCAGCTAGCTGTTGAAAGGTAGAATTCGGAAGCTCTCCACTGGGCGGGGGCCGCTTACACACTAGTGTGTGTGGATACGGATGTGTGTGGATACGGATGTGTGTGGATACAGATGTGTGTGGATACAGATGTGTGTGGCCCCTTTCTCCCACTTTTTGTAGAAGTTGTGTGGTCAGTAACATTGGAGTAAACATTATCAGCATGCTATCACCAAAGCATTTTATAAGGTGGCTCAGCTGATAAAGGTTCTCACTACCAAAATGGTAGAGGGGGCGAGCCAACTTTCAAAGGCTGTCTCTGACCTCCACATAACCACCACGCCACACCATACACACATACACACACACACACACACACACACACACACACACACACAATAGATAGGTAGGTAGGTAGGTAGGTAGGTAGGTAGGTAGGTAGGAAGATAGGTAGGTAGATAGGTGTGATTTTTTGTTTAAATTTATTAAAAGCCAAATCCAGCTGGGCATGGTAGTGCATATCTTTAATCCCAGTACTGGGGAGGCAGAGGCAGGTGGATCTCTGGGAGTTTAAGGCCAGCCTGGTCTATAAAAGCACGTTCCAGAGCAGCCAGGGATGTTATATGGAAAGACCTTGCCTTAAAAAAACAAAAATGAAAAATAAAGAAAAAAAGAATGCAGCATGAATTCTAATTGTTCTTTATAATAAAAACCTGGAGTCAGATATCAGGGATGAGAGCTGAAGATCACAGTTCTTACCTCAGACCGAAAGGGCCAATCCTGTCTCTTCAGATCCTCAGACTGAGCCGGGCAGTGGTGGCGCAAGCCTTTACTCCCAGCACTCGGGAGGCAGAGGCAGGCGGATCTCTGGGAGTTTGAGGCCAGCCTGGTCTACAAGAGCTAGTTCCAGGACAGGCTCCAAAGCTACAGAGAAACCCTGTCTTGAAAAAAAACAACAAAAAAAAAAAACAGATCCTCAGACTGTATCTGCCCATGTTTCCTCCCGCCTTATATTCCTCTCTCCGCCCAGCCATATCGCTCCTGTCTCCACCTCCCTAGTTCTGGGATTAAAGCATGGGATCCCAAGTGCTGGGATCACCTTTGTGTGGGCTGTTTCTCTTTTAGAAAAACTCAATCTCATCTGTCCTAGGGTGGTCTTGAACTCACAGAGGTGCTGGAATTAAAGGTGTGCGCCACCACCACCTGGCCTCTATGGCAAACTAGTGGTTTAACTCTGTACTCTGATCTTCAGACAAGCTTTATTTGTTAGACTACAAACAAAATATCACTCCAAAGGAAAGAAAAAAGAAAAAGAGGGGCTGGAGAGACGGCTCAGCGATTAAGAGCACTGACTACTCTTCCAGAGGACCTGGGTTCAATTCCCAGCACCCATATGGTGGCTCCCAACTGTAACTACAGTTCTAGGGGATCCAACACCCTCACCTCACCCAGACATACGTGCAGGCAAAACACCAATGCACAGAAAATAAAAATAAAGAAAAGGAAAAAGGAAAACAAGTCAAGCCCAGTGGTGTACTTGGTTGTGATCCCAGCTAGTTAGAAAGCTGAGCAAGGCCGGAAGACCGCAAGTTTGAGTCCACCCTGGACAACATAGTGACACTCTGTCTCAAGATCAACTTAAGCAGCATGAGGGGTACAGCCCGGTGGTAGAGTGCCTGGCTAGCACGCCCAAGGCCCTGGCTCCATCTCCAGGACCACATACACAGATGGGCAAAGAGTGCCTCCAAATGGAAAGATATGCCTGCCTTTGCATGTTAGCGTTGTTCATTATCCTTTTCCCCGACGAGCCCGAGAGCAGTGAGCGCCTAAGTGAATACAGAGTTTAGCCAGTTTGACTTAAAAAAAAAGAAAAAAGAATCACACAGCACTATAAAATAATGATGCATATTAGCAGAAGCGAAAGCCACTGTCTGGACAGCTGTGTTCCCTCTGGGCTCTCCTTCTGAGTGCTTGTTTGACACTGGGTAATTCTCAATTCCTAAATCTATTTTCTCTTCCAAAAAAAAATGGAATTACTCATACTCTCTTTTCCTGCCTCACGCAACTACCATCTTGTAAATGCTGTATACCGACTGCCCTCCCACCCCAACGCTGGTCTCCAGCTCCTGAACTAAAGTGACCCGCTCACCTGGTCCTCCAAGTGCCGAGAGGCAAGCTCAAGTGAGTTTTTCAGAAATGGCATGCATCTTAAAGGATGACTGGGGACCAGATTGGGAATCCCACGCCTGAGCAGGCCAGGAGCAGGGAGGCTGTCTCACCTTGACGGCCTGGAAGTGCAGCGGTCTTGAGGCACAGCCGCCAGGCTTCACGCTTTTTCAGTTTTATAAATGGGCAAAAGCAGTATGCGTGCAGCAGAGCAGCTTTTGAAATCTGGTCTTCTCCAGGGCTGACTGTGCACTGCATGTGCTGGACAGTGCCACAGACCCAGTCAGTCCTGTGACACAGGCTCACTGTGAGCAGAAATAGAAGGTGGGGATTCTGGGGACTCAAGGTGTTCTCAGACTGTAACTGTATTTCCAGCTACTGAAAACATGAACGCACCCCTGGGGGCATCTAGCATCTGGAAGTGGTCTAAGGTCTCTGCTACTTGTTAGACATGTTTACCTTCCCCAGCTTGGCCCCTCATCTTCATCTCTCTGCGCCTCAGTTATACCATGTTACATGAGAACAAAGCCGGCCTTCCGGAAGGTTTGCCAGGAGGTCCAGATAGAAAGGACTCCTGCTAAGGTCCCTTTGCCAACCATGAAGAGCTGTCACATACACAGAAATCCGGAGCAAAGGAGACAGTTTGGTTGTTAAATGCTTGCCATACCAGGGAGGCAGAAACAGGTGGATATCCAGGGCTCACTGACCGGCCTAACCTAGCCTACTCTGACGGAAGGCCAGTGAAACTCCCTGTCTCGTGTGGCAAGGTGGGCAGTCACTGAAAAACAGTGCCATTCTGGTATGACGAGGTTGACTTCTGGCCTCGGAATGTATGAAAGTGTATGAAGACACACTCACATACACTCACACACATACACACACACACACACCGTTTTTTCAAAAAGAAATAATGGTAAGAATTCCCTAACGAATAGATTTTTAGGGATGGTCAATAAGATGTTGACACAGGAGCATTCTGGGAAAGACTGGGATATGTGTGCATCTACTGTCTGTTTCGATAACACTTGGTTTCCTAAACTCCATTCTGGCAAGGCTTTCCGAAAAGTAAGATAAAACACAGGTCCTTCCCCATCCGTTGGGTCATTGACTTGAGCCAGCTGGGAACTGCACTGGAGACTGTGCACAAGATCACACAACCACTGAATGGCAGCATCCAAAACCAGTTCTGTCATCAGCCCGGAGGAGACACAATGGACATACATTAAAGGGAGGAGCTAGTGGGAGACGGCCTTAAACAAATGACTGTTTTCTCTCTGTCCCCAGTGCAACTGTCCATTTAGGCCAATAAGACTATTTTGTGGGTATGTGTGTGCTTTTTAAATATTACATGTTTCCACAGAAACACCAACAACAGGCCAACATGGGTCCAACACAGTGACACCCATGGGTGGGAAGGAACCCTGCTGAGGATTGTGTAGGTGGTGCTCTGGTCTGAGAGACTCTCCTAAGGGGTCTTCAGTTGATGGAGTGGCCGGCATGGCCAGCTTCAATCTGTCCCTGGGAGAAGTGCCCAGCTCCTCCATCACCTCTCAGGTCTACACAGGCCTCAAGGGTGAGCATGAGCACCCCCGCGTGCCCTCTGTAGCTTGAGCAGGTGGGGAGAGGCTCCTCAGCGTAGAAATGCTAGGGCTCTTGGCATAATGTGTAAATATTTCTCACCGTCTTGATTTCTCCCTTCCTGAGTTGGTGTCTTTTCTCTCTTTAAAATATTTTCAAATGCTGAAAATTAGAAACAGCCCCATTGTCCATCAGTTTGGAGACCAAATTAAATGAACTATGATAGCCAGACCTGGAAGGATAGGCCTGCAATCCAAACTACTTGGGGAACTGAGGCAGGAAGATTGCAGGTTCAGGACCAGTCTAGGCAACACAATGAGTCCATGTCTCAAACCAAAATCACTAACAAGGGGCTGAGCACGTGGCTCAGTGCAGAGTGCTTATCTAGTGTGGAGGAAGCCGTGGGCCATCAGATTCCTCGTACATACACACGGTCATGAATAAGTAAATAAGTCCCGTTCCTACAGTGTACCACTGGAGAGTCACTAAAAAAAAACAAAATAAACCGGGAGATGGTGGCGCACACCTTTAATCCTGGTACTCAGGGAGACAGAGGCAGGCGGATCTCTGTGAGTTCGAGACCAACGTAGTCTACAGAGTGATCTCCATGACAGCCAGGCTGTTACACAGAGAAACCCTGTCTCAAAACAAAAGATTCTGACCACAAAAATTGTGCTGTCTCAGGATGCCCAAGGCCTGAGTTCAATCTTGACGACCGGAAAAGAAGGAAGAAAATTGGATGTAAGCAATGTATGTATATTCAATGTACATTTCTTTCTCTTAAACTTTCCATGGGACAATTCTGTGGCTTCCAACTGCCCCTTAGCCTTGCTGTGGGATCCTGCCCCAGGATGGCCATTTCTGGCTCCATTTGTAACAGCTCAATAACTTTTTTTGTTTTTCTTGTTCCAGAGGTTTCTTATTCTCGGGAGCTTGGGTTTGATGCTAACAAAAGATGGTCTTCCAGTCACACTCATCCACAAGTCTTGACTTAGACAATTGTTTGAAGATTTTGAGTTCCTCTTCTTAACTGCCAAAGTCACTAGGGCTTCTAGTTCAAGCTACGCCCATCTTTCCTCAGCCACCACAGGCATCTTCCGCTTTGACCCCTATTCTATGGTTTCTCTTTCTCCTCTTCCACAATCCATTTCCACAGAGCGATGAGGTTGGTCACCATTTTTAAATCCATTTCCCATATTCCCCACAGCCCATGAGTTAAAACCCACCTGCCTTCAGAGGATTTACAGCTCCCTGGAGCCCCCCCACCTCCACTGTCTCTCATGGGACCTGCTGTGGGGGAGGGGTACTATCGTCATCATCATCATCTTCACCCGTCAGCCTGCCTGAGAGCAGTTACCAAAATAAATGCACAGGGAGGGAGCCAGAGATAAATGTATAACATTCTGTTTCTGTCTCGTTAAATAAAGCTTTCCTGGAGCTCAGAGGACGGAGCTAGCCACTAGTTAACCATAGAGACCAGGCAGGGGTGGCGCACACCTTTGATTCTAACACTTGGGATCTCATGCCTTTGATTCCAGCACGTGGGAGGCTTACGCCTTTAATTCCAGCACCAGGGAGGTAAAAAGAGAAATATAAGGTGGGTGGAGACAGGAGCTAGCCCCATTCAGTCTGAGGATTCATAGAGACGTGTGGGATATCCTTCTGTATGCTGTAAATTTATGTTGCTTTTATTGGTTGATGAATAAAGCTGCTTTGGCCTATGGCAGGGCAGAATACAGGTAAGTGGAAAAGCCAAACTGAATACAGGGAGAAAGAAGGTGGAGTCAGAGAGACGCCAGCAGCTGCTGGAGGAGTAGATGCCAGAACGTTACCAGTTAGCCACGGGCCATGTGGGGATACACAGATTAATTGAAATGGGTTAGTTTATATGTAAGGGCTAGCTAGTAATAAGCCTGAGCCATCCACCAAAGAATTACAGTTAATATTAAGCTCTAAGTGATTATTTTATAAGTGACTGTGGGACCAGAAGGGACGCGGAAAAGCCTCTGGCTACAGCACCCCCCATTCAGCCTGAGGATTCATAGAGACAGATCGCCTCCATTCCATCTGAGATTTCATACAGGTAAGAAGTCTAGTGGCTGCTGCCCTGCCCTCTGATCTCTAGGCAAGATTTATTTGTTAGAACACAAACAAAATATCACACAACAGATCCCCCATATCTTACCCCCCCACCCCTCACACCACCTTCTACCACCCCCTTCCCCCAGTTTTCCCGTCTGAAGCACAGCCTCCTTGGTTAAAGGAATACATTTCCTCATTGTTAAGCGTCATTTTGCTCTCAGAAATCCTGTAAGAGAAGGAAACTGAAGGCCACAGGGGTGAGAAGGGACCAGGCGTTAAGACCAGCAGAGTTAGGAGAAGTAACTTGCATTCTTTACAGCACAGTGGCCTAAAGAGCTTGTTCAGTCCGCTCAAGGCTTGGAGATGAGATGGCTCACTGTGTAGAATACTCTCTGCTTTATCAGAGGAGCAGACTTCAGATCCCAGCACCCACACTGACCTGTTCACAAACTGTAACCCAACGCCCCCTCCTAGCCTCCATGGGCACCAGCACACACACACACACAAAGATACACACAGACACACATACTCTCTTCTCTCTCACACACACACACGACACACACATGATACACACACAGATACACACAGATACACACACGCACACAGATACACACACATACACACACGCACACAGATACACACACATACACGCACACAGATACACACACATACACACACACACAGATACACACACATACACGCACACACACAGGTACACACGCATACACACATGCACCACAAAATGAGAAACCATGGCACACTTGAACCCCATCCTAAGTCCCCAGGACTGGAGGCTTTCACTGTAATCAGGCAGAGAGTGGTTTTCAGCGTGATAATGTCCCTCACTCCAGCCTAGCCTGCTTGACAGTGACGCTTGCCAGACACATGCTCTGCCCCAGGGTGTATTTTTAGCCTTCTTCATACACAAGTTGAAGGATGTGCTTTGTGGGCTTTGTTTTTTTGCGTATCACCCCAAACAATAAAGTCCAGGAATCAAGTTATCTTGCAAGGTCCAGACCACATGCTCTTGAAAACCTGCCAGGCTTTCCGATCTTCCAGCAGCCGCTCTCACCGTGCGCAGTGGCTACCGACTATTCATTCAACACTGCTGCTGGCGGGGCTGGCAGACCCAGGCATTCCCTGGGGCCCTCCCTGAGTTATGGAGAGGACCCTTGGCTGCTTCTCTAACTCCAAGAACATGGTCGGTGTAAGGCATAGCTTGCTTGTATAAAGACCTCCGGATCCCAAACTTCATCTTCTCCGCCTTCTATTCCTCTTATCTCCCTTTCTTCTGGTCCTCTCTCTCGGGACCCTGTGGCTGGAGAATGACCTGCTGATTCAGGTCATAACACGTTATAAATTTGCTTGAATTGCCCTCTAAAGGCCGCAAGGCAACCTCAACAGGAGTCTAACTCCATGTAACCTGAACAGCCTTGCAGGACTTGGAGCTTCCTGTAGTGTAAGGGGGGCGGGGATATGGACCATGGCGCACTCTGTGGAGAATAAGGAGAGTGCTGACCATAGCGGGCCATGTGCTCCATGGCTCTGAACTCCTCAGAGCACGGAGGCTCAGGCCACGCGGTTCCTGAAGTCTGGCACATCGGGTAACTGTGTCTTCCTGGGAAGCGAGCTCTCACCGTCTCTGGATGGTGCTGCAGCTTCACTGATGGCAGTTTAGTAACTTCGGAAATCTTCGGGAGACTGTTCTCTAGTGTAAATTTCAATCTTTCGAATCTTCATGAAAGCTAAGGAAGCAGCGGAAATGATTTAAAGCCTGGGATCCCCCTCCACTCCTGCGCTTCCCTCTCTGCCACAGCCCAGACTTCGGTTCCCACCAGCGCAGCCTCGGGGACACGAGTTTCCACGTGTTGAGCCCAGTGAGCGTGGGAATCATGTCTGACCCCCAGAGGCGCGAGATAAACAAAAACAAACAAAAGCAAATACCTTTTGAGAATTTCGCTTGAAACACCAAGTGTAACGTGGCGGGGGGGGGGGGCGGCTTATTCCTGAGTTTTGGGGGCAGGATTGTGGAGAGCGGTTTCGGAAGGGCGCCGCATACCAGACAATGCGCTACAAGAGCCTCGGGCTGCGGCCTCAATGAGGCCTTTCAGCCGCTCCACACTGCCTCGCTTGTTCCCCTAGAGGGGCGCTTTCTGGAAGCTAAGCCCTCAGCTGGCAAGAGCAGGGACCCCTGTGCCATTTGTCTGTCAACTTCTTTAAAAGGCAAAGCCTCGCGTACAGCTGTCTCGCTTCGCATTTTCCTTCGGCGCTTGGGTGCACGCAGTGACAGACGAGGCGGTGGCAGCGGCCAGGGGCCCCTTTCAACCGGGGAGGAAAGAAAAAAGTTAAAAGACTGCGAGAGAAAGCCTTGCCTCTCAGAGGAACCAGCACTAATTAGGAGGGAGAGAGACAAAGCTAAGCCAGTCCCTCGGGTCCCAGAACACCAAAAACTAAGTAATGAACCTAATAATAATAATAATCTAAATAATGACCAAATAATAAACACCCGTGGTCCACCCACCCTTTCCAAACAAACAACGGCTTTCTCAAATTTTAAATATAGCAATCTGGGGGGGGGGGCTGAATTTCACCTCAACAACTTAATTTTTTAAGTCTTTTCATATCTAACCAAGTCTGTTGGCATTATTAACCAAAATGATCCAGACTGACAGATAGCTCTAAAAGCAGTTTCCCAAAAACTTGTGGTTTTTTTTTTATCTCCATGCTTTATTTAATGGCTGAGTAAGAACACCTTGCCCTAGGTGAGCACTAACAGCCCCGGAAAGACGGCAGAGTGCCTAAGAAGAACTGAAACTCAATATTTTCTACAAATAACGTATTTTAAAAGTTGGA
Organism: Microtus pennsylvanicus; assembly: GCF_037038515.1. Lineage (NCBI taxonomy): Eukaryota > Metazoa > Chordata > Mammalia > Rodentia > Cricetidae > Microtus > Microtus pennsylvanicus. The sequence goes on from NC_134585.1 coordinate 118,309,071, forward strand.
CTTGAATGTTGAAAATAGGTTTATAAAGGGATGCTATTTTAAAAGCACATCAATGCTGGGTTTTGTTTGATTTGGGGTTTTCTATTGGTTTGGTTTTTGAGACAGTCTTACACAACCCAAGCTGGCTCAAACTCCTGCCCCTCTAGAACCACAGACACACAGTGTCGCTTGCTGTTACCCAATAGCTCAGCGAATTTCAAACTTCCACCCTAAAGAATTGCTCTTCCTACTAGATCATTCAACTGCTACGTCCTGAGCCTCCATTGCATCCCAGAGATGGCACAGTATGAACAGCAGACACAGTTCCGTCCTCGAGATGACATGTTCTGGGAGCGCGCAAGATGTAGGTAGCGTCTTCGCTCTTGGCTGTTATTCTTTGGCTTTTTGAGAAAAAGATCTTACCATGTAGCCCTGGCTAGCCCGGAGCTCTGCGTACAGAAAGGTGGCCCTGGCTAGCCCGGAGTTCAGCATACAGAGAGGCGGCCCTGGCTAGTCCAGCGCTCGGGGGACAGAGAGGCGGCCCTTGAGGTCTCAGTTCTTCCTCTTCCTCACAATGCTGGCTACAGACATGCGCTGCCATACCCAGTTTAAAAAGTGGTCTTTAAAGAAAGACAGGGACTCTCAGTCCTCACCTTCCACCGTGGAATCCCAGGGATTGAATCAGGTGGCCAGGCTTGGCAGCAATGCTGAATGAAGCATCCTGCCAACCCAAGAGACAAATTTTTATCTTAAAAACCCAAACATACAAATTCAGTTATGGACCTGATTCTAAAAAAAGAAAAGCAATTGTTTCATTTTTTTTAAAGTCAGGCGGAACCTTGGGAGGGAACGGCTGTGGCACCTTGCACATTGAAGGGCTTCAAGCAACAAACTGGTTCTTTTTTACATTGATTTTCTTATTTTTTTTTAATGTGTTTGAGTGTTTCGCCTGCGTGTGTGTCTGTGCACCACGAGTGTACTTGTCCCTTCGAGGTCAGACGACCTCATGGGATGCCCTGGAATTGCATGGGATGCCCTGGAACTGCAGTTCCAGGCGGTTGTGGGCCAGCATGTACGTGCTGGAAACCGAACTTGGATCCCCTGAAAGAGCGACAAGCCACAAGCCGGTTACCATTCATCAGCCTTGCCCCGCCTGCCCGCTTGACTCCCTGCTTCAGATGCGACTTCACAGCGCTGCAGTGATCCGCAGAGCCCGGAATCGCGCCTCTCATTACCTGCTCAGAGGAGGTGCCAATGACGTGGGTGTTCGTGCGCGAAATCCAGCGAGATCTCCCCCTTTCGAATGGTAAAAGTTCCCAAGACATCATTATAGAAAGAAAGCAAGAAGCCTGCGCTCTCTGCCCTTCCCGGCTTCAGATGCTTTGTATAAACAACTAGTCCCCAACAGTTCTTTAGCCATCTCCTGGTCCTTAGGTCACTTTACTTTCGGCAAAGACCCCACCGCCACCGAAACTGCAACTTTTGAGCAGGCAGTGCCCTCTAGCGCCTGTACTTAAATAATAACCTAAACGCTGCCCCTCTTATCAAATATCAAAGCAAAGTCTGCCAAAAATCAAATCACATCTTACTAACCCACTTTTTTTTTTTTCAGCTTCACAGTGCTGACATTTAGGACTTGATGCTGCCACAAGCGGTCTTGTTCGCTGTGGGAGGCTTAGCAGCAACTCTGGTATCTACCGACCCCGTGCAGTGCCACTAGGGTCAGGCGTGACAACCAAAATATCTAAAGACATCATCACTGACGGTCCCCAGGGAGCAAGTCGCCCTGGCTGACTGAGACAAGCGGTTAGAAAACAAAGCCCGTTCTTCTGGCCAAATACGGGGACTGGGCTGGGCTGGGCTGGGGGGGGGTGACTTTGTATAGTACAAAGACCACTGCTTCTTTTGTTTTTAACATTTATTTTTTTATGTATATGGATACATAATGCCTGCCCTGCATTCTGTGTGCCACTTCCGTGCAGTGTCCTCGGAGGCCAGAAGGTGGCGTTGGATCGTCTGGAAATGGAGTTGCAGATGGTTGTGAGCAGCCATGTGGGTCCTCTGGAAGAGCAGCAGAGCTGGCAACCACTAAGATGTCTCTCCAGCAACATCCCTTCCCCCCTTTCTCCCCCCCCCTTCTTTTAATGGGGCCTCATGTAGCCCAGGCTGGCCTCAAACTCACTATGTAGCCAAGGTTGCCTGTAACTCCCTCTTCCTATCTTTGCTTTCGGAGTGCTGGGACTACAGGAAATGAGCCACTCTGACGGTGGTCACTTTTTAGCGGCACGTGTACATTTATGCCACTTTATAATATGATACATAGTAATGTCTTTGTACAATTGTCAAGCTCCTGTTTGAAGAATCTGAAACCGAGGTCCGTTAGCTACCAGCAGTTGTGATCACCTCCCTGCCTCCGCTTCAGAAGCTGTTGCTCTACTGATGTTTCTCCTGGCTTCCCCCATCTCTCTCTAGTTGACTGCAATCAGACAGTCTTCTGGACACATTGTAAGAATTCAGAGTCTTCGGACTTTTGTATTTTAAAGGACTGATTTAGGAGGTACATTTAAAACTATAACCTAGAAATGTGTGTGACTTGGCTAGATTAGATTGGCTGCTCTTACAAAGAACCTGAGTTTATTCCAAGCACCCACATAGTGGCTCACAACCATCTGCCTCTAGTCCCAGGGGGATCTGATGTCCTCTTCTGGCCTCTGTGGGCACCAGGCACACAAGCAGTACACAGACATACTTGAAGGCAAAACACCCAAATACATTTAAACAAAAAAAAGCTACAACTAAATGGAAATGAAATTCAGAAAGCTGTGTTCTGACTGGAGAAAGCTCTGTGTGTCATCAGACATCAGGGGACCTTTCCCCAGCTATATTAAAAATTCAAGTTATGGGCTGGAGAGATGACTCAGAGGTTAAGATCACTGGCTGCTCTCCCAAAGGGCCTGAGTTCAATTCCTAGCAACCACAGGGTGGCTCACAACCATCTGTAATGAGATTTGATGCCCTCTTCTGGCGTGTAGGCACACATTTATTATGTATGTACACATAATAAATAAATAAACCTTTAAAACGTTCAAGTTTTTCCTAAATGTTATTTTAAAACATCTAGAAGTTGTCTTAAGCAAATAACCCTAGAAATCGGAACTATAATCCGCTGCTAATTTCCCAGCACTGCCTTTGCTCCTGTCTACCGGAAGTCCGTGCCCTCACTCCCAGGCCCTGTGATGTTACTGTATAGGTCTAAAACGATTGCAGGTGGGGTTAAAGAGTTCCCCCAGTCCCGGCCAGTGCGATCACAGGAGTCCTCCTGAGTGAAAGAGGGGCACGGGGAGCCCCGAGAAGGAAACAGGATGAAGAAACCCAAGGTTGGGGGAAGATGATGGCTGCTTCAAAAGAGGAAGAACTCAGGAGCCAGGGGTTGTGATCTGGTCTAGAAGTAAGAAGCAAGGGGAAGGTTCACCCCTAGATCCTCCAGAAGCGACACAGCCCTGCAGATGACTCCGGCTCAAAACGGCCTTGACTCCAAAACTTTAAAATTGTTTTCTGGTGTTGTAAGCGATGTTCGGGGTGGGTATCTGTTCTGGAAGCAATAGAAAATGGCTACAGGGATAGCTGTTAAGTTGTTAGTACCTTATCCTGTGAGAATTTCTGCATTTGAATAATCACATCTCGTCGGATTTTTGTGTTATGAGACTCCATGTGTGGAGTGTGCTGTAGGGGCACTTTCTGCTCTCCTGGAGGACCAGGGTTCAGTTCCCTGCACCCACGAGGCAGCTCACAGTCCCAGGAGATATGCCGTCCTCTTCTGGCCTCCTTGGGCACCACATATGCATTTGATACACAAACATGCAGATAAGACACCTATACACATTAAAAAAAAACAACTCCATGTGCTCTTTTTCTGAGTACTAATTACTGTCATGTTGCTCCTAAAATATGCTTACTATTCCTTTAAGTAAATAATATATCCCAAAATTGTAAGCCAGAGGCCAACGTACACCCATAAATCAGGTTGTAAGGCATTGTCTTAATTAGTGATTGATGGGGGAGCCCAGCCCATTGTGGGTGGGGCCATCCCTTGGCTGGAGGTCCTGGGTTCTATCAGAAAGCAGGCTGAGCAAACCATGAGGAGCAAGACTGTAGGGAGAACCCCTCCCTGGCCACTGCATTAGCTCCTGCCTCCAGGTTCCTGCCCAGCTTGAGTTCCTCCTGTCCTGACTTCCTTTGGTGATGAACTGAACTGTGGTGTGAAAATGTAAGCTTTTTTTTTCTTTCTTTTCTTCTTTTTGCTTTTTCAGGCATGGTGTTTCATCACAGCAATAGAAGCACTAAGACAGGACCCAACCATTCTGGCTTTGAGCAGGCTAAAGTTGAATTCTGAAAGCAGAATCTAACTTCAGAAGACAGAGGGGCGGGGTGAACAGGGCCTCTTGGTGCAACCCTGCAGCAGAGAGCGAACCTTCTTCAGGGTGGTTAGAAACAACTGTTGTCACAGCTCACTCCTTACCATGGACAAATACCTGGCATATGGTATGTCCCCGTCTTTCATCACCATGTCACCTGTGTGGGAGCTGCTGCAATGCAGGGTCACTGCACAGTGCCCAAGAGGCCAGCAGCCCCCCAAATTCCTGTGATCACAAGCAGTCTGACTCACACACTCCCAAGCTGTCCCTCGAATATCCAAAAGGGTAGCATGCCTCCCCATCCAGCCATACTGTTCATTATTCTGCATGCAGAGTCGGGAGACTCTCACTCAAGTCTTGAGATAACACGAGCCCCCAGGAACTCACGAGAGACCGTCCTTGCTGCAATCACACGAGGTTTATTGACAGGAACCAGCGTGCTGGAGCCGAGACTCATTTCCCATGCAGGGGTAGAGGAGTTTGACTATGAGTAGCTGGCAGAAGAGGTATTTAGGGAAAGAAACCATCCAAAGGGGGTAGGGAGGGCGTCACTGGAAAATTCCAAAAATACCAGTGATAATCACAGGGGGTAACTCCCCATTTCTCAAGATTATTTTTTTAATATTAATTAATTTATTTATTTTGTATACAATGTTCTGTCTGCATGCCTGCAGGCCAGAAGAGGGCACCAGACCTCATTACAGATGGTTGTGAGCCACCATGTGGTTGCTGGGAATTGAACTCAGGACCTTTGGAAGAGCAGGCAATGCTCTTAACCACTGAGCCATCTCTCCAGCCCTCAAGATTATTTTTAAGATTATAATCTAACTTTATGGTCAGCTAGTTCCTGGAACAAAGTCACTGAACCGGCTAACCTAGATTTTTTGGCTCTATTTTTTCCTGCTAGAATTTTGGCTCTATTCTTCTGGCTAGAGGGGTCTTTCAAAATTTCATGAAGAAAACTCTAAACCAAAGCTTGTTACTTACCTCCCCAATGTACTTATGAAAAAAATGAGAATTCCTTTGCTGTAGGAGTGTTCCCTGCACAGCAAGAAGACAAACAACCCACAGACACACAGAGGAATGAAGACTGTATGCGGAGGGGGGGGGGTCTCAAAATAGCTTGCCTGGAGTCTTGACAGTAGTGATGAATCCACCTAGACAGAAGGAAAACACGAACACGAAGAAATGGTGTGTCCTTTTCCTGGACAGCTACAACAAAATACTGCAAACTTAAACTACCCAGAACTTCCTCTCTCACCATGCTGAAGGCTTGACGTCTGAAATCAAGATGGTCGAAGGACAAGCTTTCTCCGGTAGCCATCTAAGAGTTTGCTTGCCTGTGTTGGCATTTCGTGGCTTGTAGACACATTGCCTCAGTCTCTGTCTCCATGAAGCAAGGAGTGTTTTTTGTCTCCCTTCCTGTTCCTCCATGCCTGTGTCTGTGTGTCTCCTCTTGCCTACAAGGACACCAGTCCCAATACAATATGACGTCATAATTTAAGACTTTATTTCCAAAGAAGGCCACATCCATGAGTGGGGTTAGGACTTGACCATGTCTCTTTGGGAGACACAATTCCCTCTACAACATACAGCAATGAGAAGTTGGGTGAAACTAGAGAATAGATTACATTTAGGGAACGAATAGGAATAACATGTGGGACAGGGACCAACACAAGCCAGGTGCAGTAGCACCTCCAACACCTGGGAGGTGGACTAGGAACATTAGGAGTTCAAGGTCATTGTCTTAGGGTTTCTGCTGCTGTGAAGAGACACCATGACCACAGCAATTCTTATAAAGGAAAACATTTAATTGGTGCTGGCTTACAGTGCAGAGGTTTAGTCCGTTATCATCATGAGGGGAAGCGTGGCGGCAGACAGGATTCTGGAGAAGGAGCTGAGAGTCCAACAGGCAGCAAGAAGAGAAAGAACTATAAAGGTTCAAATAAGAACGTCCTCCATAGGCTCCTTATTTGAATGCTTAGGGAGTGGCCCTATTTGAAAGGATTAGGAGTTAAGGCGTTGGAGCTTGGCTGGCAATGGTTAGGGTAGGTGTGAGCTTCTTGGAGGAAGTGTGTCACCACGGGTAGGCTTTGAGGTTTCAGAAACCCTCGCCAGGTCCAGTCTCTCTCTCTTCCTGCCGCCTTGGGTCACGTCTGGTCCGGATGTAGAACGCTCAGCCTCATCTGCCTGCACACCACCATGCTCCCTGCCGGGAGGAAACTGTAAGCCAGCCTCAACTAAATGCTTTGTTTAATAAGAGTTACCATAGCCATGGTGCCCTTTTCATAGCAACAGAACACTGACTAAGACAATTTCATAGCAAATTCAAGGCTAGCCTGAGCTACAAATGACCCTCTCTCGCAGGATTGGAGTAGAGGACCTTGATGAGTAAGTAATGAAAATATACAGAATATTTTCAAGTACAGGACCATTGCTGATTAAGTGTACATTTGGGAAGGAAGACTAGAGGAAGCTATGAGCAGGAGTTTACGGGCAGCCTTGGCTACATAGTGAGTTTGAGGCCAGTCTGGGCTACATGAGACCCTGATTTAAAAAAAAAAAAGAAGCGAGGGGGAGATTGTTGTTGCTGGAGAGACGTCTCAGTAATTGAGACATCTTTGGCTGCCCTTCTAGAGGACCCACATGGCTGCTCACAACCATCTGTAACTTCATTTCCAGAGGATCCAACGCCACCTTCTGGCCTCTGAGGACACTGCATGGAAGTGGCACAGATGCAGGGCAGGCAGGCATCCATATACATAAAAAATAAAAGTAGCTGGGCAGTGGTGGTGCACGCCTTTAATCCCAGCACTCGGGAGGCAGAGGCAGGCAGATTTCTGTGAGTTCGAGGTCAGCCTGGTCTACAAGAGCTAGTTCCAGGACAGGCTCCAAAGCTACAGAGAAACCCTGTCTCGAAAAAACAATAAATAAATCAATCAATAAATAAATGTTAAAAACGAAAGAAGCAGTGGTCTTTGTACTATACAAAGTCACCCCCCAGCCCAGCCCAGTCCCCGTATTTGGCCAGAAGAACGGGCTTTGTTTTCTAACCGCTTGTCTCAGTCAGCCAGGGCGACTTGCTCCCTGGGGACCGTCAGTGATGATGTCTTTAGATATTTTGATTGTCACGCCTGACCCTAGTGGCGCTACACTGGGTCAGAGACCAGACACCAGAGCTGCTGCTAAGCCTCCCACAGCGTGGCGAAGAACCCTCTCTTGGATGTAGGTGAGCTAGCAGTGAGCCGCTGGAACGCGTGGCCGGCAGCTTGGTTCTCAACCCTTGTGGAATGAGCAGCGGTGGCGGAATGGGCACTGTGGATCCACGGTGGCAGCGGCTTCATTCTGTATTGTACCTTATTGATTGGCACCTGTTTGATGGCAGAGGCCACTCCCTCTTTATGGGCCTGTCAACCTACCCTCATAGAAGGAGGGATAATTCTGGTAATTCTGAGATTCTAGCCACTCGCTTCTGCCTTGGCTCCTTCTGGGCTGCTGTGCTCAGACGCTGCGGGAATACCGCCATCACAGAAGGCTAACGGAGGAGCGGAGCTGATTCCATCCATCCAGCTGTGGAGACGTTGTCACCCATGCTGGGGTGGCTCAGCTGTCTCTGGTGCCCCTCCCTGCTACAGTGGGCATTTGTCCCTGTCTTCCCGGAAAAAGTTCATATTCCACCCCCAGCATAACCTGGATACAGTGACACACACCTGTAATGTTTCAGTCTGTTGGGAGATTTGCTGATTTCCCTGGATCCCCCTAACTAACCGTATGTTAAATATGCACTAGGTGTATGTTGTGGAGGATTCACCAGAGAAGATTCCTTAGACGTGGGTATAAACCAATAGAACTCTTTATTAGCCAGCGGGCGGCTACATTGGGTGTTCAGGAGCTTTTCTCAGGGTGAGCTTTGAAATAGAAAAACCAAGGGCTGACATCCTTCAGTTAAGAGGAACAGTTAGCCAGAAGCAGAACTACAGAAGCCAGAAAGAAAGGTCAGTACATTAGAGAGGTTCCCAGAACTATGGACGTTGATGGATTAGGCCTTAGTTTTAGTTTTGGCTGGTGGTGCTATCTGTGTGTTGAGTTTTATAGCCTGAATGGTACTTCCGTCATGGAGTCAGTTGTGCCACAGTCTGGGGCCCTGTAACAGTATATTCATTAATAAGCTTCTTATTTTTTTCTCGTTTGTTTCAAATCTTTCTAAAATGAAAGCTCAAGAATAGGAATAGGAACATTTGTTTAATTCTTCCTCTTTAAGAATGTCATTACAGGGAACTGGAGAAATGGACTAGCAGTTAAGAGTGTTGACTGTTCTTCCAGAGGACCCAGGTTCAATTCCCAGCACCCACGTGGCAGCTAACAGCTTTCTGTAACTCCAAGATCTGATAGTCTCACACAGATATACATGCAGGAAAAACACCAATGCAAATAAAAATAAATAAATAGATAAATAAAAATTTTTAAAAAATAACAATACTTAGTTTAAATCCCAGGGAGGCAGAGGCATGTGGATCTCTGAGTTTGAGGCCAGCCAGTTCCAGGACATCCCAAGGGCTACACAGAGAAACCCTATCAAGAAAGAAAGAAAGAAAGAAAAAAAGAAAAAAAGAAAAAAAGAAAGAAAGAAAGAAAGAAAGAACATTTATTAAGGGAGCTGGAGAGATGCTTCAGTGGTTAAGAGAACTAGCTGCTCTTCCAAAGGATCAAGGTTTGATTCCCAGCACCCACATGGCAGCTCACAACCATCTCTAATTCCAGTTCCAGCTGGGCAGTGGTAGTGTAATTCTGTCTCTTTAAGAGAAAGCCATGCCCACTCCCTGCAACCTCTCTCCCTCCCTCGCCATCTTGGCTCTCTCTCTGTCTCTCTCTGTCTCTCTCTGTCTCTCTCTCTCTCTCTCTTCCTCTCCCCTTTTTCCTTCCCCTCCATAGCCCAACTAATAAATATCCAATTTTATCCTGTACAATGTGACTGTCTATGTGCCTCCCACCCGCCACCTGCTCACACTGCTTGCTGGGCTCGCTGGGGACCAGCCACCTTGGTTTGTGGACCTGCCGTCACTGGGACCCCACAGCAAGCTGCTGGGGACTCGCTGCAAATCCATAACAGGTAGTGCACACCTTTAATCCCAGCACTCGAGAGACAGAGGAAGGTGGGTTTCTTGTGTTTTTTGATATTCAGAATTCATATTAGATTTCTTATTTTTTTATTTTTATTATTTTTGTTATTGAATCATCCTCAGATATCTGCAGGAAGTACTTCTCACTATGATCTATTATTCTTTCAATATATTATAACAATCACTTGCTTGTTTTTGATATAAGACTTGAAGTTTAGTCTGTGGAGACAGCTCAGTTGTAAACTGCTTATATCACACAAACATGAGAACCTGTGTTTGATACCCAGAATCCATGTAAAAAGTCATGGGTGATGGTACATACTTGAATCCCAGCACTGAGAAGGCAGAGAAAAACAGGGGACCCCTCGGAAATCTGTGGAGACTGAAAATGCAGGCCCATTTCCACCTTGTCTGCTGGTCAGAGAGTTTGGAGTCTACAGACACAACTGCACCTCCTAACTCAGGAGGTGGTCGCCTGGCTCTTGTGAAGTTAAGAGAGCTACGTGCCATCCTAACTCAGGAGGTGGTCGCCTGGCTCTTGTGAAGTTAAGAGAGCTACGAGCCATCCTAACGGGGGGGGGGGGGGGGTCAGGATATGCAGGTGTGCTTCTGCTCCTCCTGTTGTAACTGTGAGGTCACCTGGGGAAGGGCGTCTCACTACCTAGACAACAGAATGCCAGTGATTGGACGTCTCAGAGTTGACTGTGTGAGGTAACCTTTTGTATCATGTTAATAAAGTCTCTTGTTGGGGCTAGAGAGATAACTCAGTGGTTAAGAGCATTGACTGTTCTTCCAGAGGACCTGAGTTCAATTCCCAGCCACCACATGGTGGCTCACAACCATCTGTAGTGAGATCTAGCGTCCTCTTCTGGTGTGCAGGCATACATGGAGGCAGAATGTTGCATACATAATAAATAAATCAATATTTAAAAAATAAAAGAATAAAGTCTCTTGTTACCTTCTCCCCCAGTTTACACTGAGTATAAAAGCTGTGGAAAAATAAACACAGGTGATTTCAGGGTCTGAGTAATCCCTGAAATGCCCTCCCAATACTTGCTGTGTTTTCTGTCTTATTATTCTTACGTGTCTGCATATTCTTTAGTTATATTTCTTTAATCCCCACGCCCCTACCCTGGTAAGAAGTATTTTTGTCAAGGCAGGTCCTCGGCAGAAATCTTTGCCAGCCTAGGCTGATCAGCAGGCCCCAGGTTCCCACGAGAGACCCTGTCTCAAAACAACAGTGTGGATGGCTCCTGAGAAACCACGCCCACGGCTGACCCCTGACCTCCATATGCACTCATATGTATTACACACGGACACGTACACATTCACAAACACACACACATACTGATTGGAAGTCCCTGGCCTGGCAGTTGACCTGGCTTGGACTCCAACTCCCAGCCTGCCAAGCGCTGACCCCTCCCCGGGGAGGGTCAGGACCACTCCCCCAGGCTATTTTTGCTGGGGGGCGGGGAAGAAGAACACATGGTTTGGGTTCGCATGTGTGTGCTCTCCCTGTCTTTTCCCTGCCATGCCCCCAGGACCGCTGTCTATTAAACACGGGCATTTGATGTGTTTTAATCTGGTCTAATTGGGTTTCTTTGCGCCGGCGGAGCGGCTCGTCTTAGGAAATATTCCTAATACATATATATTCACAGACAGAGAAATATGAAGCCATAATTAAGAAAGATTCATTTTTAGCATCCAGTTTATTAGTTGTGTTTGAGACTGGGTCGCACACAGCCCCAGCCAGACATCACAAGTAGCTGAAGGCGACATTGAACACACAGAATTATAGGCATGTACCATTATGCCTGGATTATTGTTTTTCAACAGATAATTTTAAGATTGTGGGGGCATCTTTTTAAGTAACAACAACAACAACAAAAATAACCACAAAGTTATCAACTATTTATAACTACAAAGGAGTAAGAGATACCAAGAGTGTAACTGTAGGGCTGGCAAAATGGAGCCTCCAGTAAAGGAACTGGCTGTACAGCCTGCAGAACCATCGTTCTAGCCCAAAACCCACACAGAGAAGAAGAGAACAGATCCAGGTTAACAGTCCTGGCTGTCCTGGAACTCACTCTGTAGACCAGGCTGGCTCGAACTCACAGAGATCCGCCGGCCTCTGCCTCCCGAGTGCTGGGATTAAAGGTGTGCGCCACCACTGCCCGGCTCTCACCATTTTTTTTTAAAGAGTCTGACTATTATGCAGAATTGGTTTGCCCACTTCTGTTCAACCCAGTGCTGCCCCAGCTTCCCCAAAGCTGCAAAGAAGCGCCGTCTATGAAAGCAGAACAAGTGTGCGCCCTCTGTTGGAGGGAGAAGGAAACTCACTGTTAACGGGCGAGGCACTGGCGGGGCACTCCACCTGCCTCAGAATGCACAGAACTGAGTCACAAACGTCTCCTCAGGAACTCGAGGGAGAAACTGTTCAGGACTTGAGAGCATACCTTCACTTCCAGACAGCTGCCCGTGCTTTGCAAGGAGCAGGTGAAGCCCATCTTGTTGGCCTTTTTGAAGGCCTGTGCTACCCATGCCAATTGTGGCTGTAATCTCAGCACTTGAGGGGCAGGGGCACAAGGATCCGATCATCCTCAACTACCTAGGAAGTTCAAGGCCAGCCTAAGCTATATGACACCCTGTCTTTAAAACCAAATCTACTATTTGTGGCCAGCTTGGTCTACACAGTGAGTTCACAGAGAGCCAGGCATACATCGTGAGTCCCTTTGTAAAAGTAAATAAAATCTATTTCACCCCCTTCCCCAATCATGACATTCCTCTTCTTGTCATGAACAGTAGATATTTTCCCCTGTGGTCAAAGGTACCTAATGGGTTGGGTGTGGTGGCTCACACCTTCAATCCCACCATTTGGGAAGCATAGGCGGGTGGCACTCTGTGAGTTCAAGTCCTTCCTGGTCACCATAGAAAGGTCTACAGAGAGACCCTATCTCAAAACACCCCCCCACCAAATTAAAAAGGTATCTAAATGCAGGTTGTGTTAAATTTATGAATATGAAATGCCCTGCACACTTTTAAATCCTTGGCTCTCAGCGGTTGGCACCTTTCTGGAAAGAGTATGGGACTTTGGGGACTATGGCTTAGCTAGCTAGCAGGTCTCCAGGGTAGGCCTTGAAGTTGACCCCACTCCTAGTTCCAGCTCAAGCACTTGACTGCCTGATGTGAACAAGCAGAGTCACGTATAAGCCCCTCCCTCCTCACCACGGCAAGACACTTCAGCCACCTGCCTTCCCACCCATGATGGCCTGGAGCCCCTGAAACATGAGGTCACAGGGATGTCAAAGTAACTAATGCAGTATATGTCTGAGCGTAGAGAAGAGAATCAGGGTTGGGGACGTGGCTCAGCAGTTAAGAGATCACAGGGAACTGTGTCCCCTGGAGCTGAGTTATGGTGGCAGGTGGCTGTGAGCCTCCGTGTGCGTGGTGGGGACTGAACTCAGGTCCTCTAGCAGAGCAGAGCGGTGTCTTAATTAAGACAATTAAGACAGATAAGCACAAGAGCCCTTGCTGCTGGTGCTTGGTTGAAAGAGAATGGCACCCGTAGGTTCGTGTATCCCAACGCTTGGTCTCCAGCTGGTAGACCAGCAGGAAGGATGAGGAGGTGTGGCCTTCTCAGAGCAAGTGTGTCACAGAGGAGGTCAGACTTTGAGGTTTCTAAAGCCCATACCACTGCCAATTAGCATTCTCTCTCTCTCTGTCTGTGTGTGTGTGTGTGTGTGTGTGTGTGTGTGTGTGTGTGTGTGTGTGTGCGCGCGCGCGCGCGCACACTTCATGCTCATAAGGTCTCGGCTACAACTGCAGCCCCACACGCCCCTGCCTGCTGCCATGCTCCCCACCATGATGGTCACGAACCCTCACCCTCTGGAACTGTGAGCGCCCAAATTAAATTCTTTCTATCATACACTGCCTTGGTCATAATGCCTCTTCACCGTTTCTTAAAATTAGTTAAGGCGTCGCTCTGCTAGAGGACCTGAGTTTGGTCCCCACCACCCACATGGTGGCTCACAGGCCATCTGCCATCCATAACTCAGTTCCAGGGGA